>NC_135805.1:57511022-57815397 GCF_964213995.1 Mustelus asterias
GCCACCATGTTATGTCTTCTCATTTCCAGAATTCAGAAGGCTCACACTTTTAGACACAAAATGCTGAAGCTTCATCAAGTGTAGTATGTCTTGCAGCTCTCCATTTGACTGGTGGACTGATACATTATTGCTCACCCATTACAGTGTAGCAGCTTATGTGGCACTCTGGATGTCCCCATTCTCATAACTGAGCAGTATAACGATAGCACTCTTACACAAAAGGGGGAACAAACTCAGAATTATTATTACTGCAAGTGCGACCAAATACGCCTCATTTTAAAGTGTAATTTTCTGTCAGACTGAGAAACTAAATTACCTTTGGTGCTCCCAGTGCAATTTGTTCTAGTTCTTTTGGTCCAGCCATTATCCGTTAGCCCCATGCAGCAGATGTATATATCAATGTAGTTATTATTGTAGGTGAAAGCTGTAGTTTCGATAGCATCAATAATATATCCATCCAATAAACAAATATATTCCAAGTAAATCAATAGGCTCTTTAATTTCACACCTTACAATTATAGACAAAACACATGGTGACACCAAGAGGAATTGTGGATCTCACTTGAAGTGATATCTTTCACCCAGTCCCTCAAGACTGTTGAGTTTGTGCTGGTATCCCTGACGGTGTTGCCCTCTGTTTTAGAACGATCACCAGGGCAAAGCAGCCCTGGTAAGATCGACGTTAGTGTGAAGGTGAACTAAAAGCTCCCTGGTTTATGCTAACAAGACAGCATGCAGGTTTTCATTTCTGAGACATTCAGATGGTTGGTGCCATTACTCTTTGACAAGTGTACTTAGTGACCATTCAATTAACACATAAACTGCTCCAAGTGGTTGGAATCATTATTTATATGATAATGAATGCATACTTTATGCTAATATGTTGACCGTTAATACAGATCATGTGGCAGAAAAAAAAAGGAATGGTTGTGAATGATTGGGAAATTGCCCATTTCCATCTGTTGCGATTAGTTAGCCGTTGCCCTTGAACATTTAAAAATTAAGTACAGTAGCTTAGTCCCACTCAGTTACACATTTGTATTGTCCCAATTTGTGTCCTGCACTGTGATATAGTCCCATTCACTAGTCAATACAGCTGTGTGGAATTTACACTATAATACAAAATATATAATACACAAATCATAGTTCAGAAAAAAAGTATTTATTTCTTAGTGTTTACCATTGAGCATGAGAATAACAGTCCCATACAATACCACGTAAGTATGCGAGTTTAAGATTGGGAGTACATTTTAAGAATTAAGTCCAATTATAATTTCTGTCCAGTGTGGTAAACTTCAAGGCTTCTTCGATGTAACAGATATTGGATGCATACTAGTCATCAACTGCGCATAATTTCACCAGAAAAATTACAGTAACATTATGAACCCTGCAGTAATGATGTCAAAAGCATGTTATGTTTCTTTTTGCACCAATTATATTTTTAGCATTTCTACAAGGTCATGTACCACTTCTCTCCCAAATGGCTTCTTATGGATTCTGTGATTAAACAGATGCATGCCACCAACCCAGCATGTCTTGTCCACGTTTTAAAATTCTGTTCTTGTGGAAAAGCACCCAGCCTTCGCTTGGCTCCTTCCACTGATGAGTCAGTGTGCGGGGGCTAATAGTCTGAAATCTCCATCCAGGTACAGTGCATTAGAGCAACACCTTCCATCGCAGCTTCATAAATATCTTTAACATATTTCTGTAAATGTCATATTGCATTGCTCACAGCTGCCAGGATTACCATAGAAACAGGTTTTTAAAAACTGTTGCATTAAAATGACTATCTTTTACCTGGATATTACTGGCGCAAGTGGGCAGATCTTGCGTCCTTTCCAGATTTAGAATCTACTCCTACACACTGGCCAAGGTGCAAGGAGAATATTGATGCATACGTGGGACATCCTGTAACCAAACAGATTTTAATGGGTTAATGTGAAAATGTAGGATTGGATTCTCCAAACTCGTCCACAGCTGGGATTCTCCGGTCCCGCTGCAGTGAACTGAGATTTGGCCGAGAACCAATTTCTCCATTCTCGCTGGCGATAGAATTCGGGCCGTAAAAACATTTTGAACACAAAACTTGTTCTAGCCTAAGGGTTGAAAATAATATTCAAATATGTAAACTTTTCCAAAGACTGCATAAGGGTAAGTGGTAGATTAAAGACAAGGGGCCCAATATGAGTGCACAAAATTCAACTTGATATAAATTACTGGATTCAAAATACTCTTGGGTACATACTATTTTGTACAACGTCAATGAATTTAGTAGCAGCAAAGCAACTATCCATTCTGGCCACCATAGAATTCTATGACCAATAAATATAGAAAACATTTTAATTATAAATCAAGTTTACAGAAAGATGTACATTTTTAAATCTGTATATTTCTTGAATGATTGGCAAAATATTTTTAAAAAGCATAAAATGGACAAAGGTCCTTCTCACCAATATTTTAACCTCATTACATACTGACTTGGATGCTGAGAGAATGTTTCCCCTTTTGGGTGAATTTATAACAAGGCACAGTTTCAAAACAAGGGGTCTCTCATTTAAGGGATGAGGAGGAATTTCTTCTCTCTCAAAGGATCATTAGTCTTTGGAATTCTCTTTCCCAGCGAGCAGTGGAGGCTGGGTCATTGAATATATGCAAGGCTGAATGAGATAGATTTTTGATTGACCAAGCTATCAAGGGCTATGGAAGTCAGGCAGGTAAGTGGAGTCAAGACTACAGTCGGATCAGCCATGATCTTAATGAATGGTGGAGCAGCTGAATGGCCTACTCCGACTTCCATTTGTTATGTTCTGCTGACGATGAATACTTATCTCCCAATCCTAGCATCGTAAATGATGTTTGATTTGATTTATTATTGCCACATGTATTAACATACAGTGAAAAGTATTGTTTCTTGCACGCTATACAGACAAAACATACCGTTCGTAGAGAAGGAAACAAAAGTGTGCAGAATGTAGTGTGACAGTCATAGCAAGGGTGTAGAGAAAAATCAAAGCAAGTCCATTCAAAAGTCTGATGGCAGCAGGGAAGAAGCTGTTCTTGAGTTGGTTGGTAAGTGACCTCAGACTTTTGTATCATTTTCCCGAAGGAAGAAGGCAAAAGAGAGAATGTCTGGGGTCCTTAATTATGCTGGCTGCTTTGCCGAGGCAGTGGGAAGTGTAGACAGAGTCAATGGATGGGAGGCTGGTTTGTGTGATGGATTGGGCTAAATTCACAACCTTTTGTAGTTCTTTGCAGTCTTGGGCAGAGCACGAGCCATACCAAGCTGTGATACAACCAGAAAGAATGCTTTCTGATGCATCTGTAAAAATTGGTGAGAGTCGTAGCTGACATGCCAAATTTCCTTAGTCTTCTGAGAAAGTAGAGGCATTGGTGGGCTTCCTTAACCAAAGTGTCGTCATGGGGGGACCAGGACAGGTTGTTCATGGTCTGGACACCTAAAACCTTGAAGCTCTCGACCCTTCCTACTTCGTCCCCATTGGTGTAGACAGGGGCATGTTCTCCTTTACACTTCCTGAAGTCGATGACAATCTCCTTCATTTTGTTGACATTGAGGGAGAGATTATTGTTGCTGCGATTGTTCACCAGATACTCTATCTCATTCCTGTACTCTGTCTCGTCAATGTTTGAGGTTCGACCACTACGGTGGTGTTGTCAGCAAACTTGAAAATCGTGTCTGTGAGACAAAGCAATATGTTTACGAAAGAGGTAACTCTTGTTCACCACATGGCTTTAAAAGTACAATCTTCTTCAGTTTCATGCCCAAAGGCAGGTTCTTGCCGATTATTTGTCAAGCTGCAGCGAAGTGGATTTTGACTGAGGATTGAGCGATTTGGCAGACTCCAAGTCTACCTCAGGTGGAATGGGGATCAAAACCCAGCGCTGTTCATGTTTATCTGATCCACGTGCCAACCAACTGAGCTGACTGGCCCCCAAAAGTAAATATTGTCCTTAATTATGTATTGTATAGAGGTAATTTCTGCTGAATGCTTTAGAACTCTGTGGTGGCCAAGGTGGGGTACTAAGCAGCAATGCTGATTTCGATTGCATTTAGCACACAGGCATCTTGGTAAAGGAGTTTCTTTTAAACTCCATTCTTAAAGTTACAAAGCCAATGTTCAGAATGGACTGGACAAACCCAAACCCATTGCAGCCAGTGCAGTCTTTGGATGCCTGAGGAACAGAGAGTTCGAAGACTGAGAGCTCAAAACCAGCACCAAGCTCAAGGTCTCCAGAACAGCTGTAGTACCCTCCCAACTGTGTACATCAGACACAGGGACAACGTACAGCAGACAACTTAAATCCCTGGAGAAATATCACCAACATTGCCACTGCAAAATCCCACAAATCCATTGGCAGGATAGGCATATCAACAAGAGCATCCTCTCCCAGGCCAATAACCCCAGTATCGAAACACTGGTCATCTTCGTCAAGTTGTGATGGGGGGGCCACATTGTCCGCATGCCCGACATAAAACTCCCAAAACAAGTTCCCTACTCTGAGCTCCACAATGGCAAGCGATCACTAGGAGGTCGGAGGAAATGCTACAAGAACACTCTGAAAGTCTTCCTAAATGCAACATCCCCATCGACAGGTGGGAATCGCATGCCCTCGAATGCACAAAACTGGAGAAGCATTCGTGAAGGCGTCAACCAGCTTGAGCATCACCAAGTGGAGCATTTGGAGGTCAAGTGTAAATAGCAGAAAGAGGTCACAGAATCCACAGCATCCCATCCACCCACCCAGCTCATCAGCAACAACTTGTCCATCAAGCTGCATCATACTTTGAATTGCTACATATTAATGATGAGGCAGAGCAGAAGGAGAGAAGGAAAGAAAAAGCAAACCCTCAACTCTGGATGCTACTTTTTTGTAGGACATCCTGGCCGAAGTGCCCAAAGATCTATGGTTCAAGAATCAGTCTGTTCAATCACATGGCAGAAACTCACGGCTCTCATAGACAACATCCTTCAAAACAAGGGACAATGGCTAGAGACCATGGAGCAATTTGAAGGTAAGTATGAGGATCTTTAACTCAGTGGATTTAGGCACAGGGAACCATTGCAGGTAGTCGAGTCTGGGTAACGAGCGAGTGCAACACAGTTGGACAGGATAAAGTTTGATGGTTTTGGGAAGGTGGAAATTGGAAATTCTCAATGGAGAATAGTGGAGAAATTGGGTCAAAGTGATAGGGAGAGTTAATGGTGTCAAAAGCAATGGGATGAAGGCTGGCAATGTACAGTCATCAAAGTAAGCAGTCTTGGAGATGGATAGAGGAGGGTTTTAAAACTCAGCTGTCAATCATATTGAACACCAAGATTTTGCATGGCCTGGTTCACAAGAACACGCAAGAGATAGGAGAAGGAGTAGACAAAATGGCCCTTCAAGCCTGCTCCACCACTCAACATGATCATGGTTGATCTTGGACTTCAACTTATCTTTCTTGCCCACATCCCTTTCTTCCCTAGGGGACCAAAGGTCTGCCCATCTCGGCCTTTAATATATTCCATGATGGAGCATCCACAAACCTCTGGGTTAGAGAATCTCAAAGATTCACAATCCACCTGAGTGAAGAAATCTCTCCTCATATCAGTCCTAAATGGTTATACCCTTATCCTGAGTCTGTGACTCCATGTTTTAGATTTCTCAGTCAGCGGAAACAACCCGGCAATGACCTCCCTGTCAAACCCCTTCAGAATCTTACACGTTTCAATGAGATCACCTCTCATTCTTCTAACTCCAGAGAATAAGATTCCAGCTATTTCCAATGACTAATTTCAGGTTAACTGGCCGGTTGCTCCCTTTTTTCTCTCTCCTTCATTTTGTGAAAAGCCAAGTTACATTTTCTAGCTTCAAATCTGCTGGGACAGTTCCAGAATCTAGTGAACTTTGGAAAATCATAGCAGTGTATCTACTATCTCTGCAGGGTGTAGAGCATCAGGTTCTGCGCATTTGTTGAATTTAGTCCCTTAAGACTCGCCAGTGCTTTCGCTTTGGCAATATTAATTCACTAAATTTCCTCATTCTTTCAACCCCTAGATTATTCCCTATTACTGACACGCCACTTGCATCTTCAACTATGAAGGTAGAATATTTGTTCAATTCCTCTGCTAATCAAATACCATAAGCTTTCGGAGCAATGCTCCTTCGTCAGATGGAGTGGTCTCTGTTCTCAAACAGGGCACAGACACAGAAATCAAATTACAGAATACTGATTAGAATGCAAATCTCTACAGCCAGCCAGGTCTTAAATGTACAGACAATGTGGGTGGAGGGAGCATTCAACACAGGTTAAAGAGATGTGTATTGTCTCCAGACAGTACAGCTTGTGAAATTGTGCAAGTCCAGGAGGCAAGCTGTGGGGGTTACTGATAATGTGACATAAATCCAACATCCCGGTTTAGACGGACAAGCCCTCCGAATATACAGGATCTGCTCGGATGAGGAGGATCGCAACAGACACCTCCAGACGCTGAAAGATGCCCTCATAAGAACAGGATATGGCGCTCGACTCATCGATCAACAGTTCCAACGCGCCACAGCGAAAAACCGCACTGACCTCCTCAGAAGACAAACACGGGACACGGTGGACAGAGTACCCTTCATCATCCAGTACTTCCCCGGAGCGGAGAAGCTACGGCATCTCCTCCGGAGCCTTCAACATGTCATTGATGAAGACGAACATCTCGCCAAAGCCATCCCCACACCCCCACTTCTTGCCTTCAAACAACCACGCAACCTCAAACAGACCATTGTCCGCAGCAAACTACCCAGCCTTCAGGAGAACAGTGACCACGACACCATACAACCCTGCCACAGCAACCTCTGCAAGACGTGCCGGATCATCAACACGGATGCCATCATCTCACGTGAGAACACCATCTACCAGGTACACGGTACCTACTCTTGCAACTTGGCCAACGTTGTCTACCTGATACGCTGCAAGAAAGGATGTCCCGAGGCATGGTACATTGGGGAAACCATGCAGACGCTACGACAACGGATGAATGAACACCGCTCGACAATCACCAGGCAAGACTGTTCTCTTCCTGTGGGGGAGCACTTCAGCAGTCACGGGCATTCAGCCTTGGATCTTCAGGTAAGCGTTCTCCAAGGCGGCCTTCACGACACACGACAGCGCAGAGTCACTGAGCAGAAACTGATAGCCAAGTTCCGCACATATGAGGACGGTCTAAACCGGGATGTTGGATTTATGTCACATTATCAGTAACCCCCACAGCTTGCCTCCTGGACTTGCACAATTTCACAAGCTGTACTGTCTGGAGACAATACACATCTCTTTAACCTGTGTTGAATGCTCCCTCCACCCACATTGTCTGTACATTTAAGACCTGGCTGGCTGTAGAGATTTGCATTCTAATCAGTATTCTGTAATTTGATTTCTGTGTCTGTGCCCTGTTTGAGAACAGAGACCACTCCATCTGACGAAGGAGCATTGCTCCGAAAGCTTATGGTATTTGCTACCAAATAAACCTGTTGGACTTTAACCTGGTGTTGTGAGACTTCTTACTATTTCTTCTTTCCCCATACTTATTTCTCCTCTGCTTCTAAGAGACAAATGTTTGCACTCCTTTTATTTACTTGTGCAAGCTCTTATGATTTGTTTTTATATCCCCTTTCTGGCTTACTCTAGCATTCTATTATTTTTTCCCCCTTTTTAATCAACTATTTTGGCCACCCTTTCCTGATTTTTAAAATACTCGCAATTCCCAGATGTGCTATTATTCTTTGCAACATTGTCACAGAATCCACAAAAACTGCGACTGAGGTTAGGAAATCAGAACTTCTGGATAGAAAGAATCTAGTTGAGGTTACATAAAGGGAAGTGGAGCCATCCAAACTTGGTAGTAGCAGTTGATGAGTCCGATGGAGCAAAACAGTTAAAATGGACAGAGTCCGGCTTCCAAAGCTGAGAGAAAGTTGCTGCAGACGTTTCTGTTACTTAAAGAGGTTTTGATCAGTAACAAGTGTATAAGTTGACAGCTCTCTTAAATTGGTGTAAGCTTAATTTTTTTCCATTTCTGCGTGCCTCCGAGTCGCCCCCAGACGTGGCAGACCCGACTCAATCACGCCACCGCACCCACTCTAAGCTACAATTGTGCGCGCAGGGTCATTTCCCAGGAGAGAAGTCTAGCGAGTCAGGAGATTTCTCGACATGACTTTCTGTCTTCAGGACAAAAGTCCGTCCCCCTATATTCATCGATGATGTCAGCATATAGATGAGGAAGAAGTGGCAACCAAGGATGAAACCTTGCTATCTGAAGGCAAAACAGAAAATGCTGCAAAATCTCAGCAGGTCTGATAGCACCTGTGAAGAGACAGCAGAGCTAATATTTCGAGTCTGGATGACCCTTCGTCAGAGCTGTTTAGAGTTGGGAAGAGGAACTGTTGCTGGGGGTGCACAAGCTGCATTTTGGACAAATAAAGAGTGGAACCGTGCGAGGAGAATAGGATGGTTGGCTCTTTCAGATGCTGCAGAGTGGGAAAAGAGGATGAAGGTTTTCCTCATGACTTCTGGAGTGCCTGCATCCCCTTTCAGTCGGACAAAGCTGGTGAAAACCTTCCCCAAAAATTCTAAGCAGCTGAGTGTGGCAAAAAATAACAACTTGAAAAGAAAATTCTATTGTTATTTTTAGTTTTCATATTTTACTTCGGAGCTAATCCTGCTGGTTTATGAAAGGCAATCAACCAGATAAGATGTTTTAGAGATGATCACTTAAGGGGAACCACAGTTAACTTTTATGTCCAGCAAACTACAGAACCCAGGCCTGTAAACTTTAATAAGTCAGAACAAAATGTGTTTTTGGCAGTTTGAAATCTCACTCAGAAACTCCTTCAGTATGTGTGCTGCTGAAGTGCGATGGCATATTTCCCCTTTCTCACTCTGTAACCCATAAAATGTTAGTTCCAGCATTTGTTATGCTAACCTTGCGGAGATACTGTTTATTTAATTGGGAATGTGTTAAGAATAATCTATTAACATGCTCTGAGCTTTGTGCTATGTGACTATTAGCAGATGATTAATGGTGAAGGTTGCAGAGCAAAAGGGCACAAGGTCATCACTGGGTGCACTGTAGCCAAAATGAGCAGCCGTTCACATCTAACAGCAATTCAATGAAGCGAAATGAATGGCAGCCTTTTTTTTTTAACACTATACACGGATCAAAATTACCCTGAAGTAAAGTATAACTCAACACATTTGCTCACCAGTGACCTAACCTACATTCGCAGCTTGTTTCTAAAAGGAAGAACCTTGTTCAATTCCATCAAGTATTTTCGTTTGAACTATCAGTGACGATAACATTACTTGTGAGTTGGATCAGATGAATTATTAAACTTGGGCATATGAGGATGATGATGAAAATAAAAGGCAATATACTTAATGTACTGGAAATCTGAAGCAAAAACATAAAATACTGCAAATCTACAGCACACCGGGCAACTTCTGGGGAGAGAATAAATTAGCTAACATTTGAGGTGCAGACCTTCAAAACAGGCAATATATTATGGGGTAAAATCCTGAGACTGCCACAAATATTGATGGAAATGCACCTGAAATTATACTTTCACCTGTTTTTTCTCTTTACAGATACTCGCTGGCACAAGTTGACTCCAGCTTTTTCTTTTTTTTGTTTCAATGCTGTGTGTAGAATTGCCAACTCTAGTTAGATGTATCCCTGGAGTTTTGACCATGTGGCAAGTAATTATTATTTTATTAAACTAAGCCACACAAACTGTTTCATTCAAGAGTAAATCTATGGACTCTTATTTTCTTTTACATTTATTCAAGGGATGAGGGCTTTGCTGGCTAGGCCAGCATTTATTGTCCATCCCTTATTGACCTTGAGAAGATGGTAGCAAGCTTCCTTCTTGACCGCTGTAGTGTGTACCAATGGTGTTGTTAGGGAGGGAGTTCCAAGATTTTGACCCAGCAACAATGAAGGAATAGTGATATATTTCCAAGTCAGGATGGTGAGTGGCTTGGAGGGGAACGTCCTGGTGGTGGTGTTCTCATGTGGCTGCTGCCCTTGTCCTTCTATAGGGTAGCAGTTGTGCATTTGGAAGGTGCTGCCCGAGAAGCCTTGGTGAGTTCTTTCAATGCATGGACCTATGAAATATTAAATTGATCTTTCTCTGCACCCTAGCTATAACTATAACACTACATTCTGCACCCTCTCCTTTCCTTCGCTATGTATGATATGCATTGTCCGTATGGCATGCAAGAAACAATATTTTTCACTGTATACTAATACATATGACAATAATAAATCAAATCAAGATGGTACAAGCTGCTGTCACTGTGCATCAGTGGTGGAGGGAGTGAATGTTTGTGGACGGGATGCCAATCAAGTTGGTTGCTTTGTCCTGGATGGTGTTTGAGCTTATTGAGTGTTGTTGGTGCTGCACTCATCCAGGCAACTGGAAAATATTTCACCACACTCCTGATTTGTGCCATGTAGATGTATTTGTGCCTTCGAGAGACTTTGGGAAATCAAGAGGTGATTTACCTACCACAAAATTCCTACGCTCTGACCTGTTCTTCTAGCCACAGTATTTAAATGGCTAGTCCAGTTCAGTTTCTGGTCAATGGTAACCCCCAGGTTGTTGACAATGGGGGATTCAGTGATGGTAATGCCATTGAATGTCAAGGGGGGTTGGTTAGATTCTCTCTTGTTGACGATGGTCATTGCCTGGCACTTGTGCGATGCAAAGGTTACTTGCCAATTGTCAGCCCATGACTGGATATTGTCCAGCTCTTGCTGCATTTGGACATGGACAGCTTCAGTATCTGAGGAGTCGAGAGTGGGTCTGAACATTGCACAATCATCAGTGAACATCCCCATTTCTGAACTTATGATGGAAGCAAAATCATTGATGAAGCAGCTGAAGATAGTTGGGCCTAGGACACCACCTTAAAGAATTCCTGCAGCAATGTCCTGAGACTGGGATGATTGGCCTCCAACCTCCACAACCATCTTCATTTTCCCCATTTTTGGAAAGTCCTGAGCTGCCTGTCACATTCATCAGAAATCTCTGTCCATCTATCAACACGTAGGCAAGGGATTTGAGCCTGAAACTCTTTAAAATGTGTAAATCATGCTAATGTATCCAATGAAGCATTAAGCTTCTAAAGATCTCTGTCAGAACAGTCACGTTAATTGAAAAACATACATTTCTTGTGGAACCATTTGACAGCTCTGTTGCTGGCATTTCCAAATTTCATGACACAACTGCATTAAACATTTGTTTGATCACATCCTTTGTAAAGAGTTGTGTCAAAGGTGTATTCTCTTCCACAAAAGTAACAACTTTTTAAAAACACTTGAAGTACACCAGCACAAAATGCAGACAAAAGTACTTTGCTTCCAACTGTTGGCAGCTGTGCCTGGGAGCTCAGTCTTCTATTCCTAGAAACCCTTAGAATCCAATCCTCTGGTAACCTAATGCCCACATGTCACAACAATTAGGAATGGGAATATTGTCTTCATTCCTTTTGTAGCCCAGAAACAATGTCATTTCAGCTCTGAAAAGCTAACTTAACATGAACCATATCATGACACCTCTTTGGTTTTTATGATGAAGCATCAAACCTGGTTGTGCAATTACCGACATAACTAATGGTAGAGCTAAAACTACGTATCATTAACATTTTACAGATGTGCATCTTTAAAATGTGCCTCTGTTCAATTATAATACTAATTCCCAAAAATGGGTGTACTTGCACAGAGGCAAAACCACGATGAACATTTTATGACTGATTCAGATAATGCATTTGTGGTTTTAGGTGAACCCACATTAGCGGATTTATGTGAGCATACCATTCTTCATTCTTTTTCACATCTGTACTAAATTTTCCCTTGTGGTCCTAGCCATATTTACTGCTAATTACCCCTTTAAAGCACATATTTATATGTAGCATTTTGTACAGTACATCACTGTAGCACCCCACCCTCCCAAAACTGAGAGGTAATATATCTCCCGCACAAGGGGCTAGACTCCAAACCACATCTGTGATCATTTCTTCCTCCTAATCATTCATTTTCACGTCATGAGCAATAAATAACTTGATCTCAGCTTTATTCAGAGAACTTAATGTTAGGTTTTTGGCCTTAATGTTTGCCTTGTAGTTAAGTGGTTCACAATCACAAGTAATGACTAACAATCATGTGTTTAAATATGTAACTAACGGTTAAGTGAATAGAATGTTATGCACAGTTCTGTATCATTTTTGCTCAGGTTACACATTTTGCCATGCTTACTGTCCAAATTATGATACATTGCCTTTTAATGTCTTATGACTTATTTTTAAAATCTAGCAAGTTCAAATTACTAATCACACCCTTCTTCAGAAAAGATTCTATCATCATTTGAGAACATACAAGAGAAGTTCGAGAGGAAATTTGATAAATTAATATAAAATCATGAAGGGTCTGGACAGGGTAATAGGTAGGGAAAAACTGTTCCCAAAGGATTGAAAACAAAACGGCACAGATTTAAGACAATTGACAAAAGAAGCAGTGGTGACATGAGGAAAATCTTTTTCATGCAGCTAGTGGTAAGGATCTGGAATGCACAGCCTGAGAGTGAGAGCCTGGAGGCAGGTTCAAATCGAGGAATTTCAGAGGGAATTGAATTATGTGAAATGGACAAACATGCAGGGTCCCCGGGAGCAGGCAGGGTCCCCGGGAGCAGGCAGGGTCCCCGGGAGCAGGCAGGGTCCCCGGGAGCAGGCAGGGTCCCCGGGAGCAGGCAGGGTCCCCGGGAGCAGGCAGGGTGGGGAGAGGCACGCGGTAAATTGCTTATTTGGTGAGCCAGTACTGACTTGACACGCCAGAGACTTTCGGTTATGTAACCATTCCATGATTAAGATTAGACTAACTGACTTTAAGAACTGCTGTGAGTTTTTTTGTAAGAATTACAAAGAATCATACAGCACAGAAGGAGTCCATTTGATCCATCATGCCAACACTGACTCTTTGAAAGAGCAATCAAATTAGTTCCACTGTTTCCCTATAGGCCTGTGTTTACCCCAGTCCAACGCCGGCATCTCCACATCATCCCTATAGGCCCGCAGCCTTTCATTTTTAAAATATCTATCCAATTCCCTGTTGAAAGTCCTGACTGACTCTGCTCCATTACCATTTTAAGCAGCACATTCCAGCCTATACCAATAAGTTACAGGTAACAAAAAACTTCTTATCTCTTCTCTACTTTGGTTTCTAATTATCTTAAACCTAGTTGCTTATCCATCTGCCAGTGAAATAATTCCTTCCTATTTAAGCTATCAAAAACCTTGAACTTCTGCGAATCATCAAGATTGTTACGAGAGTATCTCCTTTCCCTGCGATCTACACCATTGAGTCTAACAAGAACAGCAATATCATAGGAACATAATAAGCTGCAAAATCCCTTCCAAATCACACATTATCCTCACTTGGATGCATATTACTTTTCCTCGGTTGTCACTGACTCAAAATTCTGGAACTTAAATCTCCAATTAATCTTCTCTGCTCTCAGGAATTCTAATGTTTTGTCTGGAAAGTGAACAAAATATTACAACAAGTTTAAAACATTTTAAATGGTAATGCATTTTATTAAAAAGGTATATTTTTTAAATCTACTTAATTGCTTTTCAACTATATCTCATAAAGCTGTTTAAAAATAACACAAAGGGGCACAACTAACTTCTTTGGTTATTATTCAGACAATGCTAAGTCTGCAAAAGCTTCTCAAAAATGTTAAGGATATTAGAACTTCTAAGTAGTTAAACTGCACATGTTGTCATGAGAATATAGGTATCCAGAAATTAGTTAAATACTCAGGGATCTGATGGCACTTCTCAGTAACTTGCTGTAGGAAAGTGCCCTCGGCCCAATCACCTATGATTGCTTCATCACTGACTTTCAATGAAACATAACTTCCCTGATGTTCCAAGTCTTTTTGAAAATGAAGCAACACATGTCATTACTAAGACTTGGACAACATCTAAGCTTGAGGTTAGCAGTGTCAGGTAACATTTGCACCTTATAAGTACAATCACGCCCCGATTTAGCGCGAAATCAGATATGGGGCGGCACTGTAGCACAGTGGTTAGCACTGCTGCTTCACAGCTCCAGGGACCTGGGTTCGAATCCCGGCTCGGGTCGCTGTCTGTGTGGAGTTTGCACATTCTCCCTGTGTCTGCGTGGGTTTCCTCCGGGTGCTCCGGTTTCCCCCCACAGTCCAAAGATGTGCGGGCTAGGTTGATTGGCCATTCTAAATTGCCCATTAGTGTCCCGGGATGCATAGGTTAGAGGGGTGAGTGGGTAAATATGTAGGGATATGTGGATAGGGATATGTGGATAGGGCCTGGGTGGGATTGTGGTTGGTGCAGACCCGATGGGCCGAATGGCCTCCTTCTGCACTGTAGGATTCTATGATTCTATGACTCAATGCTATTTCCGGTTTAGCGATTTAGCGCGACCCCGATAACATTGGTGATAACATTTTATGGACCCCAACCATCGCGTTAAAACGGGGCTGCACTGTACTTAGTAGGAATCATCAAGTAAAAAGAAATCCTAGCCATCTCCTTCTGACCATCAATTGCAGCACGAGTGAGCTCCCCATGCACATTTTAGGGTTACCTTTGGCAAGAAATTTACCTGACTCATATAAGCACCATGGTTACAACAGCTCGGCAGAGGTTTAACAGTCAGTGGTAATTGGCTAATTTTCTGGCTTGCCAAAAACTCATCTCCCATCATCCAGAAGGTTAAAAAGTAAGGGAGGTACTGCATTGTGGCTGTAGTATATACCATCTACAAGGTACACTTACTGGAGTAGCTCCATTTTCTGTGATCGCTACCACCAAGTCTAACAAGAGCTGCAATATCATAGGAACACCATCATTTGGAAATTCCCTTCTGAATCACACACAATCCTGACTTGGATACATATCACTTTTCATCGTCACTGGCTCAAAATTATGGAATAGTCTACCCAATATCATGATGGGAGCACCAACATCATAAAAGATTACAGTTATTTGAGTTTCCTACCATCTCCTCAGGGCAACTAGGGAAGGGTAATAAATGTGGTATTGCAAATGTTAATAAGATCCCAAGAACAAATAAAAAGTGTCTTTGTTCAGCTGATTTCTAATAACTTCTTTACAATCTTCAGCACTTACACCATTATCACACAACTATTGTACTAACAAAGTGGGGAAATTTGCATTTCATGCACTAAGCCATTTATATGCTGTTAATGTATTTGATGCAAATATCCACAATCTTTTTGACAGTTTTGATGACCCTGTGCCCAGGCCTAGTGGAGCTTATTTGCATCAGAACATTGTGCATCTGATACCACTACTGTACCCAGGGTAAGTTCGACCCAAAGGAATCAAGTACAGCTGCTGCTCCAGTTACCTAATTCAATCAGAATTGAGATCTTCGAGAGCTTTTGAAGATTTTTGCATACTGATATCTGGCTTCGCAGATGTTTGTGCAATCCATTATATTTCACAATTTCTCTCACTTATGTCTTGCATTTCAGTTTCCCAGTGCTATAATGACATCTCACCCTTACATCTTTAAACTTTCCACCCCCTTCCCTGACCCACATGGCATCACTGCTACTCAGAAGTATTCCAAGGATGACATGGCATTCCTCATAGACATATGCCATGTGTATTGAGGAGGAGGAGGGACAGCAGTAAATGGTGGTGAAGAGAATAAGGTATCATGGTAGCACATGTTAGCAGAGTGCCAGGATCATCACCCTCCACATGGTAAGGCTGTGATTTCAGGTTGGCTGGGACACCGAGCAGTTTGTCCATCCTGTCTTCCATTTTGAAGGAGAAGAGGGAAATTACTAACCAGCTAATAAGGTTTTAGACGGAATTCATAAGGCACTGAGAGCACCACCAGCAAAGGGTTAAATGATTCTTGAAACAAAGGTAATAAGCTATGAAACAAGTAGTTAACACATATGTGGATGCAATAAGAGAATTAAATAAGTAATCATGATTTTATGACATACATGCTGATATTTTAAATGTATTGTAAGTGTTGAATGAATCATTGCTCATTTCAACCAAAAGCATGTTACTGAAAGGAATGACAAAGAGTTCAGAGCCAAAGGCCGAGGAACCTCGGTACTTAGCTGAATTCATATCAGAAAGTTTCTGGAGAGGGAGCATATTTTGCTACTTTACGAATTCATTGTCTAGACATAGAATAGATATGTACCTGGATGCAGGATCACGTGTCTATCCAGTTTTGGCAATGAGCTGGTGGGAATGTTCACTTTGATCTCTATGATGAGCACCCATAGTTACATAGCAACAGGGAAGCGAGTTCAGCCAAGATGGGAGTCAGCATCTGGAGTAAATGGACAAATAAGATATTATGCTGGATGGGAAAATGCGATTGGCTGAGTTACTTGTCAGGAATTATTATTGATGTATGTTTACTAAATGTAATTGATTTTAAACTAATATGAAGCGGGAATGATCGATAAGAAAATCTATAATTGATCTGTTTTAATTGTTCACATTAGATTCATCGGAGAGGTTCTGTCGCTCTATTTCAGAGCTACTTGACCCTTTTGGTGATCTTTGAGCAGCTGCTTATTGTGTTTTTGTTTTAAATAAATGTTATGCCTTGATTCAGAGATATCTGCCTCATGAGTTTTGTACAAAAAACAGTAGCGGCCATCTCAATTCACCCCATAACACAGGGTCTTGCTGTGAAAAATGCTCAATCTGGTTTGTGAGAAGAAATATTGTCATTTTCAATATTTTCATAATATCACTGTGTTACACTATGAAACAGTGTGTGTGTGTGTGTGTGTGTGTATATGTGTGAGTATTGATGTGAATAACCACACAGAGGGTGGTGAGTGTCTGGAACAAGTTGCCAGAGGTAGTAGTAGAGGCGGGTACAATTTTGTCTTTTAAAAAGCATTTAGACAGTTACATGGGTAAGATGGGTACTGAGGGATATAGAACATAGAAAAAATACAGCACAAACAGGCCCTTCAGCCCACAAGTTGCACCAGTCATGTCCCTACCTACCTAGGCTTATACATAGGCTTACCTATGGCCTTCAATCCTATTAAGTTCCATGTACTCATCCAGAAGTCTCGTAAAAGACGCTATCAAGTTTGCCTCCACCACCACTGACAGCAGCCGATTCCACTCACCCACCACCCTCTGAGTGAAAAACTTACCCCTGACATCTCCTCTGTACCTACTCCCCAGCACCGTAAACCTGTGTCCTCATGTAGCAGCCATTTCAGCCCTGGGAAAAAGCCTCCAAGAATCCACCCGATCTATACCTCTCAACATCTTGTACACTTCTATCAGGTCACCTCTCATCCTTCGTCTCTCCAAGGAGAAAAGACCGAGCTCCCTCAACCTATCCTCATAAGGCATGCCAACCAATCCAGGCAACATCCTTGTAAATCTTCTCTGCACCCTTTCAATCATTTCCACATCCCTCCTGTAATGAGGCGACCAGAACTGAGCACAGTACTCCAAATGGGGTCTGACGAGGGTCTTATAAAGCTGCATCATTATCTCCCAGCTCCTAAGCTTAATCCCTCCATTGATGAAGGCCAGCACACCATACGCCTTCTTAACCACCTCCTCTACCTGCGAGGCCGATTTTAGAGTCCTATGGACCCTGACCCCAAGGTCCTTCTGATCCTCTACACTGCTAAGAGTCTTACCCTTGATATTCATAGAAACCCTACAGTGCAGAAGGAGGCCATTCGGCCCATCGAGTCTGCACCGACCACAATCCCACCCAGGCCCTACCCCCACATATTTACCCGCTAATCCCACGACTCTAAGGGGCAATTTTTAACCTGGCCAATCAACCTAACCCGCACATCTTTGGACTGTGGGAGGAAACCAGAGCACCCGGAGGAAACCCACGCAGACACGAGGAGAATGTTATACTCCTTCATCCCATTTGACCTGCCAAAATGGACCACTACACATTTATCCGGGTTGAAGTCCATCTGCCACTTCTCCGCCCAGTCTTGCATCCTATCTATGTCACGCTGCGCTTCTGACATCCCTCCAAACTATCCACAACACCACCAACCTTCGTGTCGTCGGCAAACTTACCAACCCATCCCTCCACTTCCTCATCCAGGTCATTTATGAAAATGACAAACAGCAAGGGTCCCAGAACAGATCCCTGAGGCACTCCACTGGTGACCGACCTCCATTCAGAAAAAGACCCATCTACAACCACTCTCTGCCTTCTGCAGGCAAGCCAGTTCTGGATCCACAAGGCAACAGCCCCTTGGATCCCATGCCCTCTCACTTTCTCGAGAAGTCATGCATGGGGGACCTTATCGAACGCCTTGCTGAAGTCCATGTAAACCACATCTACCGCTTTTCCTTCGTCAATGTGTTTAGTCACATTTTCAAAGAACTCCACCAGGCTTGTAAGGCACGATTTGCCTTTGACAAAGCCATGCTGACTACTTTTGAGCATACTAAACTTCTCTAAATGTTCATAAATCCTGTCCCTCAGGATCTTCTCAACTTACCAACCACTGAGGTTAGACTTTACCGGTCGGTAATTTCCTGGGCTATCCCTATTCCCTTTCTTGAATATAGGAACCACATCCGCAATCCTCCAATCCTCTGGAACCTCTCCCGTCTCCATCGACGACGCAAAGATCATCGCCAGAGGCTCTGCAATCTCTTCCCTCGCCTCCCACAGTAACCTGGGGTACATCCCATCCGGTCCCAACGACTTATCTATCTTGATGCTATTCAAAATTTCCAACACATCCTCTTTCTTAATGTCCACATACTCAATCTTTTCAGTCCGCCTCAATCCTGTAGTACAACCACCCAGGTCTTTTTCCACCGTGAATACCGAGATAAAATGTTCATTAAGCACCTCTGCTATTTCTTCCGGTTCTGTACAGACTTTCTCAATATGGGCCAAATGCGGGCAATTGGGATTAGCTTAGGGGTTTAAAAAAAAGACGGCATGAACAAGTTGGGCCGAAGGGCCCATTTCCATGCTGTAAACCTCTATGACTCTAACTGGAAGGCAAAGAATTCAGATACTGAAAGTTGAAGTTTTATTGTAATCAAGATAAAACTTTGGAAATTTTGGTTGCTTATACAGCTTAGTTATTTTAGAATATTATTTTAATAGCATGTCAAAACTTTATTCATTTGACATTATCATTCAGCCTTAGATTTTATTATTCAAGTAATAGATATTCAGCAATAAGGAAATGTAGCAATAAATCATATTCCATTGAAAGGCATCTGATTGCAGCATACTCCATGAGCTCTACAGAAATCAAAATTGACACAAGTTCTCTAAATGAATTAAGTCACTTTTATGTCCCTATATTGACAATGAAAGATACAGTTGTTCAATATTTGTAAAAATCACAATAAATGTTCTCATTCATATATCTATTTTTGTAGTGCTCTAGATCTGCATTCATTAATTCTATTTCCCATTTTCTTTCACTTCTCTTTACCCCTCTTACACCTTTCTCTGAGGAGTTGGTGGTGTAATGATATTGTCACTCTATTAGTAAGCTAGAGATCCAGGATAATGCCCTGGGGATCTGGGTTCAAATCCCATCAGGGCAGATGGTGATATTTGAATTTAATTAAGATCTGGAATTAAAAAGTCTAATGATGATCATGAAACCATCATTAATGTCCTTTCGGAAAGGAAATCAGCCATTCTTACCTGGTCTGGTCTACATGTGACTTAAGATCCACAGCAATGTGGTTGATTCTTAAAATGCCTCCTGAAATGGCCTAGCAAACCATTCAGTTCAAGAGTAATTAGGGATGGATAATAAATGCTGGTCCAGCCAAAAATGCCCACATCCCCAGAATGAATAGAAAACAAAAATCCCTCCTGTTTCATCCCCTTCCTGTTATTCATTCATAGATCCTTCATTTCTCTCTTTGTGGTTACTTTGTCCCATTTAATCCATACCCAAACCCTTCACTATTACTCTGTCATTCTTTTCTTAACAAAATAACACTCGGAACTCCCTGTCCACATCAGCGAATGCGTCATGACTTTCTGTCCACAGCTTGCCAAGTAACAGCAGGCAATGGTCATGAGTGTCTATGCACCAACCTTTGATGCCAATTATGATTCCAAAGACGACTTCTACTCCACCCTTGACTCCATTCTCTCCAACATCCCTAAGGAAGATAAGATCATCCTCCTTGGGGACTTCAACGCCAGAGTATGTAAGAACTCCCAACCCTGGCAAAGAACCATCGGAAAGGAAGGAGTTGGGAATGAAGGGATGGGCAATAAATGTTGGCCAGCCAGCAATGCCCATTTCCCATGAATGAAAAGAAAAGATTCCAACTCCAACAGGGTTCCTCTGCTCACCAAATGCATGGAACTTCAGCTTGTCATTAGTAACACACCGTATTGCCAAGAAGACACATTTCAGACTTCCTGGAGACATCCACAATATGATTGACTATGTCATCGTCCACTCCTGAGACCAAAAGGATGCCCTCTTCACCAAACTGATGACCATTGCAGATGATTGTTGGTCAGACCACTGGTTCATCTGATCCTCTATGTCCATCAAACTCCACCAGAAACAGTGGAAGGTATAGAAATAGCTCAGAAAAAAGATCAATATTGAGTGGCTTCAAGAGCCAAGCATGCTAGTGAACTTCCAACAGTATCTTCACCAAAATCTCCAAAGCATTCATTCTAATGGAGTGGAGGAAAACTGGACAGAGCTGAAGACAACCATCATCTCAAGCAGTGAAGAAACCATCAGCTACAAAACCAGGAAACACCAAGACAGGCTCGATGAGAATGATCACACCATCCAAGATTCAACATCATCGACAAGAAGAGGAAAGCTCTCTGTGCCTGGCACAATGACATCACTGGCAAGGCAAAAAGGAGGATTCATCAAACAGCAAAGCCGGAGGTACAAAGAAGAACTAGGAAAATGGTGGACCGAGAAAGCTAAGGAACTGCAACTCCTCACTGACAAGCACAACCCCTTCGGTTTCTTTAGTGCCTCAAAGGCAACATATGGAGCCAAAACCCTAGGCATCAAACTGGTGCAGAGTAAGGACAGAACTTCTTGAGTGACCCATGACCAGTGACACAGAGTTTCTTAGGTGGATAGTCATACTTGTCACTGAGTGATTGCCAAAGAAGAAATTAAACGTGATGAAGACTGAAGCCATTATTTTCACTCACCACTGATTCCTTCCTCATGCCCAGTCACTGTCTCAAGCCAAAATAGACTGTACACAATTTTGGTTCCTACTTGACTGAGGTGACCTTTTGACACCAATTTCTTTCTATCACAAAGATTGGCGATTTCCATCATTACAGTTACCTCGGCCAACCTGCTACTGCAATACCCATTATTGCTTTTGTAACGGCAGACTCAACATTTCCAGTGCTCCACTTACCCAGACCTCTCAATCTTCGCACTTTGTAAACATGAGCTACTCCAAAGTTCTGTGCCCATGTCTCATCACCCACCACGTCCCATTTACTCTTCCCGCTGTGCTCACTGGCACACAGTCCATCATGGACTCCAATTTAAAATTCTCATTCTGGTGCTCAAATCTCTCAACGGCCTTGTTCCTCCCATCTCTATAACCTCAACCAGCTCTATATCCCTCAAGAACTGTGCATTCCACTAACTCTGGCATCTTACACAGCCCCCACTCCACTTGTCCCATTAGCTGTCAATACTGAAAACTCTGGTTTTAACTCCTTATTCCTCAGCAACTTTCTTTCTGTCTTTAAAACCATCCCTAAAACCTAACAATTATCCACGTTTTAATTATCGTTCCTACTATCTTCTTCTTTGACTTGGAGTAATTTTTGTTTGATTAAGCTCTTGTTTAAATGCTTTGGGAGATTTTCCGTGGTTAAAAGGTACTATATAAATGCAAGTTGTTTGCATTGAAAACTAGAGCAGAAGTATCTACTCTATCATGCAGTGGTTTGTTGGTCTTTGTTTTCACAGAAAGATTTTAAAAATTTCCTCCTTCCTGTTTTAAATGAATTATTTGGAGAATCATATGTTTCTTAACACTGGAATACCATAAACATTTAGCACCACAACATGACAAACTCATTGTTCTATAGACTTACAAATGTGACATAACATTTCCTATCTTGTTCAGTGAAATAAACATCATAGAGGGAGAAAGAAAATTAATAAGAAGCATAATACACAGTGGGTCAGACAATATCTGCAAGAGAAACGATAATGTATTTTGTTTATTTATTCATGGGATGGGAACATCCCTGGCATGGCCAGCATTTATTGCTCATCTTTAATTGTCCTTGAGAAGGGTTGTAGTGAACTGTCTTCTTGAACCGTTGTAGACCATGTGATGTAGGTACACCCACACGTATCTAGAAGTTCCAGATTTTTTGACCCAGTAACTCTGAAGGAACGGCGCTATAGTTCCAAGTCAGGGTGGTGTATGGCTTGGAGGGGAACTTGCATTTGGTGGTAACTCCATGCATCTACTGCCCTTGTTCCCTCAAGCTGGTAGAGCTTTCAGGTTTAGAAATTGCTGTTGAAAGTGTTGGTGCATGTTGTATACGGCACACATTCCTGACACTGGACACTGGTGTGGGAGCAAATAAACTTTGTAGGTGATGTGGGGAGTGCAGATGTGTCCTGGATTGCACTGACCTTCTTGTTGGAGCTGCAATCATCCAGGTAAGCAGAAAGTATTCCATCACATTCTGACTTGTGCCTTGTCTGGATTAATGGAGATCTTCAAAACAAGAAGTTGTATTATAAATTCCTTTATAGGATAGGAATGAACAAACTGGGAGGGGAGAACAGGTAAAATAAGTTAATGATCCAGAGTTTGTGATCAACTGTGAAGGCATGGCAATCACTGTTCATTATGTTCGCAGCGGTCCACAGACTTTTGGTAAGCTTTTTTGCAACAAGCGAGAGTCATTGGAGAACTATTCAGTGTAGCAAGAGATCAGGGACCAATGTAAATAGGGCAAGTAACAACTCGGTTTAACCAGTGAGGCTGAAGAATCCTTACAAAGTGCACTTGCGGATGCTGCTGTCTGATTTGCCACACTAAAATGGCAGCCTGATAGCTTAACCATTACAAATCTGAGCCATTACCTCCTCCTCCTTCACACCATTCATTCCCTCTCTCTCTGCACTGTCTCTAGTGATTCTTCCCTCATGAATCTGATTCCGGATGGCTCTTACATGTGACATGGGGAATGTGACAGTTGCAACCTCCATTATTTTGTGAAACTGACCTATCATGTCCACTGGCTTTGAGAGGGAGATTGCGACAGTTCTGCATCGTAAATATATTCCCTGAATCTCTCATCTTGGAGAAAGCAGTCACATGAAGCAGCTATGATATGAACACTTCACTCTCAAAAAATGGTGCACCTTCAAAGACTAAGAACATCCTGGGACTGTTCCTTAAAGAGTGAATGCAGAACTCTGATTGTTATTCCTGGGTCAGAATTTTAAACTTCCCACCACCTCCCTGGCAGGTTCTGAGGTGGGGAGGGGTGCATGAATTGCCCTGCAATGGGATTCCCTCTGACCTTGCAGCGATTTTATACGGGAGGAGGCAGTGCTTCGGACAATAAGCCCAACCTTATCTCAATGAAGGCCCTTATATGGCCCGATTAAGGGTTGGTTCCCACCCAGCCTCAATTTTTAGGCTGGTGGGCGGATGACAGTTCTGTGGGGTGGGATACCGGAAATGATGACAGCTGGATCTCGGGCAGGAAGGAGGGGTGGGGGAGGGTACCTCCATCCCTTTAAGGCCCAGCAATCTCCGGACCTCCCTGCTCCTCACGGCCTATTCCCTGAAACCCAAATCACCCCCTCGCAACTTCAGTGGCCTTCTCTGCCCTTCTGGACCTCTTCACAGCTTCACCCCGACTTTTTCCCCCCTTCCTGTCCCCCATACCGCCTAGTCCCCATGTTTAACACCCCCCCACCCCACCCATCCTTTACAAACATCTTGGCTCAGGAAACTTTGCGCAGTATCCCTCCCAGCCAATGCAGCACTGTTCCTGCGGAGAACTGCAGTGAATCTGATTGGCCAGATGCGCTCCAAAGTAGGGCTTTCTCCAGAGTGAGGGACTGAAATCCCACTTTATACCAATCAGTGCTCATTAGAGCCTAATATGACAGCAGGTCTGGAGGAGCCAGAGGCAATAGGTTCGACACTGACTATTCACCCCCTGCCATCTTAAAATTCAGACCCTGGGGGAAAAAAAAACATCCTTTTGCAAGAAAAGATAATTAAGCAGTTTAAAAGAAGCTAGAAGGCCTCTTGACCCAGATAGACATTGCACAAAAAGGGTCATATGGTAGTTTATGGACTCTGAAAAAAAAAGCATATGTGAAAAGCTGTGTTTAAAAGTTGGTTTTGCTTTGAGGAGGAGGAGGACTGACTGCTTTATGGAAAGGAGGGAGCAGCCTCTTCACTGCCGAGAGCCAGTCCACAGCCGGAAGCTGCTCCGAAATTGTTCGACACATTGGAGGAGAGAGCCTGCAAGTGCTCCTCCAGCCTGCCTGAAAAGTCATGGAAGAGTCACTGATTGTTTCACAGATCAGTTCTCATAGACCAGCATAACCCGGACACCATTGCAAGGACTCCACTAACTTCCCTTTCCCCTTGAACCACTGATTTTTAACTTTTGGCAGAATTCCTCTGCTTTTGTGTTATTTCCTGTGTGAGATTTAGGATTTCTCAAGAGAGTAATTAGTATATTTTCATATTTCGTACTGCACATACTGCCTTTCTATTTGACAATGCTGATATATAATAAAGTAATAGGTTTGTCATTTGTTGAAAGAAGTCTGGTTAAAGTCTTTTTTATTCTGGGTAACAGCAGCAAAGGTAAACAATTGGCCATTATGGTGAGTGAATCAAACTTTTAAATGAATGGTGTGACCTGATGGCGTGTGGAATAGTGGAGCAAGTCAAACTGTGTGCTCTTCCCTTCCTGGTCATAAAAACCAGAAGATGGAAATATCAGGAAAGGGAACTAAAACATGCACTGGGCAGTAAGAGAAAATGGTTGCACATCAGCAGGATCATATCAGATAGTCAAGGGAACAAGGACGTTTTTCTGCAAGTCACTCATATTCCTGACTTCGAAATATATCACCCTTCTTTCACTGTCACTGGATCAAAATCCTGGAATTCCCTCCCTAACAGCACTGTGGGTGTACCTACAGTGCGTGGACTACAGCAGTTCAAGAAAGCAGCGCACCATCACCTTCTCAAGGACAACTAGGAATGGGCAATAAGACCATAAGACCATAAGACCATAAGACATAGGAGCGGAAGTAAGGCCATTCGGCCCATCGGGTCCACTCCACCATTCAATCATGGTTGATTTCAACTCCATTTACCCGCTCTCTCCCCATAGCCCTTAATTCCTCGAGAAATCAAGAATTTATCAATTTCTGTCTTGAAGACGCTCAACGTCTCGGCCTCCACAGCCCTCTGTGGCAATGAATTCCACAGACCCACCACTCTCTGGCTGAAGAAATTTCTCCTCATCTCTGTTCTAAAGTGACTCCCTTTTATTCTAAGGCTGTGCCCCCGCGTCCTAGTCTCCCCTGTTAATGGAAACAACTTCCCTACGTCCATCCTATCTAAGCCGTTCATTATCTTGTAAGTTTCTATCAGATCTCCCCTCAACCTCCTAAACTCCAATGAATATAATCCCACGATCCTCAGACGTTCATCGTATGTCAGGCCTACCATTCCTGGGATCATCCGTGTGAATCTCCGCTGGACCCGCTCCAGTGCCAGTATGTCCTTCCTGAGGTGTGGGGCCCAAAATTGCTCACAGTACTCCAAATGGGGCCTAACCAGTGCTTTATAAAGCCTCAGAAGTACATCCCTGCTTTTGTATTCCAAGCCTCTTGAGATAAATGACAACATTACATTTGCTTTCTTAATTACGGACTCAACCTGCAAGTTTACCTTTAGAGAATCCTGGACTAGGACTCCCAAGTCCCTTTGCACTTTAGCATTATGAATTTTGTCACCGTTTAGAAAATAGTCCATGCCTCTATTCTTTTTTCCAAAGTGTACGACCTCGCACTTGCCCACGTTGAATTTCATCAGCCACTTCTTGGACCACTCTCCTAAACTGTCTAAATCTTTCTGCAGCCTCCCCACCTCCTCAATACTACCTGCCCCTCCACCTATCTTTGTATCATCGGCAAACTTGGCCAGAATGCTCCCAGTCCCGTCATCTAGATCGTTAATATATAAAGAGAACAGCTGTGGCCCCAACACTGAACCCTGCGGGACACCACTTGTCACCGGTTGCCATTCTGAGAAAGAACCTTTTATCCCAACTCTCTGCCTTCTGTCTGACAGCCAATCGTCAATCCATGTTAGTACCTTGCCTCGAATACCATGGGCCCTTATTTTACTCAGCAGTCTCCCGTGAGGCACCTTGTCAAAGGCCTTTTGGAAGTCAAGATAGATAACATCCATTGGCTCTCCTTGGTCTAACCTATTTGTTATCTCTTCAAAGAACTCTAACAGGTTTGTCAGGCACGACCTCCCCTTACTAAATCCATGCTGACTTGTCTTAATCCGACCCTGCACTTCCAAGAATTTAGAAATCTCATCCTTAACGATGGATTCTAGAATTTTGCCAACAACTGAGGTTAGGCTAATTGGCCTATAATTTTCCATCTTTTTTCTTGTTCCCTTCTTGAACAGTGGGGTTACAACAGCGATTTTCCAATCCTCTGGGACTTTCCCTGACTCCAGTGACTTTTGAAAGATCATAACTAACGCCTCCACTATTTCTTCAGCTATCTCCTTTAGAACTCTAGGATGTAGCCCATCTGGGCCCGGAGATTTATCAATTTTCAGACCTTTTAGTTTCTCTAGCACTTTCTCCTTTGTGATGGCAACCATATTCAACTCTGCCCCCTGACTTTCCTGAATTGTTGGGATATTACTCATGTCTTCTACTGTGAAGACTGACGCAAAGTACTTATTAAGTTCCTCAGCTATTTCCTTGTCTCCCATCACTAGATTACCAGCGTCATTTTGGAGCGGCCCAATGTCTACTTTTGCCTCCCGTTTGTTTTTAATGTATTTAAAGAAACTTTTACTATCATTCCTAATGTTACTGGCTAGCCTACCTTCATATTTGATCCTCTCCTTCCTTATTTCTCTCTTTGTTATCCTCTGTTTGTTTTTATAGCCTTCCCAATCTTCTGACTTCCCACTACTCTTTGCCACATTATAGGCTCTCTCTTTTGCCTTGATGCATTCCCTGACTTCCTTTGTCAGCCATGGCTGCCTAATCCCCCCTCTGATAACCTTTCTTTTGTTTGGGATGAACCTCTGCACTGTGTCCTCAATTACTCCCAGAAACTCCTGCCATTGCTGTTCTACTGTCTTTCCCATTAGGCTCTGCTTCCAGTCGATTTTTGTCAGTTCCTCCCAATAAATGCTGGCCTAACCAGGGACACACACACATTCCATAAATTAATGGAAAAAATACATCCCGGCTATTATATTTTAATTAATTCAGCTGTGCGTGCACACTTAGCCAGAGGGTTCAAATTTCATCAAGGTCTACTTTCTTGTTGAGTTGCAAGTGTTAAATAGAGGACATTAACTGGATCTGGGCAGTCCAAAGTAGCAGGTTGCACAGCACATCAGCATTTGAGGCTGTTGAATGTCACGATCCACCCACCCTAATAGCTTCTAGCCGTTTATCAGTCAGGTGTACTGATGCACCAGTTGAAACCTGAAGCCTTAGCACACCGTTTTTTGACTCTGGGACTTCCATAGTACCAACAAACCTTTGGAGCCCAATTTCCTTGCCACAGAGTCTTTTATATTGGCCATTTCATAGAATCCATAGAATCTCTACAGTGCAGAAAGAGGCCATTTGGCCCATCGAGTCTGCACCGACCACAATCCCACCCAGGCCCTATTTTTGTAACCCCACATATTTACCCTGCTAATCCCCTGACACTGAGGGTCAGTTTAGCATGGCCAATCAACCTAATCTGCACATCTTTTGAACTTTTTCAGAGTTGAATTTAGCATGTTTCAAATGTTTGGGAGATGATTTAAGGGTGTTTAGAAATGTGTTTCAAAGTGTCTTGGAGTTTGAGACTGGGGATGAGGGAATTGCTAGCATTGGGAGTCCCTGCTCCTGTTTTCCCTTTCTCCCTCACCCCTCCTTAAACCATTGGTCTTTTCTGCGATGGGCACAGGCAATATCCTTTAAAAGGCCTCACAGAAACTCCAACCGAAGGCTGGAGTTTAGTGTATGTGGGCCCGGTCTAATTTGTGGCCCTTCTGCCACTCTCCTGCCAGGATTAGAGCAGGGCTGCAGTGACAGAACAGCAGATTTTCAGCCCCGGAGCTTTCCCATTACCACTTTTTTTAAATGTTCTTTCACGTCTGAGGCAAGTGTACTTGCTAACAGTACCTGCAGTGCTATCCGAACTTGTGTTTGTAAACCATATGTATGACCAGCACAGTTGGCAACTGTGCTGCACAGCAGCTAAACACAAAGATCTCTATTTCTTTTTCACTGTCAAAAGCAGGACATTCCTTTCTGTTTGTTTCTGGTGAAGAAAATTGCGCTGAAATCTGGATTTCATTTAGTAACTCCACCAATGAAAGCGAATCATTCTGGTTGGTGAGGGATGAGAAACCTGCAGTTTTACATAGCATGGTGTTTAAGGGCCACTTGCTCATACAGAGAAGCAGCAGCAGCCGCCATTTCTGGCATTTGTATTTGCAATAAAGAAGAACAATGATGCCTTCGGTACCTTCTGCACCGAAAATGAGATACTTTGAAATGCAAGAAAAATGGCAGTTAAAACTATAAACCTTTGCTTGGATCATGCTGTGCAGGGAATTGTGGCTTTACACATACTACTTGGAGTTCATTGCTGGCTAAATCTTGCCCTGTCTTTCACTCCTTGGGAACAAATGCCCTCTCTGCTTTTCTTCTATAGTTTGCCAACGAATCTACAACAATTTGTTGCAGAATTTAATTGGCACGAAATCCTAGTGACCCTGTTCATGGGACTAAAACTGGCCATTAAGATACAAACAACTTTACGTGCAGCTTAACAAAAAGAATGTCCTTCTTACAGCTAGCCAGTCAGCCTTAAGCTGAATAGACTGAATGCACCATCTCATTCCTACCACCGTATGTTCCTATGGCTTACATACATCTCAGTGCCAAATCCTGTAAATGTACAATTCAAACCCATCTGGTGTTGTGTGCCTCACATTTGTCAAAGTGCTATCTCCTGTACATATGACGTCAACTGGGGCGAGTGGTGTGCCCACCACAGCAGATGAACCCATAATTTGTGATGAGGGAGCTCAGGATCTCCTGGCTCATTTACCTCACTAACACACTGGGACTTTGCCTGTTGCAGTTACATATTGCATTGTACATTATTTCCTTCTGGCTGTGCTTACACTGAACATTCGTGGTTAGGCTTCTATCTTTGCTGCTGTTTGTACAGGTACACTCTGTGAAATGATCCCCTGCATTCAGGAATGATCACAAATTCATCTTGCAATGGTTGATCACAAAAATACATTCATGATGACCTGGAACTGGGCAGCATGGTGATGTCGCATGCTGATGTCGAAACAATAGACACTTCAAGGTGGAGGATATGGGTGAAGGCCACAATTTCCCACACATCATGATTTAAATGTTATGAGAGAGAGAGAGATCGACTCAAGAACAGCTTCTTCCCTGCTGCCATCAGACTTTTGAATGGACCTACCCTATATTAAGTTGATCTTTATCTACACCCTATGACTGTAATACTACATTCTGCACTCTCTCCTTTCCTTCCCCATGTACAGTACGCTTTGTCTGTATAGTGTGCAAGAAATAATATTATTAGTATACAGTGAAAAGTAAATCAAATCAAAAATTGATAGAGAGCAAGAAAAAGAGGTAGTTTAGTTCAGGCATCATGATCAGCACAGGCTTGGAGGGCCGTAGGGCCTGTTCCTGTGCTGTACTTTTCTTTGTTCTTTGTATATCCCATAAAGTCTGCAGGATACACCATATTATGTCGGAAATGCAAAGCCACAATTTCTCACACAGCATGATTTAAATCTGATGAGAGAGAGAGAGAGAGATTAAGAAGGACAAAGAGAGAGGAAGAGACAACCCATAAAATGTGAAGGGTAGGATACACCACAGGATGTAGGATATGGGTGTAAGTTCACAATTCCCCATTCAGCATGCTGGAGAGGGAGGGAGAGCAAGAGATTGAGAGAGACATTCCCATAAAACAAGAAGGCTAAGATACACAAGAAGATTTAGGATATGTAAGGTCACAATTTTCCACAGAGTATGGTATAAATCTCACTAGCAAGAGAGAGAGAGATGTCCCACAAATCAGGGGAATTCAGAGGATGAGATGTTCAGACTGCTCCGTGCTCTGTGTCTGCTTTAGCAACAGCACTGGCAGTGACCTAAGAGAATTAAATTAGAGTGACCTAACCATAGTGCGTGTGACAGGGTACAGAAAGAAATGGGAAAGGAAAAAACCTATCACCTGAATAAGAAGGTAAAACCCTCTGCAATACGAATTTAGATTCACAACATAATCAGCAGGTTCTTTAGATCAGTGTCTTTTTCACCTCTGTCAGTAAGCTTCATAACGGGGTATGGAGGTGTAGCAATTATGGCACTGGACTAGATGCGAGCTCACCTCCCATGTCAGTCTGAGAATTTGAATTTTGTTTCAAAAATCTGGAAGTAATAAATGTCACTATTAATAAAAACGTACAAGAAAATGTTGGATTGTCTAAAAAAAAAATCTAACTGGTTCACCCATGTCCTTTGGGAAAGAAACTTCTTGGGTCTTGCCTATAATGTGACTCCAGCCCCAAACCATATGGTTGACTCTCAAATGGCAAACCACTCGCATCAAATTTCAGTTCAACGAAGGAGAACAATAAATGCATTTCCCAAGAATAAGTTTTAAAAAAACATGCAACCTAAAACATTTATGAATTTTCACTCCACTCATCAATAATGTATAACGGGAATCATTATATTCAGAAGGTCATAATGAGCATGTGGCGGAAATCTCACTGTACACCACCAGTGAGAGCGCAAACTTGTAAAATTGTGCCAGTTGGACCGTTTCTAATAAGTTTTTTTAAAATTAAATCCAATAACAACTACACTTTGGGTGAACAGTCAAAGCTCTCAGGCAGCTAAGGAGCCAAGAGAAGCAGTAGAGTGGGAGATCTGCGTGGCATTGTTGTGCATGGAAAAGCTGACACTGCATTGATAGATTATGTCATCAAGCGACAATGCATAGATGAGAAAGGATGGATCCTTCAGCGACTCTCCAGCTGTTGAAGGGGCTACGCTAACGTAGTGGTTAGATTTCTGGACTGGTAATCCAGAAACTTGGACTAATGATCTGGAAACACAAGTTCAAATCCCGCAACCATGGCGGGGAAATTTCAATTCAATGTAATAAATAACATCTGGGATAAAAAAGCTAGTATTAGTAATGGTAACTATGAATGTACCATTTGGTTCACTAATGTCTTTTAGAAATGGAATTGTATATTGTCACTCGCACTGGTCTGTATGTGGCTAGGCCCATGCAAGGTGGCTGACTCTACCCGCTAAAATGGCCCAGCAAGCCAGTTGTATTCACGAAGGAAACTCTCTGCCACTTCCTCAAAGGCATTTGGGGATGGGTAATAAATTCTGCCCTGACCAATGACGCCCCCATCCTGTGAAGGAATAAAAGAAAATATGTAGGGATAGGATAAATCATTGGTGGAGTTGAACTAGCTTCACCAGATAAAGTGGAGCCAAAAGAGGATGGAGTACACACAATAAGTGTCAGAGGAGAACTTACAATGTCAAAGACTTAATACACATGAAGAAAGGAAAAGGAGGATGCACCACGATGTCATGGAGCAATCATTTGTGAATTTATATAAGGTTTTGGTGCCATGGGCGAGACAGGATCCACATTCCTATTTCTTACATATCTTCATGACTTTAATTTTTTCCTCTTCCAAAACTTGATTATTAACTTGGGATGATTAGTAATCCACTATTAAATGGATAACAATAAATGGTTTATAGCCCATATGTTAAAGCATCCGCACTTATTGCTCAAAACTAGCTTCTGATTATTGATTTGGGTTCTTCTCACCCTTTAACCTATCAGCCCTCCTATTGGAAGGAAAGAATACCACTGAAGATTTGTTTTTAGATGAAACCAAACGGTATTGCAGTCAAATTACTGACTCACTTTTAAGTCTGATCAAACTTCCAGGTTTGAAGAATCATTGACAAACAAAGGGGCAAAAGAAAGCCTTGATGAAGAATGAAGAGAATTAACGGTAACACAACACAGCCAAGGTTCTTTGCTTGTCAGGATGTGATTTTCTCCCCATTAATTTCAACCTTTGGAAAATGATGGCTGGCGAGTGCAAAAGCAGAAATTTCTGACTGCCAAGTCCCACATTATGAACCTGAATCAGCCATCTCGTCATCTCCCGCCTTCAAAAAGGAAGACAGCAAATGACACAAGATTTAAGGTCATACAGGCAGCCAACTTCTCATATAGTTAGCACTGCAGTGTTGCCGTTACTACAATAAGCTTTTGTTTCTTACCTGTATTGCACTATCAGTATTTCATTTTTAATCCACAGCCCATAAATGATTGTCAATATCAGAAGAGGATGAATGCTTAATGCTTCAGCTGTTTAAAATTACGGAGAGAATAAAAAGCAAGGCAGATGCTGGAAATCTGAAATAGAAATGGAAAATGCTGGAAAAACTCAGCAGCATCTGTGAAGAGAGAAACAGAGTTAACATTTTGAATCCATAACACTCTTCTTCAGAGAAAGAGTGTGTCTGATGAAGAGTCATTCGGACTTGAAGCATTAACTGTTTCTCTCCCCAAAGGTGCTGTCAGACCTGCTGAGGTTTTCCAGAATTTTCTGCTTTATTTCAAATTATGGAGATTCTTCTTTGTACAGCTACCTCTTGTTCAGCACTCCTGATGCGTTGCTAAAAAAAGATCTGTTAAATGAAAACATACTAACCAAAAACACTTTTCCATTAAAAAAAAATGTAATAAGGGCTGGTTCTGTTTCTGACCTGGAATTTTTACATTAAAAAAACCTCCTGGCTAACTTGTACCTAACTGGCTCAAAAATCCTCTTACTATCTGCAATTACCCTCCTGCTCATTGCCTCCTTCCACCGTTTCACCATCTCCCAATCTCACTGCTTCTTTAGATTGTCAACCCTTTCACTCGCCGACCCTCCCATTCAGCACCAATCCAACTCGCTGGTTCTGAAGCTTTCCACCTCTCTAGTTCCCGAACCCTCCCTCCCACCCACAGGCCCTTCCATTTGCTTACCTTCTTACTCGCCTCTTCCCTCCGATGCTCTTTCTTGTTCCCAGAAGGAAAAAGAAGAATCCGGTCAGTATTCTTATTTCCCTGTTTTACTAGTGTTCCATACAAGACCAGTTCAAACCAGTTTTCTTATTTTCCCATTTTACTGTTTACTTCCTTCTGGGCGCTCACTGCTTTCTGTCTCCCAAACCCTGTGAGGGCTCAGGAGAGGGGTGGTGAGTGAAAGTGATGGAGCAAGGAGGTTGGAGAGGGAAGTGGTGAATGTGAAGGTCGTGAGGGAAGCAGCAACTAGGAGGGTCTTGGAACAGGAAAAACAACCAGCTGGAAAGGAGGTGAGCAGGAGGTTTGTAAGGGAAAGTGGTGAGTGGGAGGGTCAGAGAGTGGGATAGTCAGGGAGGGAGGGTTAAGGAGCTGGAAGTTCAAGCAGAGAGTTAATCAACAGGAGGGTCAGGGAGGGAGGCAGCAGAGTGGCTGTGTGTTTAGACTGAGCATACTCAGCAACCATGCTAAAACAAAGGCTGTTATTGGGGAACATCAGTAACTTACCAACAGCGCTAAAATGAAAACATGCGATTAGGATGCAATCTAAATGGATTTTGTTCAAGGCTGGTATAAATTTGACAACAAATGTGAACAAAACTTTCTGATTCAGCAAGTCTAATGTTTTGTCAGGTTGGATTTCACCAGAAGTTTCAGAGCCACTTACCCAAATCCAGTTTCAGGCATTTTGCACCCATTCCAGTTCCAATCCCCTATGCCTCTGCAGTTTCTCTCTCATCCTGATGCCATCCTTGTAAATCTCTTCTTCACTAAGAGATTGGGGCAGCACAGTGGTTAGCAATGCTGCCTCACAGCACCAGGGACCCGGGTTCAATCCTGACCTCGGTCACTGTCTGTGTGGAGTTTGCACTTCCTCCCCGTGTCTGCGTGGGTTTTCTCCGGGTGCTCCGGTTTCCTCCCACAGTCCAAAGATGTGCGGGTTAGGTTGATTGGCCATGCTAAAATTGTCTCTAGGGGATTAGCAGGGTAAATATGTGGGGTTATGAAAATAGGGCCTGGGTGGGATTGTGGTCAGTGCAGAGTCGATGGGCCGAATGGCCTCCTTCTGTACTGTAGGGATTCTATGACGCTATGAGATCCATTTTGTCACCCTTGATTTCCACATTACCCTCTTGGCCCTTACGTTGTGTGACATATTAATAGGTCGGTCTCCTTCTGCTGGGATCATACAGATTGATTTTAAAACTGGCATCAACATTCCATTCAGAAACTCACCCTTGACCTATTCAGGCTCTTCAACTTCCACCCAATTCCTGAATGCGGCATCACCTAACATTTCAACGTCCATTGCTCTTGAAATCCTTATTTTAATCTCTCAGTCCAGAACTGGGAGTGACAAATGAGATCCTCTGTGACTGAGACCTTGTGAGCTATCCCTCCTCCTCCTCCTCAACTTCTTTACAGAGTTTGATATGATGCATTGCACTATCATCCTCCATTACATATGTTATACATGCTCAGGAGGAGAAAGTGACTTTGGATATATTATTATTCCAAAAGCTTGCCAACACTCTGGATGTGATCTTACCGGCCATTCGTGCCTCACTCCTGCTGCAGTGAGGATGGAGAATTTGGCGCCCAGGCAAATCTCCGTTCATTGCTGCAGGACCAGAAAATCTAGCGTGAATGGCTGTAAGATCTGGCATCCGGCTTTCCTCGCCTGTTGTAAATCAACAAATAGAAATTGAATGCTATGATTAGTCAGCAACGTCATTTTCATCGTATCATTATATCTGGTATTATAACTGGGATAGTAAAAGGCAAAATAGATAAACCTTGATATTTTTTATTTCACAATTCCTACGTTACCTCTGTGTTGTCCAGTTCTGCACATTTCCTGTTATTTAATTCCATTTCTGCCTGTCCTGTATTCTGCCAGCACCACCTCAGTAACAATTGCTCTTGTTTAAGAAGGATCTTAAATCACCCCTAGAGTCTCACATGGATGTATCCTCGACCCCTTCCTCTACCACATCCACAGGCTGCACTTTGCTGACTCACTCCGGAGACTGAGTCAGCTTTCACATGTACACTGATGACATTCAATTCTACCTCTACACAAAGTCCGTCTATCTCATGATCAACTCTTTAGCGTCACACCATCTGTCCAATATCAAGTCAAAGCTTCCTCTAACTGCGCAGCAGGAAGACCAATGCTGCTGTTATTGGACCCAGTCATAAATATTCCCCTCTGGCGACTGATTCTGTCGCACTCCCCAGCAACTCGCTCAGGCAGAACCACATTTCCCAAAGATGAAGCACTCTGTTCAGCTCAAAATTGTGCATTAACCCACATATTCCATCAATCATCAAGTTTGCTTTGTTCCACCTCCACAATGATTTACTTGCCATCAAACTCTTATGGAAGCTCTTGTCAGATCTAGATTAGATTTCTTCAATGTTCTCCTGGTGCTTCCCATCTTCCACGCTCCATAATTTCTAAATTGTACCCTCCCCATTCTTATTGGTCAACAACAGTTCCCTGACCCCAACACAAAATATGAGTTCTTTGTTCTCATGTTTAAAACTCTCTTGTGAGTGTTTTGCTACCCTCCCCAATGCTGTTATCTCCACCTTCACCCTTCAATTCTGCTCTTTTGAGTATCCCAACTTTTCTTTCTCCAAATAATTGCTTTTGTCTTTCTCTCGGGAACTCCACCACCATTTCGAAACCACTCCACCTCTGAACTATACTAATGGAGTGTTAACACCTTTCAAATAAATGCATTAATACCTGTTTTGAAAAGAATAGAGGAATAATTTACGCTTTCTGTGATTCTGCAATAGCCGCTTTAGGCACAGGAAGCCTGGTTCATGTCAGAATTTGGGCATGGTCCAGCTCCTAGGCTTTGATGTTAAATCAAGGCCTATTTTGCCAGTCAGTAGATGTAAAATTCCCAAGGAATAATTTGAAGTAAAGCCCAAAATTCTCCTAAAGTGTCCTGGCCAAATTCTTCCCTTAAACAACACCACCCAAAACAGAGTTAAAAGTAATTCATGTCATTTCCTGTTCATGAATTTTGCTACATGCAAATATAAATAAGAAATAGGAACTAGATACCAACATTTCACAGTCTCTCGCCTTTCTCTCTCTTTATTCATTTCTTGTGCAACCTTTTCTAATATCCTCCCAAATCTATTCTATCGCATCATTACAAGCCTCTTATTTTAATCTAATTCTGTCTTTAACTTCTTGTTAGCCATGCTTGGACTACTTTTCTCAAGGGTTTTTATTCCTTAAAGATATATATTAATTGTAAATTATTAATTGTTTCTTTAACTGTTTGCCATTGCTGATCTTTTAATTTAGTTTCCCAATCTACCATAGCCAACATCTCTGTCATACCGATGTGGTTTTCTTTGTTCAGATTTAAGAGCTTGGTTTCATTCTTAACTAAATTATTCTCAACCTCAATATAAAATTTAACAGGATATGATCACTCTTCCCCCGAGGCTTATTTATGACAAGTTTATCAATTAACCCTGTCTCATTTCATAATACTATTTCTGAGCAGCCTGTTTCCAAGTTGGCTCCTCAACATACTGATCCATAAAACTAATTTGGATACATTCCATGAGCTTGCCCCCACGCTATTATTGCAAAGCTAATCTATCCAGTCTATATGAAGATTAAAGTCCCCTGAGATTACTGTATTACCTTTGTCCCATGTATCTCTTATTTATGGATTTATATTGTACCAACACAACAGCTATTGTTATGTTTCAAATTCAGTATCTTCTTCAGAAGTGGGTCATATTGGACTCAAAATGTTAACTCCATTCCTCTCTCCACAGATGCTGCCAAACCTACTGAGTGTTTGCAGCATTTTCTGCTTTTATTTCAGATCTCTAGCATCCACAGTATTTGTTTTTATTATAATGACTGTTACAAGTCCCGATGTGGAGATGTTGGCATTGGACTGGGGTCAGCACAGTAAGAAGTTTCACAACACTAGGTTAAAATCTAACACTTATTTGGAATCATGAACTTTCAGAGCGCTGCTGATCTCACCTGATGAAGTCCAATAGATTATCCTCACCAAGATTTCTGTCCCTTGTTGTTTCATAGCTCAACCTAAACTGAGTTTCAGAGCTAAGCTCCTGTCTCTCTACTGTCTTTATCCTATCCTCAGCCATAATTGTCTAAATATTATCAGTGGCTAATCCCTAAAGTAATTCAATTGTTGCATGGAGCTTTGGACATCCTAAGGATGTCATGGAGCCTTATATAAATCCCTTTTTTACTTCTTACTAATTATGCAAACTCTGAATCCAGGGTGCAGAGAGTTTAATTGTAATTAGTTAATTTAAAATTAATTAACTTCAAGAAATAATGAATAAGTTCCACTAAAAATGAAAACACCTTGGTTGATGAATCTGAAGGTCTCAGGAGTAATTTTATAAAATTGTGTTCCCAGTGCTTGAAACCCTTTCCTCAAGCCTGCTTTTGTAAAATTACTCTACTCATGTCATCTTCCACGCCATTTGCATCACTACTAGATGATGCAGAACTGCGCCGCAAATATGCAGATTTTTTTAAAATCGTTACTTACAGCTTGTACCTTTACATGTCCTATAATATAGCCTGATGTGTCATTTTGCTATGTTCTTTTTTAGCCTGTTAAGAACAGGGTATTCCAGATCCCGGATGGGACACTTGAAACATCTGCCCTCAACTGTATTTTGCAATTTGATATGATTTTTAAAAATTCATTCTTGGGACATGGGTGTCACTGTCTAAGACAGCATATATTGCCCAACCCCCTAGTTGCCCTTGAAATGAGTGGATTGCTAGGCCATTTTAGAAGGCAGTCGAAAGTTAGCCACATTACTGTGGCTCTGGAATCACATGTAGGCCAGACCAGGTAAGGACAGCAGATTTCCTTCCCTAAAGAACATTAGTGAACCAGACGGGTTTTTCCAACAATTGACAATGGTTTCATGGTCATCAGTAGATTCATAATTCCAGATATTTTTATTGAATTCAAATTCCACCATCTGCCATGGCGGAATTTGAACCCAGAATTCCAGAACATTAGTTGAGTTTCTGGATTAATAGTCCAGCAATAAAACCACTAAACCATTGCCTCCTCACAAAAGTGCACATAACGTGAGAAAAGATTTGCAAACCAGAGAATGATATCCCAGTTATTTTTGTGATGATTGTAAATAGGTTAAATTAAATTTCGTTGTTTATTAAACAACGGAAGGTACAACAATAAAGTCAACTAAAAGTACACTTAACTAACTCAATGGCTAAACACAGTATCCCAAACTTTTCCCAGTTCCAAACATCTTTATTTCCCTAACTTCAGAGCCAGTTCTCTAAAAACGATAAGCAAGATCCCGTAATGGTTACCCCACCAAGCAGTTGTGTCTTTTGGGGTTGCTTCTGATGTAGGACAAGCAGGTTTTCTTCACAGACACAATTTGCTGAGAGTTCAAACGACTATTCCTGCTGTGGGCTGAGGCCTCAAGAAAACTCCCATGCATAGGTTGAGTTGTTTCTGATATACCTGTTTTCCCTTTTGATCTTCCCTTATCCAAACTAACCTCTTCAGAACTCAAACTTACTTCATGAATCCACCTTTTTGAATGTTCAAACAAAGCTCACATCTTCCTTTGAACATCTGGCCTGGCACCTTACCCAAACCCCTGATGTTCTATTCCCCATTGTTGCTACCCTGCCTTAGGTAAACATCTGTTTGTAGTGTTGCTTGGCTCATCAACATGTCAAAAGCATTAACCCATTACCCTAGTCAAACTGTCACTGCCATTACACAGCTTCTATTTTAAATAGTTTATAAAAACGTATAACCATCAGAACACATTTTAATTTACTGAATTTCCCTGATTTTCATGTTATCACAAATTACATCAACAAGCCATACAAAATAAGGTATGTAAAACAACCCAGGAGTTTTCTAACACATTCCGCATGTAGTGAGGTGGGTGTTGTTTACAAATGTCTCTTACCTTTTTTATTTACCTACCATGGGACTGATAATCAGGACACTTTCTTGGCATTATGCCCTCTGCACTGACTCTGGTGGGTATGTTGATACCTCATTTACATGGAGTTGTAGAGTACCACTAGGGTGCATCTTAAGGTCTAGCTGCCCTACATTGCCAGAAACATTGACAACTGATTGTCAACTCCCTAGTTGGGAAGGAGGTCACTTGAACATCCCTTCCCTCTCTGCTCTGCATTATTTCATCTGCCTTACCAAAGGTGTCAATACAATTTATTTTTAATGACCATTTTCTTTGGAGATCCTGGTCATTTCCCTAACCTGGATGCCTTCTCTTACCCTATTCCCTCTCAACTGTGTTCTTCTGAGGGTCAGTATCTCTCAAGAAAACATCTGGTCTCAGCACCTTCATATCAGTCGCCTTGTAAGCAGTGGATGGATGCTGCATCCCATACAATACTAAACGGGAAATCAGAGATTACGTAGAAATCTGGTGTATCCAGCCTCTGACCTATTTTCAAGCTATTCCTTCAAACCCTCACTGGACAAAGTCCGTTGTAAGTGCCACATAAATTCAGCCCCTATGTATTTTGGAGAACATGGTATCATTATATTGAATAAACCTCGGTAAGATATGATACAACCTATAACAATACTTGGAGCTCTCTTTTACTTCCTCTTACAATATAGTCTCAACCTAAGCCTTTGAAGAGGCAGATAACATCACATATTACCATAAGCATTTTCATTAGCATAGCTTCAGAGCTGGAACTGCATGTCAAATAGATTTCAGCTTTGCTGTTGCAGGTCCATGTATACAGGGATTAAACCCAAACTGACAGCAGCATATTTCACTTGTAATCATTAATTGCCTTCAGTAAGAGTCCACCTGCATCTATTCCTCTTGGGATACTGTGCCTTGACCTTAGACTTCTAGAAGTGAAAGGTGTAACTCAGCACCTTGTCCTTCAAATAGAATCAATGAGATTAAAAGCAACTAACTGGGGAAGGCATGAAACGTTTATATGACCATAGTCTCTCTGGATTTAAAGGATTTTTCTTCCTTTACTTGTGAAATTCTTATGGTGTTTGTGTATGTATGTGTGTTCAAAGGCGGCGGGGGGGGGGGGGGGGGGGGCGGGGGTAAGAATGGTCTTATTGGGAAAGTGTCAATTGGTTAATTTGTCAAAATTTTCAAAAATGATCAAAAACAAACCTCGTATACTGTGATATAAACAGCCCCAGGCAATTTTGTGTAGCAAAAACAACGAACCCTGCAGAATGCATTACATATTGGATAAATAATTGACTAACTTCCAAAATAAACAAAATACTTGCCAGTCTCTATTTCATGCTCTGATTGCAAGATGACAAAAAAACATGAAGCTGAGGGTGAGGTGGAGGCAGGCGGGCTTCAGGAAACTAACTTCTGAGCACAGAGGGGCCTCTGGATCACAGACTGCAATCTATACCTCAACAGAACTTTACTGAAGGTATACTTCAAACTTCGGTAGGAGAAAAGATGTATTGTGTAGCTGTAGGGAGGCGAGTAAAATTTGTGCCTTCATTAACTCCCAAAAAGAAAGCCTGCGGTGGAGGCAATCTTCAACATTGGCTTTTCTAGATCTCAAATTTGCATATCAGAATTTCACCCCCTCGAATTTCTCACTCTTATACACAACCTAAAGGAGCCATGCTTCGCATTTCTGTAATTTTTGAATATTATTATTGCCCTAGTGTAACAGGTGAACAACAGGTCCAGTCATTTGTCATCAGATGTGGCTGGACCACATCAAGCTCTATTGGGTTCTATCTGCTCCTCCAGAAAAAAACATATTCCTGTTCTCTTAACTCCAGTGCCAGTAAATTGGTGACTTCCTAACTTTACTTCCTCACACTCATTTGAGTTGACGTGGTTAATAGTTCCAGCTTCATGGTTACTGCCCCCATCCCTTTCAAAATCACCTTCATCAAATCATCCCCACACCCCCATCCATGTAAGCTCCCCCTCCCCATCTCCAACCTTCCTTTCTTCTCCAAGGTTCTGAGACATGTTGTTACCTTTTGACTATATTTACCACAGTTCCTTAATTAAAGCTCCACAATCTGTTTGAAGCGTCTCGTTTCTACTGACAAGTATTAGACAGGCAAAACTCATTTGTCTGATTTCAAAACTGATTTTTCCTGGAAAGGTCATCAGCCTGTCAAAGGCGATAGCTTGAGGGGCACCACTCCACATTTGCATGACTGACCGGGAGACTCTCTCACTCTTACTCACCTGCCATATTGGAAGGATTTACATGTTGATAATCAACCTGTTTGACTACATTATGAAGGCATCTCCCTTAGCCATCAAGCCCTGAAATAGGACTTGAACCTGGAGCTTCTGGCTGAGAGGCAGTGACAATAACCCACTCTGCCACAATTGTTTTTTGACAGCTCACCAAATTTTCCCATCCCACCTGTGTTTATGCTTACTGATGGCAGGACCGGAAAATCTCACCCTTAGTTTCAACCATCAACATCCTCCACTGTTTTTTCTGAATCCATGTTGCATTTAGGAAACGTAAATGAGCCATGTTACAAACTCAACTGATTATCTTAAATAGGTTGTTAGTGTAGATATTAGCAATTCTTTCAGTTTACAGTGATGGGACACACATTTGCAAATGAGGACAATCTGGATGGGTGATTGTTGTCAGATTGCTATTGTTTAATATGAAGGAGCATTAATGAAAGCTATAGAAAAGTGATACTCCTCCAGTGACAATACGCCTAGGATGTTGAAGATTTTTCCTAAATATGAAAGAAATCTGTCAGCAGTTATTTTGCAGCCCTTCCAAATGTAATACAGCTTCTATATCATATCTGTACATTAGGTATCTTGATGCTGTTCTTTCCGGTGATCCAATCTCCCCACCCCACACCCCCTCACACTGAAAACCACCCTTCAAGATTAGCTGTCACAAGACAAAATGTTTTCTGAGGTTAGAAGTTCTGAAATTCCTATTCATCAGCTGAGCCCCTTGGTCTCCATTCTAATTAGTACTAAAAATTAATTCACAATGTCCCTTTGACGTCATCAAAATATATTCAAATTAGCCATACAACGCTGTTGTTAGGTCATCTGCTCTCAACTTTCTTTTATTACACAGTGAGCTGCCCTTTCTTCCACATTTTAATTGAACTCATTCCTTAGCCGCAAGATAGAGAGAGGGCAGTTTGTCCCACGTTGTCAAGCTCCTTCAGTTTTTCTGAACTTTCCACTGGAAACAGGCATTCTTCTTCAATTTCCACGTTTACCACAAACAGTAGAAAAAGGCAATAGCTGCAACTATACTTCTAACCCTGATGTTGTACTGCTCTACCTGCCGTGCATCAGGTCACTTGCCTTGCTCTCTACATTTTACACTGGTAAACATGCTATATAAATGCAAGCTGCTGTTGCCTCGTTGCTACACTCGCGCCACCTGAAATCGTTGATAAAAATTTAGATTCATTTTTGTGATCTATAATATGAAATATTTGCCATGTAATTAATCACAATCTTCCAGGAAAACTCAGCATTACAGCCACGCTGAGAATGGCCATATAGGATGGTCCAATCCTTAACTGGAACAGATGCGTGATTGAGGTTTCGTGAAACCATTCAAATTTCATTCACTTGACTTATGAAATCAATTGACCTTCTGCACTGCATTTTAGCCTTGGAACTGCCTGTTAATCTATCGTTTTTGATATGCACGGCTTTGAAGCATTCAGATAAGAATGTGGCTTATTCTTGTAGGATATACTGCTATATCAGGCTGCAATGAATTTACAAAATCACAGCCAGACTGCTACACTTTCTGGGAAGATGACAAAGTAACAGTGATGTCTCTGATATTAACTTTCAATATGAATAAATTCTAATATAAAGGCTCTGCGCCAACAAAGCCTTTACACTTTTCCAACTGTTGGGGTTGCCACAAGCAGAAGTCTAGAAAGTCAAGCAGTAAGCGAAAAGCAAGTGCTGAATCATGGTGCCAGTGACATTTTTAAAAACTGTTATTTATGGCCAATGCATAGTACTGATAGCAACTCTTGGCATGGTAGTAACAGACCTTATTCTATTTTCCCACTGAGAGCAAGTCAGGGCATTCATTGCAAAGAGGACGGATCCACCCACTACGTGCATTCAGCCTTTTTTGGCATGAGTATTAATGTAAAAATATACTATCTTAACCTGCAATATGACAAGCCCTCAATATGTGACTCTGCTGGGCACAAAAATATGTGAGCAGTCTTGGCACCATTGTGCCAGTCGCATCTTTTTGGCTCATTGTTTGAAAATGCTGATATATTTTAATAGCTCAATTAGTTTAACAACAAATGGAAACACTAAAGTAGAACAGTGATGCTGTTTGGATACTCAGCGCAGAAGCTCCAACCCACATCGAGTTCTGCAGCTTTGCCAATGTCGGCAATTACATTAATGATTCATTGACTTTGCACTATTGTTTCAATATGCCCCATTCATTGTGATCGAAGGGAGAGAGTTTCTGTCTCTCCCGTTCCCACGAATTTGCGATAAGTTAAATGGCCAAAAGCCAATAAGTCATTCACAAAATCATGAGTGGTCACACTGTGGTTCAGTTTACAAACTGAAAATCAATTTACAGCAGAAATTAAAAGTGAGACAACATTCTTAATCACATGAGTGACAGTGGAATGTGCAGGGAATACACCATCCACTCCATCCATAATCACAAGTTTTAGATACAGTCATTGATTTCTTCTTGTGATTCCTTTCAAATAAATACGTGTATCTACACTCATTCCCAAATCTGTACTGTATTCCTTAGATATTTTAGCACAATTATATTTAAAAGGATGATGAATATTATATAGTTTTAAAGGCAAATATGCCAAAATGTTGCAAATAATCACGTAAGAAGAATAAATAAGCAATCAATAACGAAAATGTACTTGGGTGTATAGGAAAATATTATCCTACCCACTCCACTGGGCATAGCAGATGTTACTTCTAGGAGCAGAGAGAACTGCCAATCAAGGGTTTTACCGGGGGCTGTGCTAGAGAGACAAGGCACAGCCACAACAATCTGCCATAGCTGACTGGTATCAATAAACCCCGGAAGAGGAGCTGAGTGGCTTCTTGAAATCACACTACCCTGGTGACCAGCTGCTTTGCAAGTTAACAAGCTATCTTGCACCGAAGTCTCAATGATAATCTAACTAATTGATCACAGTGGAAGAATTCTCATCAATCTCTCTCCCTTATGCTGCTAGTGTCACTGCCGTTTTTTCCTTTTTGTATTCTGCTGTCATTTTCATTCAGTGCTGCACTTTGCCCACTTTTGATTTATTTTGTGCTCGCCCTTATTGTCTTGTGCATGTTCTTTATTTTCCACACAATCCATCCTACGACGGAACAAAAAGCATTTTTACAGCAAGCAAAAAATCGGAGTGCTTGAAGATTTCTTTTTAAAATGTGTAGCTCGCCGTTTTATCAATAACAGTTGCAACATTGTGCACTTGTGTATCCTTGATTGTTTTAATTTGGTCTTTGAATTAGTCTATATATTGTCATTTTCTTTGGACATATTTTACAACATCACCTGACAGACATGTAAAGATAAGAGTTTCTAAAGAAAGGAGTGAACTTTCCACAATGTATTTTCAGTATCAAGCGTCAGTCTGGGAATACAAACTACACTGAGACTACAATAAAAAGCAACATACTACGGTTGACGGAAATCTGAAATAAAAGCAAAACATGCTAGATCCTCTCAGCAGGTCTGGCAGCATTTGGGAAGAAAGAACGTCTGGACTCAAAACATTAACTCTGTTTTGTTGACCACAGATGCTGCCAGACCGGCTGGGTTTATCCAGCATTTTCTGTTTTTCATAGAATCACAGAATCCCTACAGTACAGGAGGAGGCCATTCGGCCCATCGAGTCTGTACCGACCACAATCCCACCCAGGCCCTATTCCCATAACCCCACACATTATATATCAAGACTATTGGATTTCCTTTTGATAAGAATCTTTCTGTATAAATTAACAAGGGGTTTCAAAGTGACATTGCTTGAAGCTAATCCAAGACTAATGCAATAATGGAATTCAGCAGGTGGTGTAGGGTGTGAGACAGGATTCTGTAATAGTCCAATTATGGCCAGTTCGAACATTATATGCCAAATATTTTGCCATTATTCAGATGTGGCACTCAAATTTGACGCTGCCATCTCATTTCCCCAGTTGCAGCATAAGGCAAGCACCTTCCATATTACTCATTACCTCTGCATTCAGCAGGAAGCCAAGCACCATCCCCTGCTTTTTTTGTACTCTGCACATGGTGCAACCAGCCCTCTTTTAAAAGAAGCTGAATTGAATTACAGGAGGCCGCTGCTGGTTGCCACTGCAGCAATTCTATACAATGAAAATGGAAAACCAGGGCAGAAATAGGATTGCAGAGTCACTGGAGGTCTTAGTGGTCATGATTCCACAGAGTCCCAGGGCCCTGAAGGACAATCCCAAGAACGGATTGAGAGCAGGTGGCCAGTAAGGCCAATTCTTGACATCTAGTCCCAAGAATCTGGCAACAGTGCCATAAGATGCCAGCATTGGTGGTCAAGATCAATGAATGCACATTCACGTGATATCTCATGTCCAGCATAACCCCAGCCTGTCATGTGTTCAGTACGCCACAGCCCCATCACTCAACCATCAGCAATCCTGAACACCAACCATCTAGATAGTCCACCTCAGCCACACCTCAATGGTGCCAGCCTGACACTAGTTTCTCGCTGTCTCCATATACCTCCACCTATTCAGTTATGTTAGGCACGTCATCCAAACATTCGGGATGATAGGATCCTCCTTCTTAGCTGTTTTTAAGGCAGCTCAGACGTGATTGGCAGTATTTAATGGAGGTCGTGGTGGTCCTGCCCACCGACTGAAGAGCTGATGAAGGTCCCACGTTGCTGTTTCTTGGGATGGCCCACTGAATTAAATGCCAATCAGGCACTTGGTGGGCCTTCCCTGGGATCAAGAACCTTTGGGTGGAAGTCTCGCTGGCCCAGAGAACTGCTGGCAAATCAGAGGCTGGCACCTCTTCACTGCTCAACAGAGCCATTTGAGAAGTGGTGGCTGCTACCAGTACTATACCAACCCAAGGCGTAGGATCACCAATGGACCTAGGCTCAGGTGAGTGATAACAGGAGGGGGTTTGCAGGTTGAGTCCACAGCGGAGGAGGGGGAAGGGGATCAAGGCTAGGCTGAGTAGGTTCCCCTTGCTGAGATTGGGTTTATCCATCAGGTATTGAGTGGACTTGAATGAAGGAGCAACACCATTCTCTACCCGCCTGCCCCCGTCCACTCCCAGAAGACCGCAAACAACTCTGGCATGATTCGCTTTTTGGTCTTTCGCATGGCGCGGCCTCCCTCCCTGATAGGTAGATTGGGAAATACCATCAGTGGCTGGAAGAAAGCAATTATAGAAAAATTGGGTGATATAGAGAAGAGCACGAAGATCTTTGCACAGAAGTGTGTGCAATGTTACACTGTTGAAAAATAGAGGCATATACAGGATGAGCCAATTCTGCCTGATTTATTTGGATGCAAGACTGGCCGGGCTGAAGGATTTTCTTGCACTGAGGCCAATAAAAACAAAGGTATTTTTTGTGACAAGGGCACACTCAGGATTCACCTGGAGAATCTGAAGAAGTATATCCCCAGGAACAAAAATGAACTTTGCAGGTCTCACTCTTCTTCTGTGAGCCTGAAGACTTGATAGCTCATTTCAAACCTGCCACAGCCAAATAGCTTTAATTGACAGCCCCTTTTATTCTTAAAGGGCCTCAACTGGCGGCGGGGCAGGAAGGCCATCCACGGGTCTTCCTGTCACGGACTTAATTGGAGCAGTGGTGGGAAGGCAGCAGGATCTCCACCTGCTACCCTCCCGCCTGATTAAATGCCACCAAACATATCACAGGGGAGGGCACTGAATTCCATCTGATGGCAGTTTCTCAGTGATTAGTCACTGTAACACTTTCAAAGTGTACCATAACATACTTGGCATACTTTTATGGCTTCACAGTTTAACTGTGCGAAACCGTCTGAGAGAGATGAGGTTATGAAGTTTAAAATAAAACTTACAATGTTTGTCTTCAGATCACAATTAGTGGGATCCACACCTAAATGGGTAGAAACAAAACCAAACAAATAAATTGCTTCTCATGTCATAAAGATTTTGCAAGCTGTAATCAGGGTAAATGGTGATCCCCAATTGGCTGAGGGAAGGGAAGGTAAATATGCTGCTACCTGTTAGATACTGAACAATATGCGTCATGGTCTCAGGGTCATTATTCCTGGTGTGTGTTGAAAGTTAGTCGATCCTTGTTGTAGCACTGAGATAGCTGGTGGGTGACAATTGGCTCCTCAGCTGTTAAAAGTTAGTAAGGATTCAGCCTTTCCTCTACCTGATACATTTGCATTTCCCAGCATAAGTTAACATGAGGACAGGAGTGTGCCAGTCACTGACACCTTCACTGATCAAATACATTTCTGACATCCACTGTCTAGACTCGCACTAAAAGCAGATACCTGGATGAGGTCCGACCATTATTGTACCCCGGAATAAGTCAGTGCCTTAAGGGGAAGAAAAGACAAAAGATTGAGAATTTATAGCTACATAATGAGAGAGACTCTGCAGGGAACACAAGTCAGGAGCAGGTCACCTCTCCAGGAGAAATAGCAGCTTCAAATCAAATTAAACAAATCTCTAGAATCTGCCAAGGTAACAAGAGTGTCATTCCATGTAAAACACCTTTTAATCATCTGAACTCCTGCTATTCATTCACCTCCTTTGAAAGTAGGCCTATCACTTAGTGGTTTGGAACCCCCTTAGTTCATCACAAATCTTGGGACTATTATTAATACTGTCCTTTATTTTAAAACAGCAAATTACACAGTTTCTTTGCAGCACACACTTTGAACCAGTGCTAATCAAAGAATTATAGAACCCCATACAGTACAGGAGTCCGCACTGACTCTTCAACAGAACAATCCACCCAGGCCCTATCTCCATAGCCCCACATATTTACCCCATAATCCTCTTAACCTACACATCTTGGGACACCATTTTGATTCTAAGTGCTGGGCGGAATTGAAACTGTGAGTGTTTCAGATCCGCCTATTAGACCCGTTCTGAGGCACCCCCATACACACTTTGTTTGCAAAAATATCAGCAAGCCCGAATTGAGCTGCACAAACCAGTGGGTGGGGCTTAACGCACCCAAAACCCTGCAGCTCCGATTGGCATCTCCAACTGCGCATGCGCAGAAAAAAAGACAGAATGCTGCTCCCCTGCCACATCCCTCCCTGGCCGGATAATGCCTCCCCCTGGCTCCCACAGACATTGCCCCACCACCCCTAACATTACTGACCCCCTTCTTCCCCCAACCCCCTGCCACCCAGACCAATTGTGTGCCCCACCCCCGTTCCCCCCCACCAATGTCAGGCAGAGTGACAGTGGACCCCCCCCTTCCCTCTCACTGATCTCAGGCAGAGTGGCAGCGGACCCCCCCCTTCCCCCCTCAACTGATCTCAGGCAGAGTAGCAGCAGACCCCCCCTTTCGCCCCCACTGATCTCAGGCAGAGTGGCAGTGGACCCCCCCTTCCCTCTCACTGATCTCAGGCAGAGTGGCAGTGGACCCCTCTTCCCCCCTACTGACTTAGGCAGAGTGGCAGCAGAACCCCCTTCCCCCCCCCACCAATCTCAGGCAGAGTGGCAGCGGACCCCCCATCCCCGCCACTGATCTCAAGCAAAGAGCCGTCGGACATTTGGCACTTACCTCCCCACTAACCCTCACTGGAGCGTCCGAATCGGACTTATATGGAGCATGTCTGTTTCACGCCAATTCCGGATGGGTGAACACCCGGGGGAAGTGCCAGTAAAGTTAGGCGTGCAGCCCATTAAATCAATTTAAATACATGCAAATGTATTTAAATGGCCATTGCGCCTGTTTCAGACATGGTCCCGATCACAGCCATTTTCGGGCCTTGATAAAGGGGGAACCAGCGCAGAGGCAGGCACGGATTGCGCTACTCACCTCACGCCCGACTTTATCAAGTTTTCACACTCAAAAACATGATGGTAAAACAGGCCCTAAGGAACAATTTAATATAGCCAATCAACCTAACTTGCACATCTTTAGACTGTGGGAAGAAACTGGAGCATCCGGAGGAAAGCCTCACAGACGTGTGCAAACTCCACACAGTCACCCAAGGCCGGGACCCTGGCACTGCGAGTCATCAGTGCTAACCACTGTGCTGCCCACTGTGCCACCGTGTCACCCTAATTTTAGTTTAATTTTGCAAGATACCTGCATATAATCTCACTATATGTATGACCTGCAGATGTCTGCTTATCACATAGATCAGAAATATTAAGGGTGCTATGCCACAAAGTATGAGACTGAAGTGCGCGCTTGCACATCCGTGCGTGTGTGTGTGTGTATGCCGGGGGTGGGGGGGCGGTTGGTGATGGTGGTGTTGGTGGGGGAAGATTGTCTCTTCATGACCACCTGACAGAGAAGAGTTGTTTTTTTCCTTCTTATTTTCTTTTCTTTTGGTTCAGGTAAATTGGAATCGAAGGTTGCCAGGCTAAAACTGTAATAGAACAATGGTCTGCTTCTAAAGAGGAGTTAGTTTAGGTACAGTATATTCCCAGGAGGAGGAAAGGTAGTACAAACAAACCCAGAGCTTCTTGGATGATAAAAGAGATGGAGAGCAAGATGGATTACAAAAACAACAATAACTCATTTATAAAGATTCTTTAACATAATAAAATATCCCAAAGTGCTTCACAGGAGCAATGCAATGCAAAGTGCGGCACCGTGCCACATACGGACACATTAGGTCAGATGACCGAAAGAGATTAGCTTTAGGGAGTGCCTTAAAGGGAGAAAGAAAGGTGGAGAGGTGCAGAAAGCATGTTCCAGAGCATGGGGAATAGGCAACTGAAGGCATGGCCACCAACAGTGGGATTATTAAAATTGGGGTGAACAAGATGCCAGAATTAGAGGAAAGTAGGCATCTCAGAAGGTTGTGGAGCAAGAGGAGATTACAGAGACATGGAGAGGCAAGGCGGGAGGGATTCAAAAACCAGGATGAGAATTTTAAAATTAACATGCTTGACTGGGAGCCAATGTGGTTAGTGAGCAGAGGGTGAGGGCAAAATGGGACTTGCTGCAAGTTAGGACACCGGCAGCAGTGATTTGAATGACTCAAGTTTGCAGGGGGTAGAATATGGGAGATCAGTCAGGGATGCACAGGAATAGTTGAGTCCAGAGCTAATGAAGTTAAATGAGTAAGATGGGTATAGAGAGATATGGGCTAAATGCAGGCAATTGGGACTAGCTTAGGGGTTTAAAAAAAAGGGCGGCATGGACAAGTTGGGCCAAAGGGTCTGTTTCCATGCTGTAAACCTCTCTATAATGAATGCATGAATGAGGATTTCAGCAGCAGGTAAGCTCGAGGGTTAGGGGTGAGGTTGGGTGTTCTTATGGAGGTGGAATTAGGCAGTTTTAGTGATGGCATGGTCAGAAGCTGATTTCACAGTCAAATGTGACACCTAGGCTACAAATGGACTGGTTTAATCACGGACTGTTGCCAGAAAGAGGAACGGAGTCAGTAGCTAGGGAACAGAGTTTGGAACAGAGACCATAAAGAATGGCTTCAGTCTTTCCAATATTTATTTGGAGGAAATTTCTGTTCATCCAGTACTGGATGTAAGATTAGCAGTCCGATAATTTCACAACAGTGGAGGAGTCAAGAGAGGTCAGTGCAGGAGTTTAGCTTGTGAACTAGAGCTGCATGTTGTTATTGTACATGTTAGAATTAACCCTGTACTTTTGGGTGGTGTCACTGAGGGCTAACATGTAGATGAGATATAGGAAGAGCCAAGGCAGGAACAGTGCAGGAGCGGGAAGAGAAGTCATTGCAAGTGATTCTCTGGCTATGATTGGACAGATAAGAATGGAACCAGGGTAAGAGCAGTCCTATCGGGGAGGCGATGGCCTAATGGTATTATCACTAGACTATTAATCTAGAAATTAATCTCAGCCAATATTCTGGGGACCTGGGTTCGAATCTCGCCATGATAGATGGTGGAATTTGAATTCAATAAAAATAAATCTGAAATTAAGAATTTACTGATGACCATGAAACCATTGCCAATTGTCAGAAAAATCCATCTGGCTCACTAATGTCCTTTAGGGAAGGAAATCCTTACCTGGTTTGGCCTACATGTGACTCCAGAGCCACAGCAGTATGGTTGACTTTCAATTGCCCTCTGAACAAGGGCAACTAGGGATGGGCAGCAAATACTGGCTAGTCAGTGACTCCCACAAATGACTATTTAAAAAAATCCAACCACTGAAGAGGAGGAGTGGTCAATGTTGTCAAAGGTTGCAGGTGAGTCAAGAAGGATGGGGATGTAAGTTTACCTTTGTCTGACACATACAATGTAATTTGTGAATTTAATAAGACCTGTTTCTACCTGTACTGGAGAAGGGGTGGAAACCCGACTGGAGGAATTCAGGATTGGGTTAATCTAATTAGCACTATGTTGTGGAAGATGAATTCCTTGGGTGTACATGAGCTGCATTTTGGTTTTCAAAGTTAAATTTATTTTTTAGTGTCACAAGTAGGCTTACATTAACACTGCAATGAAGTTGCTGTGAAAATCCCCTGGTCGCCACACTCCAGCACCTGTTTGTGTACACTGAGGGAGAATGTAGCATGGACAATGCACCTAACCAGCACATCTTTCAGACAGTGGGAGGAAACCCATGCAGATACAGAGAGAACATGCAGACTCCACACAGACCGCGGCCCAAGCTGGGAATTGAACCTGGGTCCATGGCGCTGTGAGGCAGCAATGCTAACCACTGTGTCACCCATTTTCTGGAGTAATACGTTGAAGAACCAATTGGAGATTGGGCTTTGTGAGAGATTTAGTACTATGTGAGGAGAAAGGGCTAATTAATAACCTCGCTGTAAAAAAAGCCTTTAGGAAATAGTGATCATAATATGATAGAATTTTACTTTAAGTTGGAAGTGATATTATTCATTCTGAAACTAAGGTGTTAAATCTGAACAAAAGAAACTGTGAAGGTATAAGGGGCAAGCAGGCTATGGTGGATTTGAAAGATACACTAACATTTTGATGGTAGTCAGGAAATGACTAGTACTTAATGATATATTGAATAGTTGACAACAAATCTACATTCCTCTGAGGCACAAAAAAACCGGGGGAAAGGTGAATCACAACATGGCTAAAAAAAGATGATAAACATTGCATTAGATGAAAGGAAGTGGCCTCTAAAATTGCCAGAATAAGTTGTAAACCTGAGGATTAGGAGCCATTTAGAATCCAGGATGAACAAAAAGAATGATAAAGGAAAAGAAAATACGAATACAAGTTAGCGAGAAACAAAAGGTGGACTGCAAGAGCTCGTTCAGGCATGTGAAAAGGAACGCCTTAACAAAGACAAATGTGGGTCCATTGCAGGCAGAGATAGTAGAATTTATAATGGAGATTACGGAAATGATGGAGAATCTAAGTAATTACTTTGTGCCTGTCTTCATGGAGTAAGATACAGAAAATCTCCCAGAAATACTAAGGAACTAAGGGGCTTGTGAAAATAAGAGACTGAAAAGTAGAAAATGTAACCTATTACATTCAAGAAGGAAGGGGGAGAGAAAACAGCGAAATGCTAGTTTGACATCCGTAGTAGGGAAAATCTATTATAAACAATGTGATAACCAGACACTTGGAGAATAATGATATGATTGGGCAGAGTCAACATGGATTTATGAAAGGAAAATCATGTTTGACGAAAGAGTTTTTTGAGGATATTACCTATAGCGTAGATAAAGGAGAACCAGTAGATATAGAGTATTTGGATTTTCAGAAATTTTCTATAAGGTTAGGAGGTTACTTACCAAAATTAGAGCATGTGGAATTGTGGTTAATATAGTGGAATGGATTGAAAATTGATTAACAGATAGAGACTAGGAATTAAAGATTAATTCTCAGGATGGCAGGTGGTTACTAGTAGGGTACCGCAAGGATCAGTGTTAGGGCCACAGCTGTTCACAATTCACATAAATGATTTGGATGTTGGGACGAAATGTAATATTTCCAAATTTGTTGATAGTAGAAAACTGGGTGGGAATATGAAATTGCAAGGAGGATGGAAGGCGGCTTCAACGGGACCTTGATGAGCTAAGTCAAAAGACAAGAACATGGCAGATGGAATATCATGTGAAAAAGTATGAAATTATCCACTTTAGTAGAAAAACAGAAAGACTTTTTTTTTTAAATGGTGAAATGTCGGGCAGTGTTGACATCCAAAGAGACTTGGATGTCCTTGTTCACGAGTCACTAAAAGCTGGCATGGAGGTGCAGCAAACAATTAGGAAGGCAAATGGCATGTTGGCTTTCATTGCAAGGGGATTGGAGTAGAGGGATAAAGACGCCTTGCTTCAATTGTATAGAACCTTGTGAGACCGCACTTCCAGGATTGTGCACAGTTTGAGTCACTTTATCAAAGGAAGGATGTACTTGCCATAGAGGAAGGGTAATGGAGGTTCACCAGGGATGAATGGATTGTCTTATGAGAAAAGAATGAGAAAACTGGGCCTGTAGTCTGTAAAGTTTGGAAGAATGAGATGTGATCTCATTGAAATTTACAACATGTGGATAGAATGTTTCCCCCTGGCTGGTAAGTCTAGAACCAGGGGACACAATCTCGGAATAAGGGGCAAGATACTTAAGACTGAGATGAGGAGGAATTTCTTCCCCAGTTCATTGCTCCTATTCACATCACTGCAGTGAAGCTCAATGATATTGCGTGTATGGGGAGGTAGTTGTACACAAGATGGCTGGAGATTTTAATTATGCAATACAAGTAGCAAAATCAGAAATGCATCTATAAATATTTCACTGCGGAATTCTTCCCCATTGTCTGCACCCAAGTTATATCCAATCATCAGTTTTAAAGCCCCACACACACTAAGTGTATGGATTAAATTTAGCATTCTATCACATTTCAGCTAAATGCAATTTACCTTCAGCATAGTCAAGGCTAAAGAGCAAAGAGAGAAATTGTACGGTTATGTTTGCCAAAAAGTTCTTCAGTATTTGCTTGTAATAATGTGTACCGTGAACAAGATCAGATTTACCACCACATGTAAAACATTTTGCACAATAGAAGCTAGAAACAGTTTGTTCCCTCTCTTTCAGTTTAGATATCTAATCTACCTACCTATTCAAATGTATACAAAAGATTTTATGGTATTATTCAAAGGACAGCAGGGACTTCTCCCAGTCTTATGGTCAGGCATCCACTCCCAACCAATAGCACTACATTGAATTACACAGGCACTTAAATATATGGGGGATAGGGATAATACAAAGGTCATACCAAATTTAATGACGAGAGCTCATTTAATCTTTTTCTCTCTGTATTCTGGCTGGCAGCCAGTCAGGCCGAGAGCCAGGCAGGTGGGAATGGTTGTTCTGGAAGGCCACATCCAGGAAGCAGAGAAAACAGGGCTGGAGAGATCAAGGACAGAAGATTGGCATTGGAGAGGAGATCATGGATAGATGGTCGATGGGGATGATATTGTGACTGGAAGATTGGAAAGGGAAGGAGAAATCATGAAAGGAAGATCAGGAGGGATTGTGAAAGTGGTGAGAGAGACCGGAACACTGCAATGAGGAAAGTTGATCACAGGGAGGGAGGCAGATTTGCTTGAGGAGGCAGGGGACGTGAGCTTTGCCTTCCAACCCAGAAGTAATGCTGCAAAGCCATTTAGCCGCTGGGTCCAATCCTTTTCACCTCCCTTTAGCTGCTGGTTTTCCTGAGCCCCAGGAAACTTGTCCCTCCAAAAACCAGCTCTCCTCCCAAGCCTGGATGCAGGCAATCCAGCATCCTTGGACCCCTGAAAACCAAAATATTTTGGACCCTAGCATTCTACCTCAACATTTTAATGAAAAAAAACTTGACATTTTATATTACACGATTAGTAAATTGATATACAGAAATAAAGCACGTGGGTAGGGTGGTGAAAAAGGCATCTGGGACACTTGCCTTTATCAACCAAGGCATAGATTACAAAAGCAGGGATGTCATGTTGGAGTTCTATAGAACTTTGGTGAGGCACAGCTGGAGTACTGTGTGCAATTCTGGTCGCCACATTACAGGAAGATGGATTGCACTGGACGGGGTGCAATGGAGATTCACCAGGATGTTGTCTGGGATGGAACATTTAAGTTATGAAGAGAGGTTGGATAGACTTGGGTTGTTTTCATTGGAGCAGAGCAGACTGAAGGGGACCTGATCGAGGTGATAAGAGGCACATGGACAGGGTGGATAGGGAGCAGCTGTTCCCCTTAGTTGAAGGGTCAGTCACCAGGGGCCACAAGTTCAAGGTGAGGGGCAGGAAGTTTAGGAGGGATCTGTGGAAAAACTTTTTTTACGCAGAGTGGTGATGGTCTGGACTGCGCAGCCTGGGAGGATGGTGGAAGCAGGTTGTCTCACATCCTTTAACAAGTATCTGGATGAACACTTGACACGCCATAACATTCAAGGCTATGGGCCAAGTGCTGGTAAATAGGATTAGGTCAGGTGCTTCTCACATGTCGGTGCAGACTCGATGGGTCGAAGTCCTCTTCTACACTGTGTGATCCTGTGAAGAGGGTACAGGACCTCACGAGGGCAGGACATGCGAGTGGCATAACACTTTCAGATGTAAAGCCCCGCCCTCTGACTAAACCAGCATTCTCCTGCACAGGCTTCCACAGGACAACACAGCTTGCTCCGTATCTTTGTGTACCTCCCAGCCAAACAGTTATTCCACTCACTCTCTTGTCCCCTTGCATCCAAGCCTCATAGTGATTCTCCATAAATGTTTTTGTTGTCTCTACATACAAGCAAGTTCTAACACTCATAGCTCGCTGTTTTCTTTCCATGCAGAAGAAAAGATCATACAACATGGCAAGAGGCAGAGACCCTAGGGTGGGACGATGGTGAGGAGAGGAGGGAATGAGTGGGTGACCCTGTAGCGACAGGCACTTTATTGGTCACTGGCCCACTACTCCACTGGGAAGGTGGTCTTGTTCTAGAGGGCTGCAGATATCGCAGGGATCTGCCGTGGTGTTCAGACATGTCGAGAGAGCTGAACATCTCTGCCTGTAGACTCTGTACTGGGGGAGGGGTCTCACCTAGTCTCACCTAGTCTCAGCTGGATTTCGATGTCCATCCCATCTGCCCCGTGGAGGGGCATACGGCAAAGGAGAAGGTAGCTGGTGTTGCTGGTGTTATTTCTGCTTTTGCCCCTCAGCAGGGATGGGAGGTGAAGCTGTATAAGCTGCATCCATGCCGTGTTAAATGCTGGCCGCAGGAAAGTGCAGCTGAAGGTGAGTGAAGGGCTGGTCAGGTGAAGTGTCTTCCAAGAGATAGACAATCAACTATCAAGTGATGATATCACTCTCTGATAGAAGTGTTTTGAACAGTGGTCTCTCAGTGGCCATAGCTGGTACTCTTCATTTTCACTGATCAAAGCTTCCCCGCCTTTATCTGTTTCACTTAAGAAGCTCTTCCCGCTGTCCATTCACCTTGGCGAGTTGCTTACAGGTTGGGAATAGGCAACCTGGCTGGTAAATCCAGAACTGAAAGTTAAAACAATTCTTTTATTTTAAAAAGTACCTTAATTACTTATCTGACAGATCCAAGGAGGTACCCGGCTCACTTTCAAGCTTATGCTGCAGAAAGTCCATAGAGGGCATGAGGATGTCAGGATCTCAGCCAGACATCAATTTCTGGGGATTTAACTCCCCACCTATATCCTATCTCGCATCCTCTTACCTATAAAAATTCTGCCACATGGCATTGCACAATGAAATATGGGTGTGCCACTGCCACTGACTGTTGTATTAACCTCTCAAACTGAGATCCCAGAATATAGGAATGGGAAACAGTCCAGTCTGTAAACCTGTGTTCAGGACTTAGACACCTTAAATTAGTGTCCTCTGGTTCCTGACATTTCTGTCACTGGGAACAGTTTCTCTCTATATTTACACTGTGCAGCTCCTCATGATTTTCATGCCTCTCAGTGCCAGGGACCTGGGCTCGATTCCAACCTCAGGTGATTGTCTGTGTGGAGTTTTCACATTCTCCCCATGTCAGCGTGGGTTTCCTCCGGGTGCTCCGGTTTCCTCTCACAGTCCAAAGATGTGCGGGTTAGATTGATTGGCCATGTTAAATTGACCCTTACTGTCAGGGGGATTAGCAGGGTAAATACGTGAGGTTACGGAGATAGGGCGTGGGTGGGATTGTTTGGGCAGGCTCGATGGGCCAAATGGCCTCCTGCTGCACCGTAAGGATTCTATGATCCTGAATACTATCAAATCTCCTCTTAATTTTCCCTTTGCGAAAGAGCTTTACCGATCTAAGTAACCTAAGTCTTCCCCCTCTCCAAAATCATTCTTGTAAAACTTTTCTGCACCCTCTCCAGTGTCTTCATCTCCTTCCTAAGTTACAATGTTCAGAATGGGAAACAATACTCCAGTTGATGCCAAACTAGTGTTTATAAAGGTTAACCAAATCTTCCTTGCTTTTGTACTCTTGCTTCTACTTATAAAGCCCAGGATCTCATATGCTTAATGAACTGCTTTCTTAACTTGCCCTGCCATCTTCAATGATTTGTACATCTTTACCCTAAGATCCTGCTGCTCCTGTATTCTCTTTGGATTTGCAATTTCATAGAATCATAGAATCTACAGTGAAGAAGGAGGCCATTTGGCCCATCAAGCCTGCACCAGCAGCAATCCCACCCAGGTCCTGTCCTATCCCCCCCCAACCCCACATATTTATGCTCCTAATCCCCCTGACATTAAGGGGCAATTTATCATGGCCAATCAACCTAACCCGCACATATTTGGACTGTGGGAGGAAACTGGAGCACCCCGGAGAAAACCCACGCACACAGTCATCCGAGGCCGGAATTGAACCCAAATCCCAGGCCTGAGGTAGCATTACTAACCACTGTGCCACCCTTTTCTCATTCTTCCTATCTAATATTTAGTGAGTTGATATTTAGTTTTTTGTCATGAAAACTGCTAATTGGGCGAATCTAGTAATCTATTGCTCAGATTTTCAGAATGTAAAGCTAATAATTGATTTATTTTGCAGTTTCAAAGAACATGGATGTATTTTTTTCTTTTGAAAGGAAAATGTTGGGTATCCAATGTGGCGAGAAGCAGGTACCCACCCTTCCTCTGCCTCCACCAATTACAAGAACTGAGGGGAATTAAGATGCAATCCGAGAGAGATTATGAGGGGTTGGGAAGTAACAGACCATTTTCAGTGATTGATAGGACTAAGGGAATTTAAATGCAAGATATTGAGAAGAGAGAGCAGAAGAAACCTTTAGACTGACCCTTTAAGTATTAAGTATTATTACATCCTTTAAAAGTCACTTATAAAGGAATCACATTTGTTTTAATATCCGGAGGATCAGTGGTTCCAGGACAGAAGAATACCATTTGACGTATTGTGTCCAATGCTTTTATTTTATACTATCTTTCAACAGGGTTACTATCGTCTATTGGCTGAAAGTAGTGAACCCAGTTTGAACAGTCCATTATTTTAACGCTGTCAATAATTTCTACATATATAAATGGGTCACTGCAAGTGCTAAGATAACATTGATGAGAGAATCTGAGGTACAGTACACAGAACCGAAATTGTTCCCAACAGTGCTAACATTGCTTTGAGTTTAAGATTAAATCTCCCTGGGATTTTCTCAGTTGTTCACCTTAACCTCAGCAGAAGATATGCAGAAACCAGCGTACAAGCATTAATTGAGGAATCCCAGTGGCTATGACCGTTAGTTGCTGATATTATTACCCACTTCAGAACTGGCCCACTAATTACTTAGGACCAATGTCACCAACATTCAGAATGACAGAGATGTTAAAAGATTTTCATGCTACTAAAATATTAAACAGGATTATTGATGATGGAACTGGCTCATGAAAGATGAACAAAAGATTAAGGGAAGCACTGTTAGCACAAAGTACTTAAAGAAATGAAATTTGGGAGGTATTATCCAGCAGCTTTGATTCCTGAGTGTTTAAGTGGCATTGCAAAGCAACTCCTTACATTTACAACAAAAACTTCCATTTATGCAGCACCTTTAACATCGTAAAACAGCCAAGGAGCCTCAGAGGAGCATGCACAGTTACAGTTGGCACCAAGTCAGAGGAGGAGACATGGGTTGTAACTTTCAAGCTCCAAGCCATTGTGTGGGAGATGGGGTGGATACTCTAAAAATGCAATGCACAGGGGAACCACCCTCGGAATTGGAAATGTCAGGTGGCTCCGACTGTGACACAGCAATGAAATTTAACGCAGATGGAGGTAAAGTGCTACATTTCAGAAGGGCAGTGTGAGCATGTCATGAATGGAATCAAAATAAGTAAGGATGGAACTGAAAGTGACCTCAGAGTCTCAGGGAGCTTGACCTTAAGTGTGCCCAACCAATGAGGGGCAGTAATAAATAATGTGATGTTGAGCTACATAGTTAGAATAGCAAAATATAAGTCAGAAGAGGTAGTGGTCAACGTGTATGATGCTCTGTTAAATTATACATTGTACATTGCAACAAATAATCATGAGAGACATTCCAGCATCGAGGCAGTACAAAGAGCCATAAGGATAATTCTGAGGGAGGATGGGAGGGGAGGGATTTTAATCCTTAAAAACAGATGTGTTTGATAGGATAGGACAAAAGAATGTAAAAAAAAATCTCAAAGCCAAACACAACCCAGCTCCAATTCACTTACTTCTGGTCAACATGGGATGGGTGGTGGATGACCAACTTTTTCCAAGACACATATCCCACTTCTAAATATTTGAATGAGGCCGAGTGCCTCAGATTTTACCTCCATTTAAATTCAACCCAACAGCAAGTGGCAAGGATTGCTGAACCAAGCAGAAAAAGATCTTTCTAATACTGCTTATGGGCTAGGGGGCACAGTAGTGATCCCCCTGCCCACCCGCTTGGCCCATCAAGCTGACCTGCATTCCACCCTCATCCCCACAATTGGCTATTCACCAATACCCACCGCCCCCCTCCCCCCCACCCCCGGTGCTTCCAGTCTCCCCCACCTCCAGAACCTTCCAATTCTTATCTCCACACAAGAACTCAGAATTCCCTGACAAAACACCCACCGCACCAGTCCTGCTGACTTTTGATCCCAGCCACTCCCATACCAGTCACCTTTCCCTATCCAACTCTGGCCTTTCTCTTCCCCCACCCCAGCCTACATTCTCCTACCAAATCCAACCTTTTGTTTTCCCACCATCCTGACACCTATGAAAGGGCATATACTGTAGCTGTAAATCACAGTGGGGGGTAATGTTGTAGTCAAAAAAAGAAGTGCTTCTGGCAACCAGGATCATGATCTCAGGCAGAAATTTTGTCCCCCGACTTTTGAGGCCAAAACTAATTGTTTGTTATCTGCATCACAAGTTTTTTTCTGTCTCTAGTCAGGCTGATATCTCATTCCACTCATACAGCTAAGAAGTGCAGTTTGGTCTACATGTGACTCTAGATTCCAGCAATGGGCATTGGAGACATCGACAAATAAACATCAATGGCTAAAATCATAAACTGGGTTGGTGACTTTTGAGCAATGTTACATGCATAAAAAATCTTGCAACAACACAGTTGCTACCATGAATCAACCCGAATCCAGATAATATTGCTAGACCCCTTCCAAATATCGCAGTGTCATGATGATCATTACTAAGTCTAGCATTCAATTCCAGATAAATTCCTTCAATTTCCAAGGTGGGATTTGAATCTATGCTCATCAGAGCATTAAACGAGGTCTCTGGATTACTAGTCTAGCAACATTACCACTACAGTATCAGCTTTCCACAATAGTGGCCTTGCCAGTGGCCTTGCCAATAGCTGGTAAAGAAGATGGGGTGAAACTGGTTCAGTGTGTTCACGCAAAACAGGCAACTGCAAATCAGCAACCTACTTTACATCCTGCCTGAATTTTTTACCCATTAAAATCAAAAGCCTTAAGTTTTATGAAATTAAACTCCAGGGATGCTTCATTTCTTCTCTGGTTTGATGGCCAGTTTAATTCACCGGAAAACAAAGTTGGGCAGGGTGTAAAACAGGCAATCAATCTGCTATTTTCAGTTTACATTACTGCCCAAGGATAGCTGCAACACTGTAATCTCTCCAGTAACAAGGATAGCTTGTGCACACTGCCTTTGCACTGAATCCGTAACACAGTGGGCTTTATCTTCCCAAAACAAGAGGGCTGGTCATCTCTTGTCAGAACAGAAAGGTCATCAAGCTGGAAGATTAAACCTATCTTCCTCTCTCCACAAGAGCTACCTGACCGGCTGAGGTTTTCCAGCATTTTCTGTTTTTAATGTTATCATCCAGATTTGACTTGCACCAATTAAATTCTTTACTGTACCATCAATTTGTACCAGTAATGGCTTGTTCCAAAAGACGTCAAAAGGTGTGGTGACAGTTTGGATTTTAAAATAAATCTAAAGTAACTGTTGTCTTCATTCATCATGTACTCTCTTTTCAAAGTCCAAATGTACAAAGTGTAACAATGAGTGTTTATTTCAATTCATGTTGCTTAACTGAATGTTAATTGGCAATCCTTATTTTATTAAATGCATTGGTACATGTGACATGTGCCTTATATAAAATACTTCATCTTGAGTCAAAAGGTTCATGGAGAGTGGGTAGTTCACGGAAAAAGAAACAACGGAGAAGAAATGCTTATACCCAGGAGATTATGATGATAGAGCAGGGAGGCAAGATACATCTGGGAAACAATGTAAAAATAGCCAGAAGGTGGATAAGGACATAGAAAATACAGCTGAAGAGAAAGTGAAAAGAAGTACAGACAAAACAAGGTGGGGGAAAAAAAATCCTGAAAGCAACAGTGAAGAAGTAAACATGGTTAGGAAAGCAGAGACCACTCTGTGAAAGTAAATTTGTTCTGTTCTTGACCAGGTCATGGGAAGGAGACCTTCGTACTGGCAGGGCATGTCCATCCTGAAAGGAGAACAGGTTGACGTCGCCTACTGCACTCCACTTGAATCACATTTCCTGACAACATATCATAGAACAGAAATGACAATGGTGGAGAGTTCTACAGCCGACTTCTTATTCTGTCCTTTTAGCAAGAAAAGGAAACATCATGGTGAGAAGTGCTTGGCAAGGTCAGAACTTGCAGGAAATCCTGGACAGGGAGGTGGCGGGGGTGGGTGGGGAATGTTGGGGCAAGTGGGAAGAGGTAGAGAGGGGTGGGGGTGGGGGGGGGAGGGGCGTGCTGGCGAACAGCGCAGTTACAAAAATCACACAGGGAAGAACTGTTTTCACGATCACACATGCATCACAAGTCACAGAAAAGTTTCTGCCTCATTTGCCTGTCCACCCACCCAGTTGAGTAATGACTCAGGGATGAGGCAGCTCACATGGGAGATGAAAGGCAGTTGGGTATGAAAGTGTAACGATTTGAGAAAATAACAGATGATCTGAAACACAGTCTGGAATCAAAACAGGAAAAATACAGACAAAAAGGCTTATAAAATAATTCCTAAAATCTTGCAAATAAATTATGCTATTGTATCAGCATGGCACCCACACACTTAGCACTTTAGAGCTGTACCGGCTGAATGCTATTAATAAAGTAGCTATCTGAATATAGCTGCATTTAACCTTCTGTTGCATCGAAATGAGTTCCTATAAATCTGTGAACTGCATGACAATGATCAAATTAACAGTCTATTCAGGTAAAACACCCTTTAGGCCCAGGAAAAATAATTAGTAGCCTCCCACCCTTCCTTTTTTGCCACCTACAAGTATCATGCAATGTTGTGGATTGCTAACAGTATTGCAATCTTCAACGTTGCTTTCAGAAATCTCTCATTTTCATTACAAAATGGAGATAAACTTTCCTGTTCTTTTTATTGGTATGAAAGTCTTGCACAATAATTAACTATAATAAATCCATTCATTCCATTTTTCACCTGATCAGGCGAGCTCGCTCCAGGAACACCAGTTCAGAACTGGTGTAGTCGTTAAAATAAAAGTCTTCAATTTTGGCAGCTGTTTATTTGAGATCAATTAAATCAATTAGATGAATTGTATCCTTCACTTTGAAGGATACAAAGTAAAAGCACAAACATTTATAGGCGCAGGAATGAAAGCTTGAAATCTCTTTTCACAATTCAAATCCACCTACCCAACCACAATCCCTGCTCCCTATAGAAATATGAATTAAATCCATTTGTCCTGAATGGCCTTACCTGATAGCTAACTCACAATGATAATACCCTTTGGTTGCAAACATTCCACCAACATTCCTCATCATTCAGGCCCACAAATTTGGCTCTCCTGTAATAACAAAGGAAAAGGTAAGGCTCCTTGCCCATTTTCACACTCCTCAGATATGGTGGGGGAGGGGTTTAATCCAATTGCCCAAAAATGGTGAGGGATGTTGGTTTATGGCATCATGCAGATGAATACTTTTGCCTTTTGGGGTGGTGGAGGAGTAGTGCTATTATTACTGGATTAGTAATCCAGAGACTCAGGGGAATGCTCTGGGGATCTGGATTTGATTTGCACCGCGGGAGATGGTGAAATTTACATTCAATCAAAATTGGGAATTCAAATCTAATGATGACCAAGAAACCATTGTCGATTATCATAAAAACCCACCCAGATTACTAATATCCTTTAGGGAAGGAAATCTGTTGTCCGTACCTGGTCTGGCTTACATATGACTCCAGCTCCACAGTAATGAGGGTGACTCTTAAATGTCCTCAGAGAAGGGCAATAAACGTTAGCCCAGCCAGTGACGCCCACATCCCATGAACAAATTTAAAAAACTACTTCTGCTCATTTAACCCCTGGTGCAAGGGATTCCAACTCATTTCTAGAATCAACTGTTACTGAGGATGTTGACAGAGCATTAAAAATTTAAATAGCCAACTGCCTGAAAGCAACAAATTGCAATGTGATAGTATTTCCTTCATGAGGCTGACTCCCAGTAAAATGAGCAACAATTTTCCATTTCAAAGTCAGTTGCTTGATGCCCACTTGCATATTTACAACAAGGTTCCCACCACGAAGAAGCAGACAATTGAGGTCAGGTTTTGGGATGGAGTCAAGGCACACCCATGGAGCGGCTGTGAATTCCCTCCCAACACAGCGCCACCCTTAGAAACCCTCCACCTGAATTTCTAGGCCCTTATTTAAGAACTTGTGATTAAGAACTGATACAGGATATACATGTTTTATATTTTTATAAATTACATGTTGACATAGCAAAAAAAAGGTCAGCTGAATTATGTGAACAATGTTAAAACTGTGAAGGATGAAGCTACAAGTGACCAGAATTTCATAGGCATCCAAACACAGCCCTTGCTATTCATGGCCAGTTTCACATGAACAATTCAGCTGATATCATAGTTTTAATGAAATTTGGCTGAGGAATGGGCACACCTGCCTGGCTGTGCTTTGTATCATGTAGTCCACCAAATCAACGACGGTGCAGTGTATCTCTTACCACCAAATCACATCTTGATCACTCCCCTATTCCTCTGGCACCTTGCCTTCTTTGGGCACTTCCCCTTGTTTCACTTCCCTTGCCTCTCCCTTTAAAATCCTTCTTCTTTACAGATCCCTCCAAACCCCATGCTAAGTTTCTCCCTGATATTTACTTGCCGTTCCTTCACCAAGTGGTGATTTCAATCTTCAACCTTCTCTCTCCACATTTCTTAAAGGTACACTAATGACACACCTGCTCACATTTATGGCCATTCCCTTGACCTGGTTAAAAATGTTAACGCTCTATCCCCTTCCTGTACTTCTTCCTTCTGTGCTGGCATTTGAAAAGATCTCCAAGACACTTCCAACTACACTCTTAAGCTGCCAACTGGCTAGTGTTTGACCTTCCATTTGACATATTTCCCCCGAATGTCAATTTGCTCTTTTCACCAGTCTTTCCATTAAAATCCTTACACGTACTGATCCGGGCCATGCCGCCTGAATTTTTGGATTCCTTACGACCCTTAGTCTTTCCTATTTCTTAAAAACTTGAAAAATCCAAAGTTGATAACACCTCAGTACTTCACAATTTACAGCTGTTACAGTCTTGTTTTTTTTAACAGCTTTTTGTGAAAGACTTGATGACAGTTTTTGTAAGCAAACTACCAACATAAACCTGTGTGTTTATTTACTGCTGAATAATATTAGCATAGCTCAGGTCTCACAATTAATGCTGATCATGATAAATTGATCACCAGATAATAATAGGCTGCTCGCTAAGTCTACTGTCAATGTGAGTGACAGAAAAGATCACTTTGCACAGATTAAACCACGGTCCAGAAATATCTTCAATTAAATTCACAGGAGTCAAACTGGAGGCGAGATATAGCTTAATCAGCATTTTGTGTTGCATGTAGTTGAGTTGGCAATGTAGAGTCTACAGTTCTCCCTGCCCCTCTCAGTCCTGGAGGTTTTGCAGTGGAAACACTATTGGCTGATGCTCTTCCTCTCTGCCTATTCCAGCCCTGTATGTAATGTGCATAGGATTGAAATCATAGAATCCATAGAATCCCTACAGTACAGAAGGAGGCCATCAAGTCTGCACCGACCACTATCCCATCCTGGCCCTATTCCCATAACCCTCATTTAACTTGCGAATCCCCCTGACATTAGAATCAATTTTTAGCATGGCCAATCAATTTAACCCGCACATCTTTGGACTATGGGAGGAAACCGGAGCACCCGGAGGAAACCCACGCAGACACGGGGAGAATGTGCAAACTCCACACAGACAGTGACCCGAGGTCGGAATTGAACCCGGGTCCCTGGCGCTGTGAGGCAGCAGTGCTAACCACTGTGCCAGCGTGCCACCCTTGTGCTACTGTGCCGCATTGAAATCTAGTTCTATTACTGCTCCTTTGCTGACACCGAAATAAGGCTACCAGAATATATATAACTTCATGAAGGTCTGAACGGCTGTGTAAATCAAATGCAATGACAATAAGATATAAAGAATGAATCCATGCAATTACTTGATGAACATAAAGCCAGCTCCACCTTAACGAACAAGGAACAAGTTGAGCGTACAGAATATATATTTAAATCAGTAAAATAGTAACGCAAGTTGATAAGTCCAAAAAGATTTCAAACAATGAACTGGAGTTCATTTCTAGAATGGCTGGCCACAGAAGTAGGGAGGAATGTTAACTTCTTGTAACACCCTGGTTAGAACACATTTGGAGTGCAGTGTGCAGTTCTGCTCACCATTTTACAAAAAGAATATTGAAGCATCAAAGAAAGGGCAAGAAATATTTCTGAAGTTCTTACAAAACTAGAAAGAAGCAACTACGAAGGGAGATTGAGAATCCTGAGCTTTTTTTTCAAGGATAAGAGAAGACTGAAGAGTCCAAATAGAAATATCAAAAATTATTAAACGGGTGTGGAGAAACTGCATTCACTTGTGGATAAGTTCAGAATGAGGGACGTAAGCATATAATATCCACTAACAACAAAAATATGTAATTTAGGAGGATTACCTTTACACAGAGTGGTGAGAATGCCACAACTTGCTGCCGCATGGAGTGTTTAAAACAACACCAACTATAGATCTATATATTGCACATAATGCATCACAGGAGCATTATAAAGCAAAGTTTATAACCAAGCCAAACATAGGTAACATTAGGGCAGATAGCCAAATGCATGATCAAAAAGGTAAAAGTAAAGGAACATCCTAAAGGAGGAAAGGGAGCTAAAGAGGCAGAGTGGGCAGGGAGGATATTCCAGAGCTTAGGACCTGGGCAACTGAAGGCACAGCCACCAATGGTCATAGAATCATAGAATCCTACAGTGCAGAAGGAAGCCATTCAGCCCATCGAGTCTGCACCAAACACAATCCCACCCAGGCCCTATCCCTGTAACCCCACACATTTACCCTAGCTAGTCCCCCTAACACTCAGGGGCAATTTAACATGGTCAATCCACCTAACCGGCACATCTTTGGATTGTGGAAGGAAACCGGAGGACCCGAAGGAAACCCATGCAGACACGGGGAGAATGAGCAAAATCCACATAGGCAGTGACCCAAGCCGGGAGTCAACCCCAGGTCTCTGGCGCTGTGGGACAGCAGTGCTAACCACTGTGCCACTGTGCCATGATTAAAACTGAGGATGCTCAACAGGCCAGAATTAGTATGCTGTAGATATCCTGAAGGTTTGTAGGGGTGGGGGAGATTGCAGAGGTAGGGAGAGGTGGAGCCTTGGAGAGATTTGCAAACAAGGATGAGAATTTTAAAATCGAGGCGATGCCTGATCAGGAGTCAATGTAGGTCAGTGAGATCGCGAGTGATGAATGAACGGGACCTGGTGCAAGTCAGGATATGTGAGTAAGGACATGGACAGCAGAGTTTTGGATGTTCTGAAGGTTAAGGAGGATAGAATGTGGGAGATCGACCAGAATGCATTGCAATGGGCAAGACGAGAGATAATAAAGGCATGGATGAGGGTTTCTGCAGCAGATGAGCTGAGACAAGGGTGGAGTCAGGATGTTATGGAAGTAGAATTAAATAATCTTGCCAATGGCATGGATATATGGTTAAAAGCTCATCTTAGAGTCCAATATGCAGCCGAGTTTGCTGCAGCTTGTCTGGAAACAGTGTTTAGAGTTTATCTTCCCAATATAAGGCAGGTAACTTTGAAACAGTTGAGGGGAGATATATTGGATAAACATCAGAGAAGGGAATAGAGGAATACAGAGGTTTGATGGGGAGAGCTAACTAGATTGGAATAAGATGCTTATGGATTACAAAAGTAGCATAGAAACATAGAAAATAGAAGTTGGAGTGGGCCATTCGGCCCATCAAGCCTGCTCCGTCATTCATTATGATCATGGCTGATCATCAAAATCAATATCCTGATTCCCCCCTCCTCCATATCTCTTGATCCCTTTTGCCCCAAGAGCTATATCTCATTTCTTCTGGAAATCACACAATGTTTTGGCCTCAACTACTTTCTGTGGTAGTGAATTCCCTCTGGGTGAAGAAATTTCTCCTCACCTCAGTTCTCAAAGATTTACCCCTTATCCTCAAACTATGACCCCTAGTTCTAGACTCCCCCACCATTGGGAACATTCTTTCTGAATCTACCCTATCTAACCCTATTAGAATTTTAGAAATTTCTATGAGATTCCCTCTCACTCTTCTAAACTCCAATGAATATAATCCTAACTGATTTAGTCTCTGCTCATATGACAGACCTGCCATCCCAGGAGTCAGTCCGGTAAAATTCGCTGCACTCCCGCTATAGCAAGGATATCCTTCCTCAGATAAGGACACCAGAACTGCTCATAATACTCCAGGTGTGGCCTCACCAATGCCCTATACAATTGCAGCAAAACATCCCTATTCCTACAATCAAATCCTCTCGCTACGAAGGCCAACACACCATTTGCCTTTATTATTGCCTGCTGTACCTACCTTTCAATGACTGAGGCACCAGGACACCAAAGTCTCACTGAGTATCCACCTCTCTCAATTTACACCCATTCAAATAATAATCTGCCTTCCTTTTTTGCTACTGATGTGGATACCTCACATTTATCCACATTATACTGCATTTGCCATGCACATGCCCACATACTCAGCCTGTCCAAATCACGCTGAAGCATCTCTGCATCCTCCTCATAGCTCAGTCTCTCACCCAACTTTGTATCATCTGCAAATTTGGAAATAATATATTTAGTTCCCTCTTCCAAATCATTAATATATAATGGGAACGGTTGGGGTCCTCACACAGATCCCTGTGGTATCCCACTAGTCACTGCCTGCCAATCAGAAAAAGACCCATTTATGCCACCTCTTTGCTTCCTATCTGCTAACCAGCTTTCGATCCATCTCAAGACACTACCACAATCCCATATGCTTTAACTTTACATAGAAGTCTGCTGTTTAAGACCTTGTCAAAAGTCTTCTGAAAGTCTGAATAAACTACATCCACCGATTCTCCTTGGTCAAGTCTACATCCTCAAAGAATTCTAATAGATTCGTCAAGCATTATTTCCCCTTTATAAATCCATTTGACTTCGTCTGATTATATCACTGCCTTCCAAATGCCGAGTTATGAAATTCTTGATAATAGACTCTAGCAACTTCCCCCCAGTACCTACGTTAGGCTCACTGGTCTATCGTTCCCAGATTAGGTCCAGGGTATTGATGGGAAAGATTTGGCCAGCTTAGAGATGGGGTTGGGGGTGAGGGCGGTGGGTTTTAGAGAGGTGGGTAGGAAGAGAACAGAGTGTTCTCTCAGTGGGATTGCCCACAATGTACAAAGAGCACTGCACCCTCACCAAAATAGTACTCCCCTTCCTTCTTGCCCTTTTAAAAGTGTGATAAGCCCCCCCAAGATCCATGGAGATTCACTGATTGATCTCCTTGTGGGGCTCGTTGAGTATGAGTTCCCCTGGTAACAGGCAATGGCGTGCCCAGCTGCAACCCATTACCTTTTATAAGGCAGATCCAGGACATGACCTGCTGAACTGTTGTCCCAGACAGGGATTAGTGTCTGTCTACCATGATAGTGGTTTTACTTTGCATTCTGTAAATAAATTATGTTCCTTTCCAGTCGGGCTCCCTGAGTTATTACAAAAAGGTTTTGAACAAAAATGGCCTTCCCACTCCCACCGACTGCCCACACCAACAGTACTATAGCTGTTATTATCGAGGGTATTAACAGCTCAATTGACCCTTAATTATTTATTTCAATATGGCAGGTGGGATGCCTATTTCAGTGCTTACCACCCACCATGTTATGGGGGTGAGCTCGGTGTAGGTGGGAAGGTGGTGGGATGCCCTATTTTACGTGTACCCCTTGCTGAAAAAACACCCAGTGGAGACACATAAAATCCAGCCCAGGTAGTAGCGTCCGGATCCTAACCATTCGCTGTATCAGAAAGTTTTTCCCCATGTCCCCATTGCTTGTTTTGTCATTCACCTGAAATCAGTGTCCTTTGCTTCTTGATCCTTCCACCAATGGGAACAATTTCTCCCTATCTATTCTATCCAGATCCCTGATGGTTTTGAATACTTCTATCAAATCTCCTCTCAACCTTCTATTCTCCAAGGAGAACAGTCTCAGTATCTTCAATCTATCCATGTAACTAACAGAACTATGGAACTAAATATACCTTCAGTACAGAGATTAAACACACATGGTGATAAAGCACAACCCTGATGTACTCTTCATTTGACTTGTATTTCATCTGACATTGTCTTTACCATTCTTATAAAAACACTTTTGTTCCAGTATAATTTTTTTTATTCGTCTTAGGCCTTTCCCATTTAATCCTATCTTCTGTAGTATTCAATGAGCTCTGTGTGATTCACACGACCAAATGCATTTTCGCAGTCTATGAAACATATGAACATTTCTTTATCCATCTCACAGTCATACTCACAGATAGTTCACATGTTAAAGATCCCTTTTCTATCCTCTGCCAGATATAAAGCCAATTTGTGTTTCACTGACTTATTTTTCAATTACATTCTTCTTTTTAAGAAGGATTACTCTCAATAGGATTTTAAGTCTATCACTTATTAGACTAAGTGTTCTGTAGTCTCTGCCCTTATTAGCCCCTAGTTTTGTTGGTACACTAATGAAAGTAGAGTTGTTCATGCCATTAGTACATATTGTAAATATAGGTACATACATGGGAAGCACCGTGCCACAGTGGTTAGCACTGCTGCCTCACAGCGCCAGGGACCTGGGTTCGATTCCCAGCGTGGGTCGCTGTCTGTGCAGAGTCTGCATGTTCTCCTTATGCCTGCGTGTGTTTCCTCCGGGTGCTCCAGTTTCTTCCCACAGTCTGAAAGATGTGCTGGTTAAGTGCATTGGCCATGCTAAATTCTCCCTCAGTGTACCCGAACAGACGCGAGAGTGTGGTGACTAGGGGATTTTCACAGTAACTTCATTGCAGTGTTAATGTAAGCCTACTTGTGACTGTAATAAATAAACTTTAAACTAAATACTTTGGCTAGTCTTGTGATAACTTTATGCTAACTTCATTTAAAGCCTGAATCATCTTTGTTTTGAGATTTCTTGCTTTTTTTTGCTTCCTCCATCATAATTTCAAATACATCTAATTGATCAATTTCAACTGGTTTCCCTCTGTTATCATGATACAATTCACAATGGGACTCGCACCAGCTATTATCCGGCTGGAGTTTTGATGAGACCTCTTGGGACTCTTCTCCAAATGTTTGAAAGATGTGAAAAAGCACTTGATATTGCCACATCATCCTGTATTGTTTCTGGGGCTTTTGGGAGGAATTGATTGGATGTGCTTGCACCCATTTCCAGCCCTGATCTAGATACCAATTGGAATTATGGACCCAGAGACCATAAAATACACCTTTGTTCTTATTAAAATCACTGTTAAAACATTGGACATAACTGGTTATATCAATATTTTAATATTTAAAATATTTTATTTACGACATTGATTATAATGTATGTAACGTGAACTGCATACAAGACAGAATTAGTTTTATCTGTGCAGAAATGAGTTAATAACTGCATCAACATGTTTCCCCCCTTATAGTAAGTTCTCTGCTTCTCAAAAGCTCTGTGGTTTAGGGTCAGTACGAAGTCTCACAACACTAGGTTAAAGTCCAACAGGTGTATTTGGTAGCAAAAGCCACTAGCTTTCGGAGCGCTGCTCCTTCGTCAGGTAAGTGGGAGTTCTGTTCACAAACAGGGCATATAAAGACACAAACTCAATTTACAAAATAATGGTTGGAATGTGAGTCTTTACAGGTAATCAAGTCTTAAAGTACCTTTAACTTTAACCTGATGTTGTGAGACTTCTTACTGTGTTTACCCCAGTCCAACGCCGGCATCTCCACATCATGTTTAGGGTCAGTGCAGTAGAAATTTCCTTTCAGTGTGTCCTCAAATTGAGCTAGCAATCAGATTGAATGCTGAAAAAAGGGAATTGAATCACAAATGTTGACACAAACGATACATTCCTTCCTGGGTATAATAGATGGTACAAGGCGACTGACAGAAAGGGGCTGAATAAATACATTTCCAAATAACCTCCTGAATTCTGTTGACCAATAGGAGTGACACGGGGCAGCACAGTGGCAGAGTGGCAATAGGAGTGACTAGGGGATTTTCACAGTAACTTCATTGCAGCAAAAATGTAACCTGACTTGTGACACTAAAAAAAAGTCTGTTGGAAATCCCCCAGTCGCCACACTCCAGCGCCTGTTCGGGTACACTGAGGGAGAATTTAGCATGACAATTGTACCGAACCAGCACGTCTTTTGGACTGTGGGAGAAAAACAGAGCACCCAGAGGAAACCCATGCAGACATGGGGAGAATGTGCAGACTCCGCACAGACAGTGACCCAAGCCGTGAATTGAACCCAGGTCCCTGGTGCTATGAGGCAGCAGTGCTAACCACTCTGCCACCGTGCCATGCCTTGTCACTCCTATTGGTCAACAGAATTCAGAAGGTTATTTGGAAATTTATTTATTATTTATTAATGTCGCAAGTAGGCTTACATTAACACTGCAATGAAGTTACTGTGAAAATATTTAGAAATATGCTCACTTTCCAAATAAATCTTCCTAACATTTGGAAATATGACATAAAAGCAAATTACTGCGGACGCTGGGATCTGAAACCAAAAGAGAAAATGCTGGAAAATCTCAGCAGGTCTGGCAGCATCTGTAAGGAGAGGAAAGAGCTGACGTTTCAAGTCCAGATGATCCTTTGTCAAAGCATCTGGACTCGAAACATCAACTCTTTTCTCTCCTTACAGATGCTGCCAAACCTGCTGAGATTTTCCAGCATTTTCTCTTTTGGAAATATGACGTCTACAGTAGGTAGATGTCTCTGCAATATCAGCAAGTGTATCTCTGATAAAGAGAGATTACAGACATTAAGATATACAAGCGATACTGGTCAGATACAGGCAGGTCAACATAAATTCAAAAAAGCAATCTTGCAGATGCTGAAAATCTGAAATGAAAACAGGAAACCTTGGAAACATTCAGCAGCTCAGATAGCATCGGTGGAAAGGAGCAGAGTTAGCGTTTCAAGTTGATGATGGCTTTTCATCAGAATGGAGGAAAGATCAAAAATTAATAGGCTTTGAACAAGTGAAAGGGGGGAATGGGGGTTGGAGGAAAAAAGGGAAGGTCTGTGATAGAGTGGAGAACAAGAGAGATTAAATGACAAAGGTTTTTGTGACAATGGGTAAAGCAAAGAAACAAAAGGTGTGCTCAGATGGAGTGTAAATGGCCAGATTGCAGCTGTCTGGAGGCAGAGGTCATGGTTTAAAATGGTTGAACTCAGTGTTATGTCCAGAAGGCTGTCGAGTGCTGAGCCCACTGTTCTTTCAGCTTGCATTGAACTCCATTGAAAAACTGGAGCAGGTCAAGGACGGAAAGATCAGAGTGGGAGCAAAGTAGAGAGTTGAAATGACAAGCAACAAGCTCAGATCATGCTTACAGGCTGAAAGGAGATGTTTTGCAAAGTGCTGAGCCAGTCTGTGTTCGGTCTCTACACTGTAGAGGAAACCACAACGTGAGCAGCGAATCAAGTAGATTATGGTGAAAGATGCAGGTAGACAACAATAGAGATGTATAAGTTTTCTGAACATCAGACAGAAGCAAACACATCCAGATACAGCTACAAAAGTGGAATTCACCCATATCTAGAGGATCCAAGAGGAATTGATGGCACCTTAATAAATACAGTAAGAGTTTTAACAACACCAGGTTAAAGTCCAGCAGGTTTATTTGGTAGCAAATACCATTAGTTTTCGGAGCGCTGCTCCTTCGTCAGATGGAGTGGAAATCTGCTCTCAAAAAGGGCACAGAGACACAAAATCAAGTTACAGAATACTGATTAGAATGCAAATCTCTACAGCCAACCAGGTCTTAAAGATACAGACAATGTGAGTGGAGGGAGCATTAAGCACAGGTTAAAGAGATGTGTATTGTCTCCAGACAGGACAGCCAGCAAGTCCAGGAGGCAAGCTGTGACGGTTACTGATAGTGTGACATAAACCCAACATCCCGGTTTAGGCCGTCCTCATGTGTGCGGAACGGAGGTCATAGTGAAATATAGGGGTGACGTCATGATGGGACTTTCCAACAAGGATGAGGATTTTAACTTTGAAGTTTTAATTAGCTGGGAGCCAACAGATATCACAAAAAACAAAGAAAACTACAGTGCAGGAACAGGCCCTCCAGCCCTCCAAGCCAATACTGATCTTGATGCCCTAACTAAACTAAAAAAAACTTCTGCCTTTACCCGGTCCGTATCCCTCTATTCCCTCCCATCCAGATAAGAACAAAGAACAAAGAAAGTTACAGCACAGGAACAGGCCCTTTGGCTCTCCAAGCCTGCACCGGCCATGCTGCCTGATTGAACTAAAACCCCCTACCCTTCTGGGGACCATATCCCTCCATTCCCATCCTATTCATATATTTGTCAAGATGCCCCTTAAAAATCACAACCGTCTCTGCATCTACTACCTCCCCTGGCAGCATGTTCCAGGCACCCACCACTCTGTGAAAAACTCCCCCCCGCACATCTCCCTTAAACTTTCCCTCTCTCACCTTGAACCTGTGCTGCCTTGTAATTGACACCTCCACCCTCAGTAAAAGCCTCTCACTATCCACCCTGTCTATGCCTCTCATAATTTTGTAGACTTCTATCAGGTCTCCCCTCAGCCTTCATCTTTTCAGTGGAAACAATCCTAGTTTATTCAACTTCTCATAGCCAACGGCCTTGAGACCAGGCAATATCCTGGTGAACCTTGTTTGCACTCTCTCCAAGGCTTCCATGTCCTTCTGGTAGTGTGGCGATCAGAACTGCACACAATACTGGGCGATGGGTGAACAGGGCCTAGTGTGAGTTGTTTATGGAAGCAGAAATTTGGATGTCATAGTGTTTTACAGCACAGAAAGAGGCCCTTTGGCCCAGCGTGTCTGCATCATCCATCAAGTACCTATCCATTCTAATCCCATTTTCCAGCACTTTGTCCGTAGCCTTGTTAGAAATGTTTTGGAATAGTCTAGTCTCGAGGTAAGACAGGCATCAATGAGTGTTTCAACAGCAGCCGAGCTGAGGTGGGATGAAGTCGATAGATGCAGGGGTTCATTATTCTGATGTCTCAGAAAGTTAAGGTCATCTTCCCTGAGGAAGGCGAGACAACCACTTCATTCTTGCCAATGGTTGCTCAGGTTTTGGAAAATACAAGCATTTGGGGGGGTGGAGGAGGGAAATATTCATTTGTGTAGCACCACTTCGAGTCTTAATGAGGAACACTCATGGTCCTGTATACTCCTGAGAAATTGATGCAAATCTGAGTAGACCACTCGAAGTTCCATGAATAAATTTCTCCCCCATGGACCTTAATCTATCATTGGCCATAGAAAGTTGTGACAATGTTGATAATCTAAGGACTTTAATCCTAAATTGATATGTCAGCCTTGGCTGAGTGCTAGCACTATTGCTTTTGAGTCCAAAGGTCATGCGTTCAGGCCTCACGTCCGAGCTTGTGCACACTTAGGAGCTGCCTTACATTGGAGGTGCTGCCTTTTGGATGGATAATGAATATAACTGATAGCATGGCAGAGGAGGTTTACAAGAATGTTGCCAGGGCCAGAAAAGTGTAGCTATGAGGAGAGATTGGAGAGGTTTGGGTTATTTTCCTTGGAGCAAAGAAGGCTGAGAGGATGACTTGATTGAGGTGTACAAGGTTATGAGAGGAAGAGATAGAGTGGACAGGATAAATATATTTCTCTTGGCGGAGAATTCTAGAAGCAGGGGAGATAGAATCAAGATAAATGGCAGAAGGTGTAGAGGGGATATGAGGAAGAACTTTTTTATGCAAAGGGTGGTGGGTGTCTGGAATTTGCTGCCCGAGATGGTGGTGGAGGCAGAGACCCTAAACTCTTTTTAAAAAGTACCTGGATCTGCACCTTAAGTGCTGTAAGGGCTTTGGTCTGGGCGCAGGAAGGTGGGATTAAAAAGGGCACCTGGGTGTCCTCCGGCTGGCATGGACAAATGGGCCGAATGACCTCCTTCTGTGCTGTAACTTTTCTATGGTTCTATAGCACTTTTCAAATAAGGGTAGGAATGTTTTCCGTGGTGTCCTAAACAACATTTATCCCTCAACCAACACCATTAAAAATCTTTAACTGATATTTATCTAGCTGATCTTTGTGGGATCTTGCTGTGTAAAAATCGGCTGACACATTACACAGGTTCCAAGTGATTACAATTGATTATGAACTGTTTCAGGCTCTCCTCAGACCATGAAAGATGCTATAAGAATGTAAATTCTCTCTAATCTCATTAGTTTATAATGATCTCCGGCATTGAATTTTTAACATAACTGAACTATTTTAACTTCTAGAACTGATTTTGTCAATTAACCCAACATACTAATTATTTTCAACGCCAATATTGATTAGCTGCTATCAATGATTTTAAGGTTAGTAAGTATTTGCATGTTTATGATTTTATTGTCAGCTTTCTTCTTTCAAAATTGGCAAGAAAGGATAATTGATTCAACTCAGTAGCTTGTGTCAATGTTGATGGGAGGTTGGTTCGTGTAAATGCTTGTATAATGCAAACTGGTTGACGCAAGGCTGAGCCAAATTTAGGCATCATTACCCTCTGGGCATAGAGTGGGTGGCAAAGCCCAGGCGGTTCCTTGACAAAGGAGTGGGAGGGCAGTGCCTGCTATACGTTCGTGCTGAAACTCTGCCTGCCTTTTCAACCCTTGCTGCAGGAGCACACCTAACCTTTCTGCCAGCATCCTCATTTCACTGATTCATCTGAAAGTGACAGCAGAACACTGGTCCACCTCCTCTTCTTCTTTCAAGTCAACTGAACACATGGATATTCCCAAAGGGAATGCTACAGTGCCGGCGTGGAACCTGTAAGGATTTGTAGAATTGGAAGTCGAACAAGTAGAAGATGCACATTGCAAAGGCAGAAAACGTCTTCCAAAAAATTAAAAATGCAAACTATTTAAAACAAAACATAAGGGTTTGCAACCTTTACCCACTTGGTGCCTTGAAGATGTTTCCTTTGTCATTGTGCCTTAGCAGCAGGAGGTGCCTATTTATACTGATCTCCTTTACAACCGACAGCAACGACAGCATGCCTTCATTTGAATTTTAACGCCGGCAAGTGGACAGTTGCTTTCTTGATCCGATGTCACATCCAGTGGAAAATTGCTCAACTTGCAGGAATGGGCAACAGCCCAACAGAACAATTCCCTGATTCTAATTTCTGGCCCGGCTTGACCTTGTAATTAGAATGGAAAATCTGAGAATTTGGTGCAGTAATAATACTGCAATCTTTGAAGGGTTAATGCAAATGTACTTAATGGCATCTGGACATGCTCGGTAATAGATATTTGCAGTAAATTACATATCGCCACTTACTTAAGATTTTTAATTAAAATGTCAGTTGAATAGGTGAAGAACTAATGTATTCAAGGAGCAATATACACAAGATAGAGCAACTAAGATTTTTTACTGTAACATTGACTTTTCCTTTCATGTGACATTGACTTAGTCACAGTGTTTGGATCTCTGTTACTTCCTGTCACATGTTCTCATAAACAGAGTTCAATGATGACTAAAATAATAAATCATATAACATAGTGAGAGTACTAACAAATTTAGGCCCTGGGTGGCCAACAACAGACTGAAACTGAATATCTTAGACTGAATATCCAGTTAGTGGTATACAGATTGTTTATGGCACATTTATCTACCCACAATGGAAGTGCACATCAAAAGGTAACATTTATGTGGATAATGTATGCCACTTCGTTGAATTACAGACAAGTGAACCCAATCAAAGGAGCTGACAAGACATCAGGAACCGCAAAGGTAAAGATAGAGCAAGTTCTGTCCATCACGTGAACCTTTAAGATTTGATTACCGCTTCATATTTAACTGACTGATTCGGTTATTGTGTGTTATAAGTAAATGGCACTGTATTTTCTTACCAATTTTTCCTCTTACTTTTACAGCACTGACTTCTTATTGCCATTTGAAGTGGCTGCCTGTTGTTGGACTTGGAGGTTTATAGGTTGTGTGACGTCGGTTCTGATAGAACATTCTTCTTTGTAAGGCTGGCTTGAAGGAATATGAGCTGCAGCATTTCCAGGCTTCTATCCTCATGAGAATTAGAAGAAAATTTACTACCTTGTATATAAAGCCCAGAAATTACTGTTGGCAATATTAGCAGATGGTGCTTAACACATTTATATGATAGTCCTTTGTCTGCAACTGTAGTGGAGGTGTTAACCCATTTAAAACAAAAAGATTAGCACCTACATTATAACAGTGGACAGCGGAATGTAATTATGAATGTGTTCATTGACTAAAATTGCCAACGTTACTTTCTAGGCTATTCTTAAAAAAATAGCATAGTGTGCATGTCAAGACCAAGCTATTCTGCTTTTGAAATCCCAGTATATCATTAGCAGGGCACGAGTTCCACTTGGCCCAATGGCCCATTCTTGACCCTAGCTGATCTTCTGGGACCGGCGTTGTTTAAATAATACCAGCAGGTTCCTGGTGAGATTCTGCCTTCGTTAGGGAGCCCACCTCAGGGAAAGGAAGTAAATCTCTAGAGCAGGCCTTTAGAGCCTTCTGCAATGCATTGGAACAGCTTACTTTCAGAACAGCTGAAAATTAATGTAAATTATTTTAGTTGATTGTTTCAGGGGAGCTGAATTGGTCAGCGTGCAATTGATCCAACTTCTTCTGGGCCCTTATGCTCTGTGCACACAACAACGCTAACACCAGGAATTAAACAAGTAATTCTAGGATCCAGGGTTTTATGTCAAATTTGCATTATTTGCACATCTTTTTGAATATGCCTGTCTATATTAGATTCAGAACATCTCCAGCAGAAAAGCCTGCTCCAAAGATGTGCGGGTTAGGTTGATTGGCCATGCTAAAATTGCCCCTTAGTGTCCTGAGATGCGTAGGTTAGAGGGATTAGCGGGTAAATATGTAGGGATATCGGGGTAGGGCATGGGTGGGATTGTGGTCGGTGCAGGCTCGATGGGCCAAATGGCCTCTTTCTGTAGGGTTTCTATGATTCTATGAAACATCAATTGTGGTGGTCACATTACTCGAGGTGTTGATAATTCGAAAATATTGGACAGGATTAAATCCAACAATGATTCTTACATTAAAACAATATCAGTTTTTTTTCAAAGAGGACTTGTGACTTAGGGGTGATCTTATCGGCTTGTCCCGCCAGTTGATGGGGAGAGTGAGAGGTGAAAGATTGGGTTGCACCCAGTTTCTTGCCTCTCACGATCTTACCAGGCCCAGATTTCCAGCAAAATCAGCCTCATGCCCTCCCCGGCACTGTTCACCAGACACCCTGGCATCGCCAGCCTGGCACTGCTCACTGGGCACTGGGCAGTACCAAGGGGCTGAGGCCTGGGGGGGGGGCCTAAGTGAAGGGGGTGGGGAGAGCTGTGCACTCTGCAACCAGGGATCGTCTGGGGATTGGGGGAGTGCGGAGCTGCACATTTGCAACTGAAGATCGGCTGGTGGGGGGGAAGCTGCGCACTCTGCAACTGGCAATCGATCGGGGCGATGATTGACCGGACCAGGCCAGGAGTTGGGGGGGGTGCAATCAACTGGTTCAGGGGAGGGGTGTGCGATCGGCTGGAGGTGGATGGAGGAGCGATATCCAGGGTGGCAGTGGGCTGAATGGCCGGGGAGGCCAGCAATTGCGGGGTGTGAGGCAGATGATATCCGGGTTGGAGTTGGGGGCTGGGGGGGAGAAGGTGAGAGAACAGAGAGATCTGCACATGCGCAATTGCTCCCTCTACCATGAGCAGCCGGCTTTCTAATGAGCTTAGGCTCTGCCTTCTCTTCCTACTGGCGGGAAACCGATTGTGCATCATTTTTTGAACTGCATGGCATAAGATTTCGCTTCTGGCCTCGCGAAAAAAACAGACCTGAAACTCTCCCATTTTCACACTCATTCGGCAGTTAGGATTTTTTGGTAAGATTGACTCCTTAATATTTCACATTTTTTTGAACCTCACTCCACAACAAAGTATTACCTTTCCATTACCAAATATTGCATATTGCAATTTAGTAAGTACGAATAAGAAGTAATTTTGTATGGTACAACTGTTGATATGGGGGGCTTGACCTCTGAGGAACATGGGTTAGAATCAAGCTATTACATTGTAGGGTTCCATGTGAAAGGGTAGGATTTGATCAAATTAACCTTAAATCTTATTTATTGTGGACAAAAAATAATCTAAAATGCCTAATATTGTATGACAAGACTGTGAATATTCCCATGCTTTAAGGAAATAATTTGTACACATATAGCACTCCATAAATCCTCAGTGTCCTTAAATCAGGTTTCCAACCCTACTACAGTTTTGAAGTAGCTCTTATCAAAGTCACAAGTAACATCCACTATGACTGTGACAAAGGTAAACTTTCCCTTCGCATCCGTCTCGACCTGTTACAGGCTTTCTCACAGTTGATCATATTATCCTCCTCCAACGCCACTTCATTGTCATCCAGCTGGTTGAGCGCCCTCTCACCTGGTTCTATTCTTATCTAACATAATCATAGAATCCCTACAGTGCAGAAGGAGGCCATTCGGCCCATCGAGTCTGCACCGACCACAATCCCCCCCAGGCTCTACTCCTGCACTCTCTATCTAATCATATCAAGAGAATCACTTGCAATGGCTTCTGTTCCTGCTCCTGCACGGTTACCTTTCATATCTCCTGAGGATCGATCCACAGCCCCCTCCTATTTCCAATGTACATGCTGCTCCTTGGTGATATTATCTGAAGGCGCAGCATTGGTTTTCACATGCACATTGACAACACCCAGCTCTACCTCATCACCATCTCTCCTGACTCCTAATTCGATATCTCTGTCCCTTAGCTACCGAATGCACCTCTCTTCCTGGCAACAATCTGAGATTAAGTCTTCTTTGCAACCTTGGTGTCCCATTTGACCCCAAGATGAGCTACTGATCATCATAAAGACAATGGGTGAAATCGTGAGCACGCATTCGCTATCTGTGAGTATGGCGACCGGAGCTCAAGATCCAGAATTTGTAATTCTCACCGGCTATAATGCGACTTCAGCTCTTTCCCATCCCTCACTGTGATGTCATTAGGTTCACTTCATAGTAGATGTGAACCTGCTTTGCATGCATTAGCATGCGTTTCCATTCTATTAACCCGCATCCCCATCAGGTATTGACATTGCGCCAATGTGACGTCACGTTGACATGGTTTACAACAGGTTCACACAAATGTAAGCCTCTCATGGGGGTCTCCCCAAGGATGCAAAGGTAAGTATAATCCCTGGGGGAGAGGAACATGGTCAGGCAGTGCCCTGGCAATGTCCTTTGGCACAGGTTGGCACTGCCACATTGGCACCATGCCAAGCTGTGCCAAGGGGCATGCCCCAGTGGTAGCCTCATGGGGAGGGGGGAGTTAATGCTGCTGTGCTTGTGGGCTAGGAGTAGCCCAACGAGGAGGGAATGCTGGATGTTGGCGATCACGGGGTGGGGGGGGGGGGCGGGTGGGGGGGGAATGCCGGCTCCAACTGGGGGGTAGGATGAAGGGCCGATGATCACTGGGGCAGGGAGAGAGAAGCATCCGATGATCTCGGGGGATGGGGGAGTCGGAGTGAAAGCTCACTCCGATCAGAGATATGGAGGGAAGCCCCTGAGGCATCAGTGGTGAAGTGGGGGGGGAAGTTTATTGGAGTTTTGATCGGGGCGCTGAGCAGCTGGATTTTACCAGTGTGCTTAAACCCCGCCACCTCTATGGTGGCGTGAATCACGCCCCCTTGATTTTTTTTGGCAGAGTCAGGTGGAATCTGGAGAGAAACGTGCCAGTTTCTCGCCAGAAACAACACTTGGCCATTTTTGGTAAGATTTCACCAAACTCTCTCCACCTGCCTCACACTACCTGACTTCACTCTGGTCTTAGCTCATCTGCTGCTGAAAGCCTTATTCATGCCTTTATTGGAGTTGATTATCCCAATGCCATCCTGGCTGGTTTCCCACAATCTATCTTCCCACGTCATCCAAAACACTGATGCCCAGCTTCTTAACTTACACCAAGTCACCTGCAACAGATGAGATGTAACCCAAGGATACTGAGGGAAATAAAGGTAGAAATTGTGGAGGCACAGCCTGTAATCTTCCAGTCCTCCTTAGACACAGGGATGGTGACTTAAGAATTGCAAATGCGCACCTTTATTCAAGGAAGTGTTGATGTGGAGATGCTGGCATTGGACTGGGGTGGGCACATAAGAAGTCTCACAACACCAGATTAAAGTTCAACAGGTTTATTTGGTATCACGAGCTTTTAGAGCACTGTGGAAGCTTCTGATTCCAAATAAACCTGTTGGACTTTAACCAAGGAAGTGTGTAAGGATAAACGCAGTAACTACAGGTCAGTTAGTTTAACTTCGGTGGTGGGAAAGTTTTTAGGAATGATAATTCAAGGCCTAATTAACAGTCACTTGGAGAAATGTAAAGAAAGCTAGCACAAATTCGATAAGATCAAATTATAGATTAACTTTCTTGAGTTTTTTTTGATGCAGTAACAGAGAGGGTTGATAAGGGTTATTTTAAAGTTTATTTATTAGTGTCACAAGTAGGTTTACATGAACATTGCAATGAAGTTACTGTGGAAATCCCCTAGTCACCACACTCTGGCACATGTTCGGGTACACTGAGGGAGAATTTAGCATGGCCAATGCACCTAACCAGTACATCTTTCGGACTGCGGGAGGAAATTGGAGCACCCACGCAGACATAAGGAGAACGTGCAAACTCCACACAGTGACCCAAGGCCAGAATTAAACCCAGGTCCCTGGTGCTGTGATGCAGCAGTGTGAACCACCGTGCATTGGTTATGTGGTTGAAGGGGTGCACATAGACTTCCCAAAGATGTTCGCTAAAGTGACACTTAACAGGCATGTTGGTGAAGTTAGAACCAAAGGAATGCAAAGGACAATGTAAGCAGGGATACGAAAATGGCTGAGTGACAGGAAACAGAGAGTATCACAGAATTGTTAGGAGCAATAATCAGTGGTAAATGGTTGTTTTTTCAAACTGGAGGAAGGTAAACTGTGGGAATCCTGGCTTTTCCTCATATATGTTAACAACATAATGTTGGGTGTACAGGGCACAATTTCAAAATCTGCAAATGATGCAAAACTTGGAAGTATTCTGAACTTCGAGGAAGATGGTCATTGACTTCAAAGGGACATAAACAGGCTGTTGGAATGGTCAGGCAAATGGCCGACGAAATTTAATGCAGAGAAATCAGAAGTGAATGAGAGAGGCTATCTAAAATAAAGGGTCCAATTCCAAATCTGCAGGAGCAGATGGATCTGAGGATATCTGTGCACAAATCATTGATGGTAGCAGGACATGTTGAGAAAACAGTAACTAAAGCCTGGGCTTTATAAATAGGGTAAGGAGTCTAACAACACCAGGTTAAAGTCCAACAAGTTTATTTGGTAGCAAACGCCTGTGGCGTTTGCTAACAAATAAACCTGTTGGACTTTAACCTGGTGTTGTTAGACTCCTTACTGTGTTTACCCCAGTCCAACGCCGGCATCTCCACTTTATAAAAAGGGGCATAGAGCTTAAAAGCAAGGAGGTCATGGTAAGCCTTTATAAAAACTAGTTTAGCCTGAACTGTACTATTGATTCCAGTTCTAGGCATGATCGTTTAGGGAGGATGAGAAGGCATTAGAGAGAGTGCAGAAAAATATACATGAGAATGATTCCAGGGATGAGGAATTTCAGTTACTTGGATAAATTGGAGAAAATGGGGTTGTTCTTCTTGGAGGAAATTTGAAAGAAGTGTCCAAAATCATGAGATGTCTGGACAGAGTAGTTAGAGGGAAACTGTTCCCATTGGAGGGGTTAAGGTGATTCACAACAGAAGCAATGATGACATGAGGAAAATCTTTATGTAGCAAGTGTTAGGACTTGGAACACAGTGCATGATAAATGCACAATTATCTGAAGAGAACACATTTGCAGGGCTACAGAAAAAAGGCAGCAGAGTGAGACTAGGTGAGTTGCTCTTGCAGAGGTGACTGGCTGAATTGACTCTATGATTCTTTGATTCTAACTCTCATTCCTCCATCATTCCTGTGCATGCTAACTTGAATCAGTTCCTGCTCAGATAATGTCTTGTTTTAAAATTCTCATCCTTATTTTCAAATCCCTCCTGGCCTCACTATCTCTGTAATCTCCTCTAGCCCCTCAACCCTTATGTTCTTCTAATTCTAGCCTCTTCTGCATCACCAATTTTAGTGCAATTTTGACATCAAGGTATTAAATGCACAGCAGACTGGATACGTTGACAACTGTGACTTTTAGTTGCCTAGGTCGAGTACTCTGGAATACCCTCCTAGCCTCTTTGCCTCACGTTCCTTCATGTTGGATGTTGGATGTTGCCTGGTCTCGATGGTGTTGACTATGAGGAGAGATTGAACAGATGAGGATTGTTTTCACTGAAAAGAGCTGTGGAGGCTGAAGGGAGGCCGGATAGAGGTCTGCAAAATTATGAGAGGCATAGACAGGGTGGATAGTCAGAGGCTTTTTCCCAGGGTGGAAGTGTCAATTACAAGGGGGCCGCAGGTTCAAGGTGAGAGGGGGAACATTTAAGGAAGATGTGCAGGGGAAGTTTTTCATGCAGAGAATGGTGGGTGACTGGAACGCACTGCCAGAGGAGGTGGTGGAAGAGGCACATTAACTTAAGAGGCACCTGGATGAGTACATGAATAGGAAGGGAATAGAGGGATACGGACCAAGTAAGGACAGAAGGTTTTTTTTAAATTTAGTAAGGCATCATTATAGGCACAGGCCTAAAGGGCTGAAGGGCCTGTTCCTGTGCTGCACTTTTCTTTGTTCTTTGTTATTACCTCTTTGACCAAGCTTTTGCTCATCCGACCTAATATCTTCTTATGTGGCTTGATGTCACACTGCGCTTGTGAAATGCCTTGGGATGTTCCATTACATTAAAGACACTAAAGTTGTTGCTGTTGTTGCAGCATGTTCAAAATAGCTTTGCAGCAAATGAATTAACTTTAAAGCACAGTCACTATTATTATGTGGCAAACTCAGCATATAATTTACATTCCACATTGCACAGAATAGATAATTTAATGGTGTTGGTGCAGGGAGTAATGTTGATGAGATCTCTTTGCTCTTGGTTAGAGAGTGCCGGGGGATTTTTTTTTTACGGTCACCTGAGCAGGCAGACAGGACCGATGTTTAATATCTAATATCTCTGACAACACGGCACTCCCTCATTGTCAGGTTAAATTATGTGTTCAATTCCACAGCAAGATTTGAATTTATGAAGCTCTAACTCAGAAGGCAGAGTGCTGTCAATTGAACCTTCCCAACACACAATTCTGTAACACACTTGTTAAAGCCTAAAGTAACTTGCAAGGCTCTCTGAAAAGTCTTGAGAAGATCATATATTTAGTACTTATATCTTAGTTTTAATTAAACTATAAACAAAACATAGATTCGAAAATTCGACACTAGTTACAGGAGATAGGGCACCCGCTGAGCGAAGAAATTACTGGGGTTACTGCTGCTTCTCTCAGTGCTGCTGCAGAGTTTTCAGCGTGCTTTTAGTCCAAAGCACTGAGCCTCACTAACTGATACATTGGCACTAAGGAGAAAGTGAAGACAACCCATGTCAGACAAAACTGCAGAAAAATAAGAACAGAAACAATACAACAAATGTAAGCAAATGAAAGTAGAGGAAATATTCATCCTCGAAGACAGAATGAACAGACCTATAATCAAGACACTCAATCCCTCATTTCCTTTTCAATAAACCAAAAAAAGCAACAAAAGATGGTGCTCTCATAGTGAGAATTAATTGCACAGTCTTAACTTTTCTTTGCAGGGAAAATTAAAGATCTGCTCTTGCCAACACTTGAGCACAACCTTGCAGACACTTAAACGCAGAGGAGGGTGTGACATCCTGCCCTATCTGCCTCCCGCTAATTAATCACTCTGGTATTTAAGACCACTCAAGCAGGCAAATAAATGGAGAATAATTAGTGTATCTTTGTTCTGACCCAATTATGTTTGCAAGGCACTGAGGGGAAGTTGAAAACTTGGGAGAAATGGAGGTATTAGTATGCACAGCATCCCTTCTGTTATGCAAGTTCCGGGGAGATTAAGTGGAAAACCAAATTAGCAGACCTGTGACTGGGGTTAAGGCTCAGAAACACAGGGAGAACTCTCCTCTTTCTCCTTTCCTCCGTGCATTATTACACAGTGTTTTCAACACCCAGACTCCCACTGAGATATTAATTTGCCATGGTCGTATTGGTAACATAGCTACGCCAAATCCAACACAAGTGCCAAACTCAGTACATTTTTCAGTGTATTTAAATTGTACCTTTTTCCTATCTTAAGCCAATCATTATTATCGAGCTCTTTTAAAGCGGTGATTTAATGAAAAACAAAGCCATAACTTTTGACAACAGTGCAATGTGCATTTAAAAATAGTAAAGTTTCCCTCTGTTGCACATACAAAATAGAATAAATATAACTTATTTAAATAGTGTTCCCTCCATAGACTTTGGCATCTGCTAACAGGGTTGTTTGAGCACCTGAGAATTGGTTATGGTGCAGCTAATTTTAAAATTCACGATAATATTATGCTTTTTTTGTTATACTGGTTGTAAAGGTTACAATGCCAGCTCCTGATGGGAAATCCACATATTTGGATTCACTGAAAGGTCGTGCATTTTACTAACCATATGCTAAGCAAATCAGGAGACATGCATGCTTGTACACACATTCGCAAAAGTAACTGATGCTATGTTCACATATTAACTTTCTAAAAGCAGTCTCAAAGACAGAAAGGATGAGGGAGGGATGCAAAGGACTAGTTCACGGGTCCTTCCCAGCAGGAAAATGTCTTTATGCAGCTGCTGGTGGACAATTATTCTGACTTGCGATGCAAGATTGCCTCTTAGAGCTTTTCTCCCCCGGACATGATTTGTTTTTGGGGTTGCATCAGAGCCCAATTTTACTGTGAACATTTTGCAGCCAATGCCAAAAGCGTTGCTAATGGAGGTATTTAAATCCTACAGTGCCAATTATTTTGAAAGTAAAGAATTACTTTTCATGACAGTATGAGATGAAACATCTTCTCACATTTTCTTGCACGATGTATCAAAGTCAAGGGGGTGGAGATTCCACTCTGAGAACAATCGGCAATCTCCATGCAAATTGCACTTCAAATTGCATTGTTTTTTTCCCTAAGTAGTGGTCACGCCACTGCCCAAACTCGTGCGTAAGAAGGCAAACATAAAATCTTCCATGAACCAGTACAATCAAGCAGTGGAATAGAATGTGAATATTCTTTATTTTTGTATTAAAAATTATTCATTGATTCATTTAAAAGTGATAACCCGATGCAGTTTTATCAAAACAGATGAAAACGGGTCTGTCATTTTAAAAATATATATTTTAATTCAGAGTTTCTGGTCAGAAATTGAATAATTTCATTTTAAATCACTGACTTAAAAGCTATGCTAAACCATTATTGATTAGTTTCACTGGTGGACACTAGTCAGCTGCTTAGTAGGTTAGTATTTTAAAACTTTTATCACATGCCTATTAGTGCTCGTGTGCCTAAGAAACATTTAATTTTAAGCATCCCCTCGAAAGGTTGTAAATGGGTATAATTACTGAAAATTTGCATACTCCTTATTTCAATCTGGGGCATGGCCAGAATTGTGGGTGGGATTGGCTTCAAGCACCATGTTTTTAATATCAGGATTTAAAGGTCATGGAACCACGGTATACGCTTGAAGTAACCTGTGTTTAAAACTCCATGAGTGCTTACACTGGTTTGGCCATTAGGGGCCACTTAGCAGAATCTTTAGGCCACAATTTAAGGTGAGGTGATGGCCCAGTGGTATTATCGCTGGACTATTAATCCAGAAACTCAGTGAGTGTTCTGGGGATCCAGCTTCGAATCCCGCCATGGCAGGTGGTGGAATTTGAATTCAATAAAGAAAATCTGGAATTAAGAATCTACTGATGACGATGAAACAGTTGTTGATTGTCGGAAAAGCCCATCTGGTTCACTAATGTCCTTTAGGGAAGGAAATCTGCCATCCTTACCTGGTCTGGCCTACATGTGCCTCCAGAAGCATAGCAATATGGTTGATTCTCAACTGCCCTCAGTCAACTAGTGATGGGCAAATTAATGGTTGCCAGCCAGCGATGCCCATGTCCCACGAATGAATAAAAGAAGGTTGAACATGCAGAAGCTCCTCCAATTGTGTGGAACTCTCCATTTCTCAGACCAGTCATTCTGGTTGTTGCTTTGAGATATTTCCAATTTTGTGCCAATTTTGAGGTAGTTGTGGCCTGGGTCAGGACATTTCTCAGCTCCACAAACACAACCCAGGAGAAAGTGCTCCAGAAATTAGGATTTTCCTTCCAGGGTGGTGGGATTCTCTGGGAATTGGGCTGGATAATACTGGAATGAGTGTGGAAGCTGCCAGATATGAAGGCCGGCTGGATGGAAGGTCTGTCTTTGTGCTCTAGCACTGTGTCGAAGTTTGCTAAAAAAAAGAGCAAGCAGTCCTCCAGCCCTCACCCCTCACTTTCTCCCACACAGCCCTCATGTCCCATCCATGCCAACTCACCACCCATAGCCACTCATACCCTCCATGCCACCTCATGCCCTGTTGTCCATCTATATCCCCTGTGTCAACTTATTCACAGCTTATACCAATGCATTCACCCTTTACCCATCAATCTATGCCCTTACACCTACTGTGCCAACTCTCCTCGGATCCACCTGGGGAGAACTCAAGAGCCACGCTGAGTTGAAATAATATAAATTTCTAAGTGTCTATTGATGACTTTTTAAAAAAATTCTCATTCATAAAAATGTTTTACCATATTTACATTACTTCAACTACATAATCCCTTATAAGAACAAACATTTTATTCAAGTGCATAATCCACGTAGTCCATTATAAAAATAAGCAATGGAATTCCCAGTTTCAGTACTTGGGCCCCAGCTGTTTACAATATATGTCAATGATTTGGATGTGGGAACCAAATATAATATTTCCAAGTTTGTGGATGACACAAAGCTAAGTGGAGATGTGTTTGTGAAGAAGATGCAAAGTTGGGCAGACTAAGTGAATGGGCAAGAACATGACAGATGGAATACAGGCCAGAATTCTCTGGCTGTTCACGCCTGGAGGATTTTCTGGTCCCACAGGCAGCACACCACCTGCCATGGGTTTCCTGGTGGTGTGGGATGGCTTCAATGGGAATTCTCATTGACAGTGGTAGGATCAGAAGATCCCATTGCCAGTGAACAGTACGCTGCTGAGAGAAATGCTGAGGAGAGGCCAGAGAATCTCATCCAACATAGAAAAATGTGGGGTTATCCACCTTGGTAGGAGGAAGAAAGTATTTCTTAAATGGTGAGAGATTAGAAAGTATAGCTGTACAAAGGGGCCTGGGTGTCCTCGATAATAAGTCACTGAAAGCTAACGTGCAGATGTAGCAACAAATTTGGAAGGCTAATGGTATGTTAACTTTTATTGCAAGATGATTTGAATACAGGAGTGGTGCAGTCTCACTTCAATTGTATTGAACTTTGGTTCGGCTGCACTTACTGTGTACGTTTTGGTCCCCTTACCTTAGGAAGGATATTATTACCATAGAGGAAATGCAACACAGGTTTACCAGATATGTTCCTGGGATGGCAGGACAGTCTTATGAAGAGAGATTGGGAAAACTGGGCCTGTTTTCTCTAGAGTTTTTTAGAATGAGAGATGATCTCATGGAAACCTAAAAATACTGAGAAAGGGATAGACGGGGTTGATGTAGGTAAGATTTTTCCCCTGATTAGGGAGTCTAGAACCTGGAGACAAAATTTCAAAATAAGGGGGAAGCCACTTAGGACCGAGATGAGGAGAAATGTTTTACTTAGAGGTTGTAAATCCTTGGAATTCTCTACCCCAGAGGTCTGTGGAAACTCAGTCATTGTGCACGTTTAAAGCAGAGACTGACAGATTTTTAAATACCAATGATATAATGGGATTTGGGGATAGCGGGGGAAAAAAGGCATTGAAGTGGAAGATCAGCCATGATTATATTGAATGGCAGAACAGGTTTGATGGGCTGAATGGCCTACTCCTGCTATTATGTTCCTATGTTTTTCAGACATCAAATGAAAATCTCAGTGGTTAATATTAAGTGCAGGTTTAAGTGAAAGTCTTCTGTGTTCCATTTTTCTAATGCTAGACTCACCCATTTTCATGCGCTAAGACAGAATAAAATGCCTCACAGAATCATTTACATTCATCAAAAGGAGAAACTTTGCATTCTATCTCAGGAGTGGACTTGAATTCACATCCAGATGTGTAAGTGCAGCATGCTGACCTGTCACACAATTGCAGCATTTCAAACAGTACACAACATCACTGTAGTGTCCAGAATAGGCTTTGCTGCAGTGAACACAACATTTAAAAAAATTATTGTACCTCTTTGTGTAACAACCAAGAGATCATTCAGAGGATAGGATTTTTCCTGCTATTAAATGATACAAGGGGTGCTGCCACTACAATGTGCATAGCAGATGGTGAAAGCAACAACAGAAGTCAATCCCCTTCTGTGTACAACTGAAGAAGTCATTCTCTGATCTGCAGTAACCTTGATTATAAGCTGGAGAGTAATTCAGAGCAGGAAGGAACTGCAACCTCTGTGAATGTAGTGACAATTTTAAAAAGTGACAATTTTTGCACTTTGAATAGCTAGGCATTTTACTTGCTCTGGTGAGAGGTCAGTTTGCTTTTACAGGAGAGAAATTGCCACCACTATCACTCCTGATAAAGGTTTACCCGCGAATGGATCTGAATTGTGGGATGGTTTTGGCATTGCAACTGAATACCAACACAAATAATTTTTTACCAGATTTTAATTTTATTTATTACTTCAGGGGATGTGGGCATCGCTGACCAGCATTTATTGCCCATCCCTAATTGCCTTTGAGAGGGTGGTGGTGAGCTGCCTTCTTGTACTGCTACAGTCCCTATGGTTTAGGTACAACCACAGTGCTATTAGGGAGGGAATTCCAGGATTTTGACCAGGCGACAGTGAAGGAAAGGTAATATATTTCCAAGTCAGAATATTGTGTGTCTTGGAGGGAAACTGGAGGTGGTGATGTTCCAATGTATCTCTGCCCTTGTCCTTCTAGATGATGGAGGCTGTGGGTTTGGAAGGTGCTGTTGAAGGAGCCTTGGTGAGTTGCTGAAGTGCATCTTGAAGATGATACACACTGCTGCCACTGTGCATTGGTGGTGAAGGGAATCAATGTTTAAGGTGGAGGATGGGGTGCTGATCCAGCAGGCTGGATATTGTCAAGCTTCTTTCGTGCTGTTGAAGCTTCATTAATCCATGCAAGTGGAGAGTATCCCATTATGCTCCTGACTTGTGCCTTGTAAATGGTGAATAGACTTTGGGATGTCAGGAGGTGAGTTGCTCTCCATAGAATTCCCAGTCTCTGATCTGCTCATGTCGCCACAGTGTTTATTTTGCTAGTCCAATTGAGTTTCTGGTTAATGGTAACCCCAGCGTGTTGATAGCGTGGAATTCAGCGATGATCATACCATTGAATGTCTAAGGGGAAATGGTCAAATTTTCTTTCGTTGGAGATGGTCATTGTGTGCCATGAATGTTACTTGCGAATTACCAGCCCAAGCCTTAATGTTGTCCAGGGCTTGTTGCATGTTGACATGGACTGCTTTAGAATCCCTATAGTGCAGAAGGAGGCCACTCTGCCCATCGAGTCTGCACTGACAACAAGCCCACCCAGACCCTATCCTTGTAATCTCATGTAATACCCCTGACACTAAGGGGCAATCCCACCCAGACCTCTTCCCCGTAACCCCAAATATTTACTCCGCTAATGGCCTTAACCTACATATCTTGGGACACTAAGGGGCAATTTAACATGGCCAATCCACCTAACCTGGAGCGTGGGAGGAAACCGGAGCACCCAGAGGAAGTCTGTGCAGACACAGGGAGAATGTGCAAACTCCACACAGACTGGAATTGAATCTAGGTCCCTGGCGCTGTGAGGCAGCAGTGCTAACCACTGTGCCACCATGCTGTCCTGAGGAGTCGTGAATGGTGCTGAACATAGAGTCATAGAGTCATAGATGTTTACAGCATGGAAACAGGCCCTTCGGCCCAACTTGTCCACGCTGCCCTTTTTTTAAAAACCCCTCAGCTAATCCCAATTGCCCGCATTTGGCCCATATCCCTCGATACCCATCATAACCATGTAACTATCTAAATGCTTTTTAAAAGATAAAATTGTACCCGCCTCTACTACTACCTTGGGTAGCTTGTTCCAGACACTCACGACCCTCTATGAAAATATTGCCCCTCTGGACACTTTTGTTACTGATAAAATGTTACTGACGTATATTTTCTAACACTCAAAAGAATGAATTATAGAAACTTCTCCAACATTGTGCAATCATCAGCAAACATTCCTGCTTCTAACCTTATGATGCAGGGAAAGTCATTGATGAAGCAGCTGAAGATGATTGGGCTTAGAACACTAACCTGAGGGACTCCTGCAGGTGATGTCCTGGGACTGAGCTGATTGACCTGTAACCACCACAACCATCTTCCTTTGTGCCAGGTCTGACTCCAATTCTTCAATTTCCCTTGACTCCAGTTTTGTTAAGGATCCTTGGTGCCATACTTGGACAAATGCTGCAATGGTGTCAAGGGAAGTCACTCTCATCTCAGCTCTGCAGTTTAGCTCTTTTGTCCATACTTAGACTGAGGCTGGATTGAAGTCAGAAGTTGAGTGGCCCTGGTGGAACCCAAAATAAGTACCACTAATCAGGTTAGTGCAGAGTAAATGCTGCTTGTTAGCACTGTCGAAAACATTTTCCATCACTTTACTGATGATTGAAAGTGGACCGATGGGGTGGTATTTAGCCTGGTTGGATTTGTCCTGCTTTTTATGAGCAGGACATACCTGGGCAATTTTCCACATTGCCAGCTAGATGTTGGTGTTTCCGTTGTACTGGCTAAGCGTGCGACAAGTTCTGGAGCACAAGTCTCCAGTACCATGCCAGAATATTGTCAGGCCCCATGGCCTTTGCAGTATCCAGTGCCTTCCGTGTTTCTTGATGTCACGTGGAGTGAAGTAAATTGACAGGAGACTGTGATTCATAGAATCTCTACAGTGCAGAAGGAGGCCACTCGTTCTATCGAGTCTGCACCAACTCTCCAAAAAAGCATCTTAGCCAGGCAGTGCTAACCACTCTACCACCATGCCATCTTTATGCCACCCATGATGCTGCAGCCTTAGGGGGAGGTCGAGATGGATCATCAACTCAGCAGTTCTGGCCAAAAATGGTTGAAGATGCTTCAGCCTCGTATTTGCACTGATGTGCTGGGGTCTCCAATCATTGAGGTTAGGGGTATTTCAGGAACTTCCTCCTTCAGTTAGTTGTTTAATTGTCCAGCACCATTTATGGTGTATGTAGCAGGACTGCAGAGCTTAGATCTGATCTGCTGGTTGTGGGATCGCTTAGCTCGCTCTATCACTTGCTGCTTAAGCTGTTTGACACACAAGTAGTCCTGTGTTGTAGCTTCATCAGGTTGACACTTCATTTTAAGGATTATCTGGTGCCGTTCCTGGCATGCACTCCCTCACTTTTCATTAAACTCGAGTTGATCCCCAGTTTGGTGGCACGGGTAGAGTGGGAGATGTGCCAGGCCATGAGGTTACAGATTGTGCTTGAGTACAATCCTGTTGCTGCTGATGGCCCACAGTCATGGATGCCCAGTCTTGGGTTGTTAGATCAATTTGAAATCCATTCCATTTAGCACAGTCGTAGTGCCACATAATACGACTGGCCTTCGTCTCAGCAAGTACTGTGCGATGGTCACTCCAACCCACACTGTCACTGACCGTTGCATCTACAGCATGTAGTCTGGTGAGGATGAGGCCAAGTAGGTTATTCCCTCTTGTTGGTTCCCTCACCACCTGCTGCCCAGTCTAGCAGCTGTGCCCTTTAGGCCAGCATAGTCAGTAGTGATGCTCCCAAGGGACTCTTGGTGATGGACATTGAAGTCCCTCACCCAGAGTACATTCTGTGCCCTTAACATCTTAGTGCTTCCTCCAAGTGGTGTTCAACATGAAGGAGTACTGAATCATTGTTTCCTTGTCCATGTTTGATCTGATGCTATAAGATTTCATGGGGTCCTGAATCCATTTTGAGGACTCCCAGTGCAACTCCTTGTTGACTGTATACCACTATGCTGCCATCTCTGGGTCTGTTATGTCGGTGGGACAGGACATACCCAGGTGATGGTGATAGGGACATTGTGTGTAAAGTATGACAATGTCAGGCTGTTGCTTGACTAGTCTTCAGGGTAGCTCCCTCAGTTTTGGCGCAAGCCTCCAGGTATTGGTGAGGATCAGGGTCCATAGGGTTTGGGTGTGTTGTGGTCGCCTCCGCTGCCTAGGTTGTTGTCGGGTGATCTGTCGGATTTCATTCTGAGCTGAGAAAAAACAGAGGCATTCATGAATGCACTCAAGTAGCACAACTAACAAACTACCAGTGAGATCCCTTTCTGTACATTGCTGGGACTTTTTCGCTCTATTCCTGATACTCATAGATTATACATGTCAGCCCATATTCTCAGATTCTGAATGTGTTTGTACATTCAGGTAGGTCACTAGAGTGAAAAATGGTATTCCCTATCTCAGCTATTCCCTATGTACAGATTCATATCACCCTGGAGGCACAATACTCGACCTAAATACACTGTACTCCACATATGAGACGATGTACTACTGAGTAACATATTGTGTTCCAAAAAAGTTAAATAGTTCAAGGTCTACTGGCTCATTTGTATTAATTATTTCACATATTTACATAAAGAAAATGAAACTGAAACAGGGACTAAAGGGCAGCATTCAATATGTAGTTTGTATGTCTTACATAGAGCAGAACTATTAAGAGCTGATTATTATTTTATCTGTAGTAAGTCAAAGATAAAATAGAATAAATTAATGATTAAATGAAAGATCAAGATCATGTTTAATTAAAGAACTTGCAATTCCACAACATCACAGCAAAATTATGCATGGTTATGTCATTTGCAATGCCAGGAACAATGAAAGTGACCAATTTGTGCGATTCCAAGCTGCCTGATGATCAGATGGGACTGTGACATTTGTAATATGGTTCTTTCATTCTCCCTGCAGCAGCAGGATCCAGGAGGAAGTTGCCCTTCTTCCCACTGACCTCCATTTAATCAATCCAGTGTTCCCTCTGGCAACCTCTGGTTCTTGTCATGCCGGGACATCCTTTCCTCCAGCGTATCAGGTAGACAACGTTTGCCAAGGCATAGTACATTGGGGAGACCATGCAGACGCTACAACAACGGATGAATGAACACTGCTCGACAATCACCAGGCAGGAATGTTCCCTTCCAGTCGGGGAACTCTTCAGCAGTCACAGGCATTCAGCCTCTGATCTTCGGGTAAGCATTCTCCAAGGTGGCCTTCACGACACACGACAACGCAGAATCGCTGAGCAGAAACTGATAGCCAAGTTCCGCACACATGAGGACGGCCTCAACGGGATCTTGGGTTCATGTCACACTACCTGTAATCCCCATGACTTGCCTGGGCTTGCAAAATCTCACTAACTGTCCTGGCTGGAGACAAAATATACCTCTTTAACTTGTGCTTGGCTCTCTCTCCACTCACATTGTCTGTACCTTTAAGACTTGATTACCTGTAAAGACGCGCATTCCAACCATTATCTTGTAAATTGAGTTTGAGTCTGTATATGCCCTGTTTGTGAACACAAGTCCTCACTCAGCTGATGAAGGAGCGAGACTCCTAAAGCTTGTGCTATCAAATAAACCTGTTGGACTTTAACCTGGTGTTGTGAGACTTTTTACTGTGCTTACCCCAGTCCAATGCTGGCATCTCCACATCAGTGAAGGAATGGACAGTGATGGTTTGTAGGGGAAATGCAGGGGATCAGACCAGTAGACTATAAGTCTCTCTGCTTGTCTTGACATTAATTCAAGACTTTGCAGTTCCCTGTAAGTACATGCAGTAAGTGCTGGATCACACATAGCAGGTAAGGTTCATTAGCACAAAAATAGCAACCACTCTAGGATAATCATGTAATTAGCACAGTGTGCGGGACACATATTCCAACAGGCAGAAAGCAACTGCCCGACAAGTATCCAGGTGCAAGTCCCTTTCTGTAATGCTAAGAGAATAGAATAACTGACTATAATGTGGCGATCTTAAATCAAACATTTTTTTAGCTGCACCCAATCATGAACCTCGTATAAATTAAATATAATTCTAATTACAACAAAAAAATTTATCAAGTATTATTCGGCATCAAAACAAAATTTATGGTTTATAACAGCATGACTTTTTACAAAGGAATTTTAAAAATATGTGTTTTTGGCATTGCCAACATGAGGAATATTTTGCGAACTATCTCTGAAATATTAGACTGCTGGAAAAGATTATCCACTTTTGTAATCCTGTTTTGATAGCTATAGTTTAATGGACAGGAAGCCCTCAGTGCTGTTGATGGCAATGGGATTGTTTGCAAGAGCCAATAGACCATCAATGACATCTCAGACTTGGGGAAATGCTGCATCCAAAAAGCTGCTCAACCCCTTATTCTTCTGCAATTGCACATGGAGGAAGTATTAAAATTGTTCGTGTGGGAAGGGAAGTCTGATGGTGGCCTGTGCCTTGCTTACCTGTTCCTGTTTGGATGGAACGGGTGAAGAAGACTGTAGAAAATTCCAATGGGAATGGTGAACCACAGACTTCACTGACTGGACTTTATTGACATTCCCAGTCAAAGTTCTACTTTATTTCCGCCAGAATTTCCAGCAAAAGCTCTGTGCACAATCTCAAGTGGCATTTGTGTTGACATTGGATTTTCAAGCCCCATTTTCCCTTTGTTACTGTACTGTCCAGTCTACAACTGGAAACAGTAAGATTCCATATGCAATCCTGGTCTGTACCTGGTCCTAGCTGAGATGGTAGAGGAAACATTATATTGAAACATCGAAGATGTCAATGGACTGGTCGGGTGGGCATTAAGGTAACAAATGGAATTCAATCCAGGGAAGTGTGACGTGATGTATTTGAGAAGATCAAACAAGGCAAGGGAATACACCATAAATGGGAGGATACAGAGAGGTGTGGAGGAAGCAAGGGACATAGCAATGAATATCGACAGTTCCCAGTGGGTAGCAGGACAGGTTAATAAGGTGATTAAGAGGCATATGATATCTTTTCATTTATTAGTTGAAGCATAGAACATAAGAGCAAAGAAGTTAGGCCACAGCTTGAGAAGTGTGCAGTTTTGGTCACCTCATTACAGAAAGGATGCGATTGCATTACAGAGGGAAGAGAGGAAATTTATGAAGATATTGCCCAAACTGGACAATTGCAGCTTTGAGGAAAGATTGAATAGGCTGGGGTTGTTCCCCTTGGAACAGAGGAGGTTGTGGAGAGATTTGATTGAGGTGCGCAAAATTGTGAGGAGCCTGGAAAGAGTGGATGGGAAGGACCTATTGAATATATATATAAATATCATAGATTGAAAAATATTACAGAAACATTTTATATCTGATATATCAATAAATATACACCAAGTCGTGTTGGGGGTTTCACTTAAATGTGGCATTCAGAATTACAGAATGCATAACCATTACCCAGCACCACTGCCTCACGGCACCAGGACCCGGGTTTGATTCCTGGCTTGGGTCACTGTTTGGGCAGAGTCTGCACGTTCTCCCCGTGTCTGCGTGGGTTTCTTCCTGGTGCTCCGGTTTCCTCTCACATTCTGAAAGACGTGCTGGTTAGGTGCATTGGCCATGTTAAATTCTCCCTCAGTGTACCCAAACAGGCGCCAAAGTGTGGCGACTAGGGGATTTTCACAGTAACTTCATTGCAGTGTTAAAGTGAGCCTACTTGTGACACTAATTTAAAAAAACCATGACACCAATAATTGTGAGGTTCAGTCCCCCACTCACATTGATAATAAAACGTGTTATCACCTGGAATTGGACACCTTGCTAGCTAGGAGTCTTTCCACTTTGCCACTGTTGTGCAGTTTGTGAAAAGGGAATTAAATGACTGCAGACAGGGCCGCAAACTCAGGCGCCCCATTCATTCCCCGCAGCGGAGAGCGAGCAGAGCTGTGTCAGTTTCTGACTGGCGCTCCCTCGGTGCAATGTGGGGCGAGGAGAGCTGCTGGTCCAAAAACCACCCTGTTGTTTCCTCCCCGAGGGAATAGAGCATACATACATCTGTGAAATTAACAACTCGAGGGGGTTTTGCATCCTCAGCAGCGGTTCATGCGAGCACACAGGGTTAGGCGGCTGTGCTTAGCTTCATCATCTTCTCCAGCGCGTTTAATGATATCAAAAGTTTTTAAAAATCTCAGCGCAGATGAGACAAACATTAAAATATGGGGTCACACCTCTTGGGCACGGATCCGTACAGATCTCCGACAGTGCCTAATTCTCATTAAAAGAGGGCTGGGGCATCAAAGAGGCAGCGCTTGCATCAAGGGATCAGGCTACTGCAGAAAGAGCTGGCCCTGGTCTGTGGCTGCTGCCGAGCAACACAATGTAATTTATCCACAGCAGCAGGAGCAGAGGTCAATGGTTTTATATTAATGGTGATCACAGTGGTTCGAAGTCACGGCGTGTGTTGGAAATAAGAATCGTACATGGCAGCGAGGCACGCTCTGTGGAAGGAAATGAGCTGTGGCTGCATTTCCTCATGACTATCCTGTAATCAGTTGCAAATGTATGTGCAAGGGAGAGAAAAAACAGAAACAGTGCTTCAGAAAGAAATCTCAGGTATCCAACAGCTTGAGAGTATTGTGCTGTCGCTGGGGAAAGGGGGGATGGTGGGTAGGTGGGTCCCTACGGTTTAACCCCGAAACACCAACGGGGTAGTTGGAATCCTGCTTTCAAAATTCCAGGGTTGCAAATAAATCACATTCGCTTTCAGATACTTAGTTTTACAAAGTCATTGCTTTACAGGATAGAAACTGGCCATTCGGCCCTGCATCCATACCAGCCTTTATCCTCCTCCCATTCCTCTTCACCAACAGAATTCTCTATTCCTTTATTTCTTTGTGTGTTCATCCAGCTCTGTTTCTTTCGCTTCCGTCATTCCTTGTAGTAGGCAGCCGGTCCTCCATTCTAACCGCACTCTCGGTAAAAGAATCTCTCTGCAATTCCCTGATGGTTTAATGGTGGTACGTTGTTTAAGTTTTTTTAGTGTCACAAGTAAGCTTACGTTAACACTGCAGTGAAGTTACTGTGAAAATCACCTCGTCGCCACACTCCGGCGTCTGTTCGGGTACACTGAGGGAGAATTTAGCATGGCCAATGCACTTAACCAGCATGTTTTTTGGACTATGGGAGGAAACCAGAGCACCCGGAGGAAACTCACACAGATACGGGGAGAACGTACAGACTTCGCACAGGCAGTGACTCAAGCTGGGAATTGAACCCAGGTCACTGGTGCAGTGAGGCAGCAGTGCTAACCACTGTGCCACCGTGCCGCCCTTGGACCAAATCACCCAGTGCTTGAATCTCAGGTGGCTCTAACTGACCTTAATACGTCATATCTGTGCCTGAAAAGGAGGGAAACTAAGTCTGGACTATGGACTGACCACCAAGGAATGTAAACATAGAATTATAGAATCCTACAGTGCAGAAGGAGGCCATTCGGCCCATCGAGTCTGCACCAACCACAATCCCACCCAGGCCCTCTCCCCATAACCCCATGCATTTACCCTAGCTAGTCCCCCTGACAGTAAGGGACAATTTAGCGTGGCCAATCCACCTACCCCGCATATCTTTGGATTGTGGGAGGAAACCGGAGCACCCAACATGTTGGGTGAGGGCAGAGTTGGGTAGATTGTGATAACTGTCACAGTCGAATAGCCCATTGTCTAATCACTGTTAAGACTATCGCACCTGAACAATAGTCAGTTCGCTGAAATCCTGCAAGGCTGAAGGCACCTGGAGAATTGGACCCAGGAAGAATCAATGCCTTTATGTATTAGGTGAGCGAAAGCTTAAAAAACAAAATCCCAGGTGTCATGCAATTGAAGGTGTTCATGAGTAAAGTTCAGGAATTATTTTTTTGGTTCAAGAAGCTGCCTGGTGCAATGTGCATCCTGGATCAACCTTAAAGGTATAAGCTGGGTGCACTGAATGATATTTTTCATGTTTACCCATTCGCGTAAGAATGGTTTTCCTGTGGAAATGTTCGTAAGCTCAATAGCTTGAGTGTGGCAGACTGACACCAGTTCAGGTACACACTGAGTGTATTCGCAATTCACATTTGAGTGCTTCTCACTCTCATCATACAGCCTCAATGACAACCACAGCACAGCTGATGACATCACTGTTTAAACATAGACATTTTAACTATGTACATTTATCGACAAAATTATGGAAATAAGCAAAATGATGTTAAAGGTAAGGAACAATTCTGTGCAAGTGAAAGGGTTACGGTGGGTGACACCTCTCCTTCAGCAAGTGGCACGAACGGTGTTTTATAGTCTGTATGTTGATACCTCAGCAGGTTATTGTTTGGAGAGTTCCCTTTTCTGAACTGCAGAATTTATTAACAATACTCACAATTCAATGTGTCATCGCTGACTATTAAAATGTGCAAAATATTCTGAAGCAAAAATGAAGTTAAAATTTATTTTCAATCAAGATCATTACCATGTGCTGAAACAAAATATTAACATGTCAAACAAAGGTACATCACTAAGTCTTTTCACCCCAAAGTATCAGCAAGCAATATGAAAAGCACAGATATAGTCCTTTTCAGTCCCTCTGCATCTTCTTCCCTTTTATAGCCTTACCAATCCAAATACTTATAACTAGATGTGCAGCAGAAAAAATAAAGGCAGGGGACTATGCTTCCATGTATACCTTCTGCAGTCAATGGTTCTTGCCTCAGTCTACCTATTGGGTCCATTATACCTCACTCAATGATGCTCTTTCCATTTCTACATTCTATAGTAGCCGTGTAGCATTATCTGGAGTAGCCTCCTCAGGAGTATTCTTTCCCTTTCAATGTATACATGTTTGGTTCTAGTATTAATTAAATTGTTCTGAGTTGTGTTTCAATGTATTTGCTTGGCATACCTCACTGGCCAGTATTCATAAATCAATGCTGATATATGCTGCATGCAAAATCCAATATAATTATTATTCACAGATCCAGCAAGTGTTTACATGTATGTTTGAAATGCTAATGTAACTTGTTTTGGGGCCTTTTATGTATTGAGCAAGATGCACAATTTAATATTTTTAAAGATGACTAAGATTACTCAGCAATGGAGTTGAAAAGATGCAGACGCCAGTGGAGATGTGATGTTATTTCATACACTGGGCACTAGATGGCAGATAACCTTTAAGAAGTCCAACGCTGGTGGAGGGAGGGTCGGTGGGAGGCAATCTCAGCCTGGTTACTTTATTTTCACAGATGGGGCCACATCACCATTGTTTAGCTGAGAACTGATGACAATTACATCATATGTCACTGGCAGGTTGGACTGCTGCCCACTGCCAGGACTCACACTTTCAACATCGGGGAGAGCTGATCTGAATTCTGAACCATCATTGTGCCCTCCGAGTGCTGCTGCAAATTGTGTTCACTTTAACCATCCCGTGTAAAAGTTGACTCACAGTCAGCAGGTGATCTCTTTCAACCCAAACCGTTCAGTCAGATCATTGACCTTTCAACAATGCGACTGAATGCAAATCTGAAACCAGCCAATGGAATGAGCAAGTTTCATTAACCCCCGGTTAATACGCTGCAGATGCTGGAGTTCGGGAATAAACACAAGGAATGCTGGAAATGCTCGGCAGCTTGGGCAGCATCCGTGGAGAGAAAAACAGGGTTAACGTTTCAGGTCAATTCAATGACCTTTCATCGCAACTGGGAGCAGTTAGAGATGTGATCGATCTTAAGCAGATAAAGCCGGGAGGGTGGAAAAAGGAACAAAAGGGAAGGTCTGTGATAGGGTCTATGATAAGACTGATGAGACTAAATGACAAAAGGATTGATGGCACAAGGCCAAGGGAGTGGTTGTAGGACAGATACAGAAACAATTGCAATGTCCAGGGGACCTTTGAATACGGCCAAATGATTGAATAGAGCGTGGCTCCAATAGAGCGTGGCATAGATGCTGTCAGACCTGCTGAGTTTCTCCAGCACTTTCTATTTTTGTGCTAAAACTATAGTTGTACTTGAAGATTTTAATTATCCTAATGTAGACTTTGACAGTCAGAGTGTAAGAAGTTAGGGTGGAGTGGGGATGGGGAGATTGCTGGTGGAGGGGGAGGGTGATAGTTTCTCAAGTGTGTTCAGTTTTGACATCACTATGTTTCCAGTCCAACAAGGAAGGAGGCATTCCTGGAGAGTGAGATGAGAAAAGTGGATCAAGCGTCAGTAGAGACATGTTCAGCGGAGAGTGGTCACAGTATGATAGGGTGGAATTCATGCTCCTCCAGAGTTTGGAAGTGGCATAGGCATTTAATTAGGCAGGAGGGGACCCTGGCATCTTCCCACCTCCTCCCTATTAAGTCCAGGGCTTGTGGATGGCCTTCCTGCCCAGACATTACTTGAGACATTTAAATGGGCAATTAATGCCTATCTAAGGGCCACATTGCACAGTCACTGGTATTCAAGCAGTCCGGGGCTGCCTTGTGGGGAGCACCAAAAAGCAATTGGGGGGCTTCCAGGAGGGACCCCTCATTCAAATGCACTCCGTGCCTGATTGGGATACCTAGCATGTGGAAGGTGGGTCCCGCTGAGAACCATCCCGCTGCCCTTCCTCCTGTCCATCTCACCGGTAGCCAGCGACACCCATCTGTCCTTCAGTCACTTGTGGCCTGAGTCCCTGGTCGATCCCAGGTCTCTGATGAGTGTAATACCAGCAGCATCCACTGCTCCCAGTTAGTGCTGACAGGCAATTGAGAGCTGCAGGCTTATGATTGGCTGGTAAATCTGGGGCGCTGGGATTTCTGCCCCCTGAGCTGCTAAATTCCAGGGAAGATCCTTTGCTGGACAATAACGTGCTTGATGGACACTTAGTTCTGGCGGGCCTACAACAACGATGGCATTGCAAAGCTACCAGTGGTTTTCCAGCCGGTTGGCAAGACCCCTGACACCACCATTAAATTCGGTCCATGAGGTTCGGGTCAGCTACAGAAAAGAACAAAGCACAATCCAGAGGAAAAATAATTAATTGAGTGGAATACAATTTGATAGTTTCAATGGTGTGAGAATGGATTTTTACCAAGGAAATTAGAATTAAAGATTGGCTGGCAAAACTGTACCATAGAATCCTGATGTGGAGATGCCGGCGTTGGACTGGGGTAAACACAGTAAGAGGTCTCACAACACCAGGTTAAAGTCCAACAGGTTTATTTGGTAGCAAATACCATCAGCTTTCGGAGCACTGCTCCTTCGTCAGATGGAGTGGAAATGTCCCATGGAGTGGATAATGGAGTGGAAATAATGTTATAATGTAATAGAGTGCTAAAAAGGAAGGTAGTCAAACGGATGTGATTGTACACATTGGGGGAAATGATGTAGGTAGGAAGAGCAGGGGGGTCATACAAGAGAAATTCAGGGAGTTGGGTGCTAGGCTAAAAAGTAAGACCTCCAGTGTAGCAATCTCTGGACTGCTCCCGGTGCCTAGTGCAAGTGAGGCTCGGAACAGGGAGATTCTACAGTTGAACGCGTGGCTAAAGGACTGGTGCAAGAGGGAGGGTTTTAAATTCATAGATAACTGGGAAATCTTCAAGTCAGGATGGCAACTGTACAGAAAGGATGGGTTACACCTTAACTGGAAGGGAGCAAATATCCTGGCTGGGAGTTTTGCTCGAGTGTTTCGGCAGGATTTAAACTAGTGTGGCAGGGGGGTGGGGAACAAAACAGGAGGTCAGTAAATACTGAGGCCGGGGTCGAGCTGGGGGCCAGGGCAAGGCTAGCTAAGAAGAGGAGCACTCTGGAGGAGGAGGACCTGACTGGGCCTGGAGGTCTGGAGTGCATCTGCTTCAATGCGAGGAGTGTAACGGGTAAAACAGACGAACTTAGGGCCTTAATGCTTGTGCGGAATTGGGATGTGGTTGCGGTGACGGAAACTTGGTTAAAAGAAGGACAGGACTGGCAGCTGAATATTCCGGGGTATCAGTGTTTTAGGCGAGACAGAGGAGGGGCTAAAAAAGGTGGGGGAGTAGCGATATTAGTTAAGGAGCATATTACCGCGGTGCAGAGGGTAGACAACTTAGAGGGGTCATGTACTGAGTCGCTGTGGGTGGAACTCAGAAACAGGAAGGGTGCAGTCACTATGCTGGGGGTGTACTACAGACCACCCAACAGCCCACGGGAAGTGGAGGAAAGGATATGTCAGGAGATTCTGGATAGGTGCAGAAAAAATAGGGTTGTTGTAGTGGGGGACTTTAATTTCCCTGGCACAGACTGGAAAGTGCTTAGAGCTGGGGGACCGGACGGGGAGGAATTTGTAAAATGCGTACTGGAAGGTTCTTTGGAACAGTATGTAGATAGCCCGACTAGAGAGGGGGCTATACTGGACCTAGTTCTGGGAAATGAGCCCGGTCAGGTCGTCAAAGTTTCGGTAGGGGAACATGTGGCAAATAGTGACCACAACTCTGTTAACTTTAGGATAGTAATGGACAAGGATGAGTGCTGTCCTAAGGGCAGGGTGCTAAATTGGGGGAAGGCTGACTATAGCCGGATTAGGCAGGAATTGGTGGATGTTGATTGGGAGAGGATGTTCGAGGGTAAGTCCGCGTCTGGCATGTGGGAGTCTTTTAAGGAACTATTGATAAGGCTGCAGGATAGGCATGTGCCTGTAAAAAGGAAAGATAGGAAAGGTAGGATTCGAGAGCCGTGGATAACCAGGGAAATTGAGGATCTGATTAAAATGAAAAGGGAGGCGTACGTTAAGTCCAGGCAACTGAAAACAGATGGAGCTCTGGAGGAATACAGAGAGAGTAGGAAAGATCTCAAACGGGGAGTTAGAAGGGCAAAAAGAGGGCACGAGATGTTCTTGGCAGGCAGGATTAAGGAGAATCCTAAGGCATTCTATTCATACGTTAGGAACAAAAGAGTTGTCAGGGAGAAAATCGGACCTCTCAGGGACAAAGGAGGGGAATTATGCTTAGAACCCAAGGGAATAGGGGAGATCCTAAATGAATACTTTGCATCGGTATTCACGAAGGAGAGGGGCGTGTTAACCGGGAGTGTCTCGGAGGGAGGTGTTGACCCGTTAGAGAAAATCTCCATTACGAGAGAGGAAGTGTTAGGTTTTTTAGGGAACATTAAAACTGACAAAGCCCCAGGGCCTGATGGCATCTATCCTCGACTGCTCAGGGAGACGAGAGGTGAAATTGCTGGGCCTCTGACGGAAATCTTTGTCGCTTCTTTGGACACGGGTGAGGTCCCTGAGGATTGGAGGATAGCGAATGTGGTCCCGTTGTTTAAGAAGGGTAGCAGGGATAACCCAGGAAATTATAGGCCGGTGAGCTTGACGTCCGTGGTAGGGAAGTTGTTGGAGAGGATTCTTAGAGACAGGATGTATGTGCATTTAGAACGGAACAATCTCATTAGTGACAGACAGCATGGTTTTGTAAGAGGGAGGTCGTGCCTTACAAATTTGGTGGAGTTTTTTGAGGAAGTGACAAAAACGGTTGATGAAGGAAGGGCCGTGGATGTCGTCTATATGGATTTCAGTAAGGCATTTGACAAAGTCCCACATGGCAGGTTGGTTAAGAAGGTTAAGGCTCATGGGATACAAGGAGAAGTGGCTCGATGGGTGGAGAACTGGCTTGGCCATAGGAGACAGAGGGTAGTGGTCGAAGGGTCTTTTTCCGGCTGGAGGTCTGTGACCAGTGGTGTTCCGCAGGGCTCTGTACTGGGACCTCTGCTATTTGTGATATATATAAATGATTTGGAAGAAGGTGTAACTGGTGTAATCAGCAAGTTTGCGGATGACACAAAGATGGCTGGAATTGCGGATAGCGAAGAGCATTGTCGGGCAATACAGCAGGATATAGATAGGCTGGAAAATTGGGCGGAGAGGTGGCAGATGGAATTTAATCCGGATAAATGCGAAGTGATGCATTTTGGAAGAAATAATGTAGGGAGGAGTTATACAATAAATGGCAGAGTCATCAGGAGTATAGAAACACAGAGGGACCTAGGTGTGCAAGTCCACAAATCCTTGAAGGTGGCAACACAGGTGGAGAAGGTGGCGAAGAAGGCATATGGTATGCTTGCCTTTATAGGACGGGGTATAGAGTATAAAAGCTGGAGTCTGATGATGCAGCTGTATAGAACGCTGGTTAGGCCGCATTTGGAGTACTGCGTCCAGTTCTGGTCGCCGCACTACCAGAAGGACGTGGAGGCATTGGAGAGAGTGCAGAGAAGGTTTACCAGGATGTTGCCTGGTATGGAGGGTCTTAGCTATAGAACATAGAACATAGAACATAGAACAGTACAGCACAGAACAGGCCCTTCGGCCCACGATGTTATGAAACCAAGATCAAGCTATCCCACTCCCTATCATCCTGGTGTGCTCCATGTGCCTATCCAATAACCGCTTAAATGTTTCTAAAGTGTCTGACTCCACTATCACTGCAGGCAGTCCATTCCACACCCCAACCACTCTCTGCGTAAAGAACCTACCTCTGATATCCGTCCTGTATCTCCCACCACGAACCCTATAGTTATGCCCCCTTGTAATAGCTCCATCCACCCGAGGAAATAGTCTTTGAACGTTCACTCTATCTATCCCCTTCATCATTTTATACACCTCTATTAAGTCTCCCCTCAGCCTCCTCCGCTCCAGAGAGAACAGCCCTAGCTCCCTCAACCTTTCCTCATATGACCTACCCTCCAAACCAGGCAGCATCCTGGTAAATCTCCTCTGCACTCTTTCCAGCGCTTCCACATCCTTCTTATAGTGAGGTGACCAGAACTGCACACAATATTCCAAATGTGGTCTCACCAAGGTCCTGTACAGTTGCAGCATAACCCCACGGCTCTTAAACTCCAACCCCCTGTTAATAAAAGCTAACACACTATAGGCCTTCTTCACAGCTCTATCCACTTGACTGGCAACCTTTAGAGATCTGTGGATATGGACCCCAAGATGTCTCTGTTCCTCCACAGTCTTCAGAACCCTACCTTTGACCCTGTAATCCACATTTAAATTTGTCCTACCAAAATGAATCACCTCACATTTATCAGGGTTAAACTCCATTTGCCATTTTTCAGCCCAGCTTTGCATCCTATCTATGTCTCTTTGCAGCCTACAACAGCCCTCCACCTCATCCACTACTCCACCAATCTTGGTGTCATCAGCAAATTTACTGATCCACCCTTCAGCCCCCTCCTCTAAGTCATTAATAAAAATCACAAAGAGCAGAGGACCAAGCACTGATCCCTGCGGCACACCGCTAGCAACCTGCCTCCAATCCGAAAATTTTCCATCGACCACCACCCTCTGTCTTCGGTCAGACAGCCAGTTACCTATCCAATCGGCCAACTTTCCCTCTATCCCACACCTCCTCACTTTCATCATAAGCCGACCATGGGGGACCTTATCAAACGCCTTACTAAAATCCATGTATATGACATCAACTGCCCTACCTTCATCAACACACTTAGTTACCTCCTCAAAAAATTCAATCAAATTTGTGAGGCACGACTTGCCCTTCACGAATCCGTGCTGACTATCTCGGATTAATCCGCATCTTTCTAAATGGTCGTAAATCCCATCCCTAAGGACCCTTTCCATCAATTTACCAACCACCGAAGTAAGACTAACCGGTCTATAATTACCAGGGTCATTTCTATTCCCTTTCTTAAACAGAGGAACAACATTCGCCATTCTCCAGTCCTCTGGCACCATCCCCGTGGACAGCGAGGACCCAAAGATCAACGCCAAAGGCTCTGCAATCTCATCCCTTGCCTCCCACAGAATCCTAGGATACATTTCATCAGGCCCAGGGGACTTATCGACCTTCAGTTTATTCAAAACTGCCAAGACATCCTCCCTCCGAACATCTATTTCCTCCACATCTATGAGGAGAGATTGGGTAGACTGGGGTTGTTCTCCTTGGAAAGACGGAGAATGAGGGGAGATCTAATAGAGGTATACAAGATTATGAAGGGTATAGATAGGGTGAACAGTGGGAAGCTTTTTCCCAGGTCGGAGGTGACGATCACGAGGGGTCACGGGCTCAAGCTGAGAGGGGCGAAGTATAACTCAGACATCAGAGGGACGTTTTTTACACAGAGGGTGGTGGGGGCCTGGAATGCGCTGCCAAGTAGGGTGGTGGAGGCAGGCACGCTGACATCGTTTAAGACTTACCTGGATAGTCACATGAGCAGCCTGGGAATGGAGGGATACAAACGATTGGTCTAGTTGGACCAAGGAGCGGCACAGGCTTGGAGGGCCGAAGGGCCTGTTTCCTGTGCTGTACTGTTCTTTGTTCTTTGTTGCTGTGCCATCATGAGCAACCGGCTGCTTTTAAAAAGACAACAGTTCAGGTACATTTCCATGAGGGGAAAAGTCCAACAAACAGTGTCCCCTCAATGACAAAAGAGATAGAAAGTAAGAGGATGTCAAAAAAAAGGAAAGTATGATGGACATCAGGTTACACAAGTGAGAACCAGGCTGAAATATTAACTTTTGAGGAAAAATGAAAAAGGAAATAAAAGAAGCAAAGAAAGAGCATGAGAAAAGCTTAGCAGGAAATCCAAAAGTCTTCGATAGATATGTAAAGAATAAAAGGGTGGTGTAAGGAGGAGTGGGGCTAATTATAGAGACTAAAAAGGGATCTACACATTAAGGCATGGGACAAGGCTGAGGTATTAAATTACTACTTTGCCTTGACCAAGAAAGAAGGCAGTGCCAAAGTTGGATTGAAAGAAGAGGTGATTGAGACTCAGATGGGCTAAAATTTGATTCAGTGGAGATATTAGAAAAGCTGACTGTATTTAAATTTAATATAGTTACCGGAAGTGGATGAGATGCATCTGAATACTGAGGGTGGGAATGGTGGAAATTGTGTAGGCATCTGCCATAATCCTCCAGTCCACCTCAGCTCCAGTAAGTAGTCTCACAACTCCAGGTTAAAGTCCAACAGGTTTATTAAAGTCTAACAGCTTTCAGAGAGTTGTTCCTTCATCGGGCGAGTCACTCCGAGAGCTCGTGCTACCAAATAAACCTGTTGGACTTTAACCTGGTGTTCTGATACTTCTTACTGTGCCCCACCCCAGCGCACACAGGCATCTCCACATCATTCCTCAGATACAGCAGTGGTGCCAGGGTATTGGAGAATTTCAAATGTTTCAGCCTTGGTATGCATTCATGACCTAGACTTGGAGGTACAGATAACACAGAACTTGGAATTATTGGAAACTGTGAGAACATAGACAGCCTGCCGTTATGGACAGAAACATTACATATGTAATTTAGTGCAGAGAAGTGTAAAGTGATACATCTTGGCCTGTACCACTTAGAAGGACAAGGGCAGCAGGTACATGGGAGCATCACCAACTGCAAGTTCCCTCCAAGCCACTCACCATCCTGACTTGGAATTATATCACTGTTCCTTCACTGCCATTGAATCAAAATCCTGGAACTTCCTAACAGCACGGGTGGGTGTACTTACACCACATGGACTGCAGTGGTTCAAGAAGGCAGCTCACCACCACCTTCCCAAGAGCACTGGGGATGGGTAATAAATGCTGGCCCAGCCAGCAACACCCAAATCCCATGACTGAATAAATAATTTTTAAAAGAAAGAACGAGGAGAGGCAATATAAAATAAAGGATATAATTCTAACTGGGGTACAGGAATAGAGAAACCTTGGGGTATATATGCAGAAATTGTTGAAGGTGGCAGGACAGGTTGACAAAGTGGTCAAAAAGACATATGGACCTCACAATTAGAAGCTGAGAGAACAAAAGCAAGGAAGTTATGATGAGCTTTTATAGAATTCTGGTTTGGCCTCAACAGAACTATAATGTCCAATTCTGTGCACCACACTTTAGGAAAGATGTGAAGGTTTTAGAGAGGTGCAGAAAAGATTTATAAGAATGGTTTTAGGGATGACGGACTTCAGTTTTGTGGATAGATTGAAAATGTTGTTGTTTTTCGTACAGAGGAGAGAGTTAAGAGATTTGACAGATGTGTTCAAAATCATGAGGGATCTTGACAAGGTAGAGAGAGAAAGTGTTGTGTGTCAGGGAGATGGGAAGGAGATGATTACTGTGTGGGGGAGAGTGGAGAGAGGGGGCTAGACCCTTGAAACCACTTAGCTCACACAATAATGGATGCCTGGGCTCTCAGCCAAGCATACATGATGAGGTTTGGCTGAGAACCTCGACAAGGGATTTTCACAGTAACTTCACTGCAGTGTTAATGTAAGCCTACTTGTGACCCGAATAAAAAAAACTTGGTAAAACAGTTATTAGAATAATAAAACACCTGCTCCCCAGAGGGCTCTCTGATCTTTACTGTCAATTCCACAATATTTGTTGACAAAGGTTAAGTGAGTTCATGGGTCTGTGATTTAAGGTTTTTGAAACTTCAAAGGGCTTGTATGGTTGACACTTTTGTTAGCTTGGTCCAGACTTTTTTTCAAGCATAGCAGAAAGTTATCAATGCATTATATTTTTTCAAAGCTTTTATTTTAAATCTTTCACTCAGCACAATGGTGTTCATTGGTTCTAGAATATATACAGTGGGTCAATGTGCATGAAAAGGAAAAGCTCAACATGGGTCTAAGGGACCATAATAGCGGTGGTTGGGTGGAGGGCCATAAGGGATGGTTGGATGAGGGATACAATGGGTGGGAATGTTTGGGTTGATAAAGGAGGTGTGAGAGTTGAGACCTGCGAGGCCTTTGTGCTTTTTCTTTTCACTGGGACAAAGTTCCATGGCACTAATGTGAGCCTTTGAAACAGCCCACGTCCGTACCAGTAGCCTCTGCAGCTGCCTCCGGACTTCTTCCCAGGTCAGCTGACCCAACTCCAGCCTGCGCCCGACCCCCCAACAATGAAGATCCTGTCATTGCGGGCACTTTCTGTTAAGGCGCGTGGGCTGAACTGGGACTTTACCTGACTGCCCCTCCCTGTTTGAAAATCCAGGCACAACTCTCTGCCCTGTGGTAAATCGAAAATATTTCATTTCCTTTCCAAATGTCTCGAATGAATCCTGAAACTTTCCCAATTTCTCTCCCTTTTGAAGGCACTAACTCATGTCAGTGTGCACATCCCTTTTAATATCTTGGGTGGAGTTCGCCCATATTTTTTCAGAGTGTCAGGCTCTGACACTGGGTGTGCAAGTCCACAGATCTTTGAAGGTGACGTCACAGGTGGAGAAGGTGGTGAAGGCATATGGCATGCTTGCCTTTGTAGGACGGGGCATAGAGTATAAAAGTTGGGGTCTGATGTTGCAGATGTATAGAACGTTGGTTCGGCCGCATTTGGAATACTGCGTCCAGTTCTGGTCACCACACTACCAGAAGGACGTGGAGGCTTTGGAGAGAGTACAGAGGAGGTTTACCAGGATGTTGCCTGGTATGGAGGGGCTTGGTTATGAGGAGAGATTGGGGAAACTGGGGTTGTTCTCCTTGGAAAGACGGAGGATGAGGGGAGACTTAATAGAGGTGTATAAAATTATGAAAGGCATGGATAGGGTGAACGGTGGGAAGCTTTTCCCCGGGTCGGTGGTGAAGTTCACGAGGGGTCATAGGTTCAAGGTGAAGGGGGGGAGGTTTAACACAGATATCAGAAGGACATATTTCACACAGAGGGTCGTGGGGGCCTGGAATGTGTTGCCGGGCAAGGTCGTGGAGGCGGACACACTGGGAACGTTTAAGACTTATCTAGACAGCTATATGAACGGAGTGGGAATGGAGGGATACAAAAGAGTGGTCTAGTTTGGACCAGGGAGCGGCGCGGGCTAATTGTTCCTTGTTTCTCGTTTCAAGGCTTCATTCTATGATCATCTTGCTGGTGCCAGTACAGAGCGAGACTGCGGATAGTTGGGAACCTGTCTCGGGGGCAGGGAATTCATATGGTGTTCGTGGAAGTGGAAATGACTAGGGTTGGGAAGCATTTTCCGATCAGGGCCATTGTGATCTCCTGGACTCGATTCGATCGCCTCAGAGGGTCGGAGAGGAATTTCCCAGATTTTTTTTTCCCCATATTGGCCCTGGGGTTTTTCACTCTGGGTTTTCGCCTCTCCCTGGAGATCACATGGTCTGGAATGGGGGGTGGGGGTGAGTTAATAGGTTGTAATGAACAAAGCATCGTAGCTGTGAGGGACAGCTCGGTGGATAGGATATTGGTATGTAGATAGGCTGGAAAATTGGGCGGGGATCCTGGATTCAGGATTCAATCCTGGACCGGGGAGCGGCGCGGGCTTGGAGGGCCGAAGGGCCTGTTCCTGTGCTGTATTGTTCTTTGTTCTTTGTTCTTTGACTGAAAACTGGCATATATCTGTCCAGTTGTCCAGCCCAGTTCCAGATCTTGACCTGCTCTGAGAAAAAAAATCAGTAGGCGGAGTTTACACTATCACTCTGGTGGGGTGTAGCCTGATAGGGATGACAAGGCTGGCTTGACAGATATCAGGGCACCATCTTTAAAGGGCGCCTTGATCAGCACAGAAACTGAATGGCCCCCAGCACCCACAGCATCAACCACCACCACCCCCCCCCCCCACCCCCCAACCCCCGCAAGAGTACATGTTATGTCCCGCTTCACAAGCATCGTGGTCTTCCCCGCTACAGTACAAGCGACAGGGCTCCCACTCGCCACAACACCACCATTGGGACAACACCCATCCCCCCCCTTTTGCAGGCATCATAGCGACCCCCTCTCACCTCCACCCCCCTTTCGAGTATCAGGGCATCCACCCTGCCCTCACCACCGCAGACTCGAGTGCACTCCACTCAAGGAACCTCTCCCATGGAGCTGCCCAGAGGGACCGCCCCTGGCACTTCCCCTGATATAGGTCAGCACTGCTAGGATGGCATTGTGCCAACATGGTAGTGCCAAACTGTGCCAAGTGGCAGTGCCAAACTGTGCCAAGGGACAGTGCCTGGGGGCACTGCCCTGCCCGCTTATATTTTTTCTGTACAGCAGGTGTTATATGAGTCACAGAGTCATAGAGGTTTATAGCATGGAAACAGGCCCTTCAGCCCAACTTGTCCATGCCGCTCTTTTTTTTAAACCCCTAAGCTAATCCCAATTGCCCGCATTTGGCCCATATCCCTCTATACCCATCGTACCCATGTAACTGTCTAAATGCTTTTTAAAAGACAAAATTGTACCACCTTTACTACTACCTCTGGCAGCTTGTTCCAGACATTCACCACCCTCTTTGTGAAAAAATTGCCCCTCTGGACACTTTTGTATCTCTCCCCTCTCACCTTAAACCTATGCCCTCTAGTTTTAGACTCCCCTACCTTTGGGAAAAGATATTGACTATCTAGCTGATCCGTGCCACTCATTATTTTATAGACGTTATATGACAATAAGAAGAATCACACTGACCTTGATCCTATTTTCAATTACTGTTCACATGTAAGCACATCCTGAGTTATTGCACATTAAAAGCAGAAACACCCAACTGTTTTGTTTTCCTTCTGAGGGTAGCTGAAATTCCCCTATCACCACACTACTGCCAGAGCTCAGTTAACTCAACACAAACCTGGTTTGTATGGATCAGTTCAGTCCCCTAAGATGAACTTACCTATAGTGCCATTGTAAATCATATTCCTTGGGGTAAATTGGTGTATATCTTGGAAAATCACCACATTTCAGGGATAGTTTTCACCATCACTGGAAAGGAAATTAAAATTGGGAGCTTTCCATAAGGGGCAAGTAATCCACTTTTCTACTCTACCATATAAGCACGCACTGAAGATGAAGGCGACCCCGCAACTGCAAAGCTTTGTACAAGAGGTGCTAGCGATCACTGTTTGGATGGTTTTCACAGAAACTAACCTGGCAACAATACCCTTTTAAAGCTGGTGTGGGTCTAAAATGAAAAGTTGAATGTCTCACTCTAGCAAGCACACAAGTGAAGAATACTCATAAGGGTCTGTTTCACGGTGACAATTAATGGAGTGCACTGAACCAGAGCTGATAACTGACCATTGCTTTTGCAGCTGTTTCTATTGCGAGAGAATAGGCACACTGTGAAAGAGAGCTCTCCCCTCCTCCATCTCTCAATCCCTTTTTCCCACACGTTAACATTCCCTGTCACCTCCAGCACTGTTACTGACCCATGTTGAGCATTAGTAAAGGATGATAAGTTTGCTGCCTTCATCCCTGTCCTAAGGGGCTGCACATTATCCTATCAAACATCAGTAGCCATTTCTCCAGGATATTTGTCAACCTAAGAGGGCTTTTAAGACAAATGAAATGGACGACAACTTAACCATTGTAATTTTTTTTCAAAGAATTGGATGAAGGTTTTTGGTACTGTACCAGTAATAAATAACCACCTGAGGCTGGGAGCAATGCTTTTAAATTAAAAATGACAAGGTCACTTTTTTCAGTGTCTTTTTATAAGGAACATCTTCATGTCTTCTTTGTTTCCATTTTTCTCATATACTATCAGAAGTATGCTTTTGAACAATTCCCCCAATGTGTGTTTTTCCAAGCAACCTCTATTTTTAAACTGTCCATTAGAGCGATACATTATCAAATAGCACTTGGTGATTTAGTGCACAGCCCATCTATTAATTGCCTGCAAAATTTGCAATACAAAATTATAGCCAACACGGGTGCACACACTGAATATTGGCCTCAATAGTATCATAAATTGTAAATATTGTGAATCTTGACTGAATTAGGTTTTCCTTCCTGTGGAGTTTGTGCTTCTATAGCATTGTCTGTGAGCACAAAATAAATCTTAACTCACTTATTACACATTTACAATCATTCTCACACGGAATGATTTTAGCTCCTGTGACACTTGTATTTACCGTGTATTTTTAAAGGAATTTGTTCATATTTTTGCTTCCATACTTTAGGAAAATGTGTTAAGTTTCCATCCTACAATGCTAGCCTGTATTTTGTTTAAATGTATCCCACATAATTTGTTTACACAGCATCCTTCTGATGCTAGTTGAACATAAGAGTATGGAGGTAGAGATAAAGTGAAACATTTGCATGTTGTGTATTTTCTTCTTTTAAAAGAAGTTTACAAACAAGAAAACTTAATTTGTAATGTCAATACTCCTGGTGCAGACTGGAGAATTGATTGTGGAGGTCAGTGCTCCGGACATGCGTTGCTCCCACGTTTCTGGTGTAAACAGAAAATCATGTGTGGCCTGAATCAGGTTTGTTAGCTCCACATTTCTGTTAAGCAACACTACAGGCTGGGAATACAGCCTTGCAAAATGCATCCAATAGAGTCAAGAGCCAGTGGCCAGAATTCTCTGGCCATTCCCACCAGCGGGATTCTCAGGACCTGCTGCAGTGAACAAAGATTTGGCTGAGCGTCAAATTCTCCGTCCTTCCTTGCAGTGGCAGCAGGGCCTGAATAACTGGAGCATTCCAGCCAATGTGTTCTCTTCCAAATATGTCCCTTTGCATTTGCCCCCATTGCATTGTACAAGTTCCTGGATCCCAACCTATTTGTTTCAGATGTGAGAAAAAAAAGACTTGTCTTTCCTTAATGCAGTGCATCCAAGATGCAAACAAAATTCACTTGTCAGGCATTGGGAAGGAGTATCATTTATTGATTACTATAGCATCCATATGTCAGATTGGCACAGGTATTCTTCTAATATAATTCCATATTCTGACTCACTTTCCAGGGCTTCAAAGCTGTGGAGCACCTTGATTGCAGTTTCCTCTTGTTGTTCACAGGTGGGACAGTGGTTAGCACTGCTGTCTCATAGCGCCAGGGACCTGGGTTCGATTTCCAGCTTGATTTACTGTCTGTGTGGAGTCTGCATATTCTCCCCATGTCTGCATGGGTTTCCTCCGGGTGCTCCGGTTTTCTCCCACAGTCCGAAAGACGTACTGCTTGGGTGCATTGAGTATGCTAAATTCTCCCTCAGTGTACCCAAACAGGTGCTGGATTTTCACAGTAACGTCATTGCAGTGTTAATGTAAGCCTACTTGTGACACTAATAAATAAACTTTAAAAATGCTACAGGTTCTTAAAACCCAAGCTCGCTATTGTTTCATCATCATGTGTGGGTTCCTCTTCTCTCCTACTTTTTTACTTTAGCTAGATGGTGTCCTGCACTTTGGTACACGGACCCCTCACCTCGGTTTCGCAAGTAATTAAACATGGTGTCAGGTTGAAATTTGGGTGTATTGGGTACCTAGATGTAAAGTAGGTTCCTGTGTGGCTTAGAAAATAGTGGAGTAGGGAAAGAAAATCCTCCTTAATGTATTGTAGGGATTATTCACAATCTGTCCTCCCAGTAGGGAGGCCACAAGGGTTGCAATACTGTAGCCTTGATTCTCCAACTGTGCTTCCGTCAAGCGTGGCTTCCTGCAGGGTTTGTGGGATTGCTGTCCCACAGTTACTGGTTATGCTCAGTAGGACCGTGCCATGAATAACATCAATAAATTCACAAGAAAGCAAAAAAAAGTCATAAAAACTGAACTAATTACTCTGTCCACAGGACAGACTGACTGCCGGCACTTTATTGGGCTGTTGACAACAAATGACATGACGATAAATATAAAAATGCAGAGTAGGGGAAATGTGCTGTGTGTACCAGGGATATGCCTTGTAATTAAGTGGGATGTATATGATATGATAATTTATATGACATGGATGACAGTGACAACATATTATATCTCATTATTTTGCAGTGTGACATATGACACGAACATATCTTGTGTCACAGGTTTCCATTTGTCTGTATTTTTTTATTCTGTCTATGTTTCATTTTAGTGAAGTTTGAAAGGACTCATTATTGTTATGCCCTGTGTGTGTGTGCTCATCTGTAACTAAGACAGTTAACAACCATAATATCTCACCTTCATGGATACAGTTTGGTTAAGTACTAGATTAAAGAGATTGTTGCCATCTGGAATTTAAAACACACACACGCCACAACTATCTATGTCAAGGGGAGTGGGGTTATTAAAAAATATATATTTTGCCAAGAGCTGATTGGTTCCATGACTGGACATTGCGTTGTAGTAGGAAAGGTTGGAGAAAGAAGAAAGAATGGAATTTCTGAGTTGGAAAGACATTTTTGAGGCATTTAGAATGTTTTTAATTCTATAAAAGGTAAATACATAACTGGGAAAAAAATATCATGGGTCAAGACACATACTAAAAGAAAATATCATTGAAGAAAAAGATCATAAGTGGCTAGTTTGAAAATCGTAGCTGTAACCCTGACAGCAGTGTCCATCAAACATTTCTGAGTCAGCTTACATAAAATCTTTGAAATTATTCTAGTTAAATGACAGTTAAAGGAAATTTGGCATGTCCGCTACGACTCTCACCAACTTCTACAGATGCATCATAGAAAGCATTCTTTCTAGTTGTATCACAGCTTGGCACTGCTCCTGCTCGGTCCAAGACCGCAATAAACTACAAAGGGTCATGAACGAAGCCCAGTCCATCATGCAAACCAGCCTCTCATCCATTGACACTGCCTACACTTCCCGCTGCCTCAGAAATGCAGCCAGCATACTCAAGAACCCTACACACCCCAGACATATTCTCTTCCATCTTTTTCTGTTGGGAAAAAAATACAGAAGTCTGAGGACACGTACCAACCAACTCACAAACAGCTTCTTGCCTGCTGCCATCAAACTTTTGAATCATAGAATCACAGAAACCCTACAGTGCAGAAAGAGGCCATTGGGCCCATCGAGTCTTCACCGACCACAATCCCACCCAGGCCCTACCCCCATATCCCTACATAGTTACCCACTAATCCCTCATTGGATCCCTCATTGAATGGACCTACCTCACATTAAGTTGATCTTTCTCTACACCCTAGCTATGACTGCAACACTACATTCTGCACTCTCTCCTTTCCTTCTCAATGAACGGTATGCTTTGTCTGTATAGCACACGAGAAACAATACTTTTTACTGTATACTAATTCATGTGACAATAATAAATCAAATCAAAAAGTATGTATCACTGGTAACCATTCTGTATGCTACAAAACTATTCTATTTACATTGAGAACTTTTTGAACTACAAATGCATTAAAAATCTTCAGGAAACACAGGTGTGACTTTTACACTGCTGGTGATGGCTGGGAGAAGGACCCAGAAATCTGAGTCACATCTCGATGCAAAATGCGTTTCTAAAACAGCAAACTCTGGTTTTTGTGGAGACAAAACTCCAGAAAGAATCTTCAAACTTATTCTTAACCATAAATAAGTATTAAAAAGAGGACCGAGCAATTACTGTTCTAGCACTTCTTATTGGCAATACTCCCAGCTTAAATAAACAATGGTTCATTTTAATATTATTTCAGTTTTAATTTATCCAGGCACTGAGCCAATTGGAAAAATAACAATTTTACACGACAGCACAACAGCAGCCACAAATGTCAGACAAATGGTACCAAGCTGGAGAAAAATAATGTCCAAAAAGTCTAAAGATCAACTTTTCCCAGCTTGGTGTGTCTCCTGTGCACCAATCAAGCACAGTTAAAAATCTATAAAGTAGTATTAGTTTAGTAAGAGACTATTTTCCCCTATCTTGTTTTATGTCATTGATACAGATAAAGAAACTGACCTATTAACACATCATTAGCTTGCTTTAGCAAATAATTCTGTTAACCACAAAATAAAACGCACACAAGGGAATTAGAACATAGAACATAGAACATTATAACGCAGTACAGGCCCTTCGGCCCTCGATGTTGCGCCGACCAGTGAAACCAATCCAAAGCCCATCTAACCTACACTATTCCAATATCATCCATATGTTTATCCAATAACCATTTGAATGCTCTTAATGTTGACGAGTCCACTACTGCTGCAGGCAGGGCATTCCACGCCCTTACTACTCTCTGAGTAAAGAACCTACCTCTAACATCTGTACTATATCTATCACCCCTCAATTTAAAGCTATGTCCCCTCGTGTTAGCCATCACCATCCGAGGAAAAAGGCTCTCACTATCCACCCTATCTAATCCTCTGATCATCTTGTATGCCTCTATTAAGTCACCTCTTAACCTTCTTCTCTCTAACGAAAACAACCTCAAGCCCCTCAGCCTTTCCTCACACGGTTTTCCCACCATACCAGGCAACATCCTGGTAAATCTCCTCTGCACCCTTTCCAACACTTCCACATCCTTCCTATAATGCAGCGACCAGAACTGTACGCAATACTCCAAGTGCGGCCGCACCAGAGTTTTTTGTACAGTTGCAACATGACCTCCTGGCTCCAAAACTCAATCCCTCTACCAATAAAAGCTAACACACCGTACGCCTTCTTAACAACCCTATCAACCTGGGTGCCAACTTTCAGGGATCTATGCACATGGACACCCAGATCCCTCTGTTCATCCACACTACCAAGTATCTTACCATTAGCCCAGTACTCTGTATTCTTGTTACTCCTTCCAAAGTGAATCACTTCGCACTTTTCCGCATTAAACTCCATTTGCCACCTCTCAGCCCAGCTCTGCAGCTTATCTATGTCTCTCTGTAACCTGCCACTTCCCTCTGCACTGTCTACAACTCCACCGACTTTAGTGTCATCCGCAAATTTACTAACCCATCCTTCTATCAATTGTTTGATATGACGTCATCCTCTTAGCAACAAGGAATAACTTATACCAGAATAGCATCATTTCGCAGCAGAATAGACTGATTATATCAGAATAAAAGCAAAATGCATGCTGAAAATCTGTAATAAAAAAATAGGGTGCTGGAAATACTCAGCAGGCCTGGCAGTATCTATAGAGAGAGAAAGAGAGGGCTGTATTTTACAGGGAGGTGTACCCCATGTACCCTCAGAGAAAACATTGGTCCTGAAGCAACCAATGTTAAACAAGGCTGCCTCACAGCGACAGCATGCTCCGGGGATGGGACTGCTGCCTCTCAGGAGGAGGAAGCCCTGGCCTTGGGAGCTGCCAACCAATCTTATTGGCCGGCAGCTCCAGCAGTCCCAACAGCACCAGAACTCAGTAGTGGGCAATGATGGGACTGCAAGCAGGAATGAAGAATGAAGGAGATTTTGGGCCCGATTTTATCATCAAGTTGCGCCCGTTTTTGGGTGCGAAAACTTGGTAAAGTCAGGCATGAGGCGAGTAACGCGATCCGCGCCCGCCTCCATGCCGGTTCTCCCTTTACCAAAGGCCCGAAAATATCTGCGGTCGGGATCACGCCCGAACCAGGTGTGACGGCCATTTAAATGCATTTGTATGCATTTAAATTGACTTAATGGCTGCATGCCCAACCTTACCAGCACTTCGCCTTTTACCAACGTGTTCGCCCATCCAGATTCGGCACGAAACAGACATGTTCTACAAAAGTCCGATTCCCGCACTCCAGCCGGTGAGGAGGTAAGTGCCGAGCATCCGGCGGCTCTCTGCTTGAGATCGGTTGGGGGTGGGGGGGGGGGGGGGGGGGGGGGGTAGGGGGGGTAGGGGGGGTCCGCTGCCACTCTGCCTGTGATCAGTGGAGGGGAAGGGGGGTCCGCTGCCACTCTGCCTGTGATCAGTGGGGGGGAGAAGGGGGGATCCGCTGCCACTCTGTCTGTGATCAGTGGGGGCGGGGAAGACGGGATCCGCTGCCCACTCTGCCTGAGATCAGTGAGGGGGAAGGGGGGTCCGCTGCCACTCTGCCTGTGTTCAGTGGAGGAAGGGGGGGAGGGGCCTGTGATTGGTCTGGGTGGCGGGGGGTGGGAGGATAAGGGGGTCAGTAATGTTGTGGGGTGTGGGGCAATGTCTGTGGGGGCCGGGGTGGGGGGGGGCATTACCCGGCCCGGGAGTGATGTGGCAGGGAAGCCGCATTCTATCATTTTTTTTCTGCGCATGCGCAGTTGGAGACGCCGATCAGAGCTGCAGGATTTCGGGCGCGTTAAGCTTGTGCAGTGTGATTCGGACTCGCTGATAATTTTTCAGGCAGAGTGCGTATGGGGGTGTCTGACAACGGGTCTAAAAGTCGATCTGAAACATTCCCAGTTTCAAGTCCGCCCAGCGCTTAGAATCAAAATGGTAAAATAGAGCCCAATGTGTCAGTGTTAGCTGTACACGGGCACAAAATCCAGGGAGAATCGGAAAACGTAAATCTCACTTGCAAGATCATGATTTCTGATTTTCAACCCCCCCCCTGCCAGCGGAGTCACGTGAAAAACACCGTGGAAAGCTGAGAACCTCATTTTAATACATTAGCATGTCATTAGCGAGTGCTCACTCTGAGACGTCCCCCTCACTGAATATTCAGCTTCCTTTATGAAAACATGAATCTGCAACCTCACCTCTGAAGCGGATGTCGGGGGTGAGTGCTCAGGTGACTCTTATCTTCTCGGTGCCAGTCACAGAGGGGGCATCGGAAGGGACACGGGGGACCAAGATAAGGTCAACGCGGGGCTAGGAGGGGTTCAGTATCACCATCTCGGGAGCGGGGTCACTCACAGTCCTTAGCTTCCCTTCATATCTGGGCATTCCTAGGTTTAAAGTGGTCTCGCAGCTGGCATGCAGGCAGCGTCTGTCAGAGACGAGCATCGAAGAAGCGTCACATCTGTCACCCACACCCTCCACCAGCACAGATACTCACACCTCGGTGGGATTAACCAGTAGGCAGGCTTCTGGGTCACTCACTGGTGAACACCTCATAACTGAAGATCCACAGCAGATGGAGGCAAGGATGGTCCAAGGAACCGGCACTGGGAAGGATGTCGGAGCCAGGCTCTGCTGAGGCCCAGGTCGATGGCGTGCCCTGGGTCTGATTGTCTCAGAGCTGCTGGAACTGCAAAAGCAGAGTGTCGCGAGCATCAGGAAGGGATGACAGCATCCCTCCTCGGACTGCAAGGCTGACTGGAGGAGTCTCATCGCCTTCTGTCTGAGGAGATCGTGCTGTAACTCCAAAGCAACAAGACCAACACTGCGGACATCTGCAAATGGAGTGCAGGTCTTGCAGCAAGGTCTCCACTGCGGACCCCACCCTTGCAGACTGGAAAATGCTGCACAGGTTACCCCTCCAGCCCAGAAATGAGCCACTTTCCTAGAAGTTCAGAGTGGCAGTAACTTTAAGGACCACAAGCAATGGGTGTCCTCCTGGTTCATGTGGCCCCGGCTCTTGCATCACCTGGCACAAGTGGTTCACCGTCCCCCAGGACAGACGCAATGAGGACTGCACCTACACAGAGGATGAGGTGGGGACAGCAAACAAAAGCAGTCTTGATCCTTGCGGCCAACGTAAAGGATCTCGCTTCGAAGGGCGTGAGGAATCTTAACTTGGGCATGACTCTAGCAGTCTGTGCCCACTCAGGACAGTTGTGCTCGGGTTTATCTTGTAGTGAGACAACTGGGGAGATTGTCGGCGGGAGTCCTGCCAGTTCAAATGGTGATGAAGTCTGGCAGGCATGGGGTGTGAGTGGGAGCAAGGATGTGAGGAGCAGATTAGTCACGGGGGGACATTGGGTGTGGGTCGAAAGGGGTGGGGGTGGGTGAGGGCAACATCAGAGGTGTTGGGAATGCATGAGGTGGCTGGGTGAGATATCACCATGGAGATGTGAAAGGTTTTGTGAAGGGGTACATTGGGAGATACGAGGAGGCAGGTTTACCTTGGCTGTGCGAAGGAGGTCACTCATTTTCTTGCGGCACTGTTGCTCTGTCCCTTTCTGCAGCGTGCTGGCACTCACCATGATGGCCACTGCCTCCCAGGTGGATGGACATCTGCCAAATGTTACACCGCTGCTCCACACCATACAGGAATTTGGTTAGGGCTCCCTCTGAGAATCCTGGTGCTAGCTTCCTGGCACTTTCACCCCCCCCCCTCCCCCTCCCCCCAGCCCCACCACCACCACTCCGATTGGATCTAGAACAAGTGCTGGGGGAGGTGTTATTAAGAAGCAGCCATTGATTACAGAGATTAAGTTTCCCCGGGGCGAGCACATCAGAGGCAAGCAGCCACGGCCGCAGAGTGAAACATGTGGATAAAAATTGTTAAAGAGGTTCAATATTCCAGTTTTCTCACCAGAACCAACATATTTGGGTCAATTGGCTTGTTAATACGTTCTATTGCCCCAAACAAAATTATTTGTTTTTGCCACCGGCCTGCCAACTGTTCTGTAAGGAACGAGTCAGGGGTGGGCAAGAAAACGTGGATTATCCACCCTTCATATCTTACATAGAAACATAGAAGATTGGAGCAGGAGGAGCCATTTGGCCCTTCAAACATGCTCCGCCATTCATTACGATCATGGATTGTCCAACTCAATAGCCTAATCCTGCTTTTTCCCCACAACCTTTGATCCCATTCACCCCAAGTGCTATATCCAAATGGCTTTTGAATATATCTCACCATCTCTTGAATACCTTTACATGGTCCAATGCCCCTGCTGAAAACACGCCTGTGGGTGAGCACGTAAGATCCTGCCCAGAGTTAACAATTTGAATTAAATGAGGAAGAGTTCTGAAGAGGTTCTGAGGAAGAACTGTGTCCAACTCAAAATGTTAACCCTGTTTCTCTCTCCACAGGTGTTGAGTATTTCCAGTACTTTCTGTTTTTGTTTTTATTGTTTTGTCTATTTTTTTCTTCCTCTGTAAGAACGAGATGTGAATGTAAAGTGTTTCCAACCCCTCTCCTCCCCCATCACCATGACCAAATCTTAATGTACTTCCTCGTTTACGGACAGGCTACCCTCTGCTACCCTGTACAAATCGTCGTTCACATACTCAAGCTCAGGAATTGAATGTTTCCTGACAAATTGTTGAGGTATCATAGCAAACCCAATTCTACCCCCAATCAATTAACATGCGCACACACACACACACCAACATTGTTTCATCGTCCTTTGAAAGTGACCAGGAGTGGGAGCCTTCACTGATTTCCCCTCTTTCCTTGAGGTACTGAGATCAATGTTAATATCCATAACAATATTCTGGCTGAGATCAGCTAACACTAACCAGAGATCAAACTCAGTTCCTCTTCCACTGCACTGCTCAATTTCCCATTGGGGCATCGACATAGCTTAAATCCAATGTATTAATCGGTGAGAATGATTGATTTTGGTTATGTTGAAGAATTAAGTTCCTGCCATTAGCCATCTGGCCATATGGAAGAGGGACATTACAGAAATAACTTGCTGCCTTCGAATAGAGTGGTCCCATTTCCTAATGCCTATCTGCACAGTCTCGATTGGCAAGATCCTGGGTAGGTACTGTGCTGTATGTGGGGAGCGCCAGATAAGAAAATGGAGAACAAGGTTTATTTAGGAGATATAATAAAGATAAGGGTTTCTTCTCCCACAAGAACTAGAAAGGAGGGCAGTGAGACCAATGCCTCTCAAGCGCCTCCTGGTGGCTGCCTTTGAGTGCTAGGAAGCAGATTAGCTACGAGCTCTCTTGTCTGGGGAATACTGCATGTTATGAAAGAAACAGGATTTTTGTTTTGAAATAGAGCAGAAAATAACTGAAAATGGAAGCAGGGAAATCATTCATTTTTTTAAATGCTTCTGCAGTCCTCGAGGGTACCAAACACAGTTTGTGTTTGAGATGTAAGTAAAAATGCCCACTGTCTCCGGGAGCTAAAACAGCTTCATCGCTTCTGAAAAGAGAATTCTGGAGATGTAATTTTTTTTGTGTGTGTGTGTGTGCTGGAGTGTTTGATGGTTTCCGACACTGTATGTAGAAAGGCCGTCTGGATGGCTGGAAGTGCTGCATGACATGATAAATACTTTGCCAAGAAAGGTCGAGCAAGGCGATGATAATTCACACCCTAAGGGGGTTGGAGTAAATCTTATGTAATCAAAAGCAGTAAACAGAGGGCAAAGGAACAAACACCCACACTGGTGAAGAAATAAAAAGCCCTCATTAACCCTCCGAGTACTAGTGCGAGGCTGACACAGTGGTCACTATGACACTAATTGCTTATTGACTGAATACGTAGCAGCTGAGAGGACCAACAAAAAGGGGGAAGATGGCAACAGGAATCAAAGTTAAGGGTAGCAGTTTTTCAACGCAGAGTGCTTCAAATATTTACTTTCCTGATTTTTATTTTTTTGCTTTTTGTCAGCAGGTGAGGAAGATTAGCTATTGATTTTTGACTCATTTTCCCATTGAAAAGAAATTAAGAATGGAAACATGCACAGAACTTTGAGGGCATGAGGTTTTTTTTTCCTTAGTTATTTAAACGGGTCAGAAATCAGCAGCTATTCTGATTTGTGACAATTTGCTTCTGATTGCAATGTTTACATAGCAGCTGCAGCAGTGTGACAGAGCACTTTTGAATTGTATTTGATGCCAAGCTCTTGAAAGAACACCGAGCGATGGCATGTTGCACTGTAAGATGCAGGCCCTCATTTTTCACTTATGAACATTTTAAAACAGGCTGGGTCCACAGAGCTCCTGCCATAATTCCAGAGTGATTGGAATCAGATATGCTAACTCCCAGTTTTATTTTTGATGACTGAATTCTGTCAGGTGTGGCTCAGTTAGCAGCACTCCTGGACCTGAGTCAGAAGGTTGGGGGGTGTGGGGTAGTTAAATGTCCACTCCAGAGACTGGAGCACAAAGTCTAGACTCTCACTCCAGTGCAGTACTGGTGGAGCGCAACATTGTCAGAGGTGCCATCTTTCAGATGTGACTTTAAACCAAGGAAACACCCGCTTTTTTTAAATTCGTGGGACATGAGTGTCACTGGCTGGCCAGCATTTATTGCCCATCTCTCGTTGCCCTTGGAGGGCAGTTAAGAGTCAACCATATTGCTGCGGCTCTGGAGTCACATATAGACCAGATTGGGTAAGGATGTCAGATTTCCTTCCTTGAGGACATTAGTGAACCAGATGGATTTTTCCAACAATCGGTAACGGTTTCATGGTCATCAGTAGATTCTTAATTCCAGATTTTTTTTATTGAATTCAAATTCCACCATCTGCCATGGTCCCCAGAACATTAGCTGCATTTCTGGATTAATAGTCTGGCGATAATACCACTAGGCCATCCCCCTCCCCGCCCCCCGCAAACAATCATGTGAGCACAAAATATCCCATAGTACTATATTGCAAAAGAGCAGGGGAGTTCACCGATTCTCCTGGCCAATATTTATCTCTCAACCAACGCCTAAAACAGGTTATCTGCCCATTTACTTCATTGCTTTTTGTGGCAGCACAGTGGCACGGTGGTTGGCACTGCTGCGGCACAGCGCCAGGGACCCAGATTCAATTCCAGCCTCAGATGACCGTCTGTGCGGAGTTTGTATGTTCTCCCCATGTCTGTGTGGGTTTCCTCCGGGTGCTCCAGTTTCTTCTCACAGTCCAAAGATGTGTGAGTTAAGTTGATTGGCTATGCTCAATTGTCCCGTGGTGTCAGGAGGATTAACAGGGTAAATACATGGGGTTATGGGGATATGGCCTGGATGGGATTGTTGTCAGTGAAGGTTCAATGGGCTGAATGGCCTCTTTCAGTACTATAAGAATTCTATGGTTCTTGTATGATTCTATGACCTTTACTGTGCACAAATTGTCAACCGCATTTCCTAAATTACAGCAGTGGCTGCACTCCAAAAGTATTTCACTGGCTGTAAAGCACTTGGAAATGTCTTGATGCTGCGCCAGAATAATAGAATCCCCACAGTGCAGAGGAGGCCATTTGGCCCATCCTCTGGGCCCTCTCCCCCAGCCTATCCCTTTATCCCACATATTTACCTTGGCTAATCCTATCTAACCTACACATCTTTGGACAGATGCCATTTCAATACAAGTTTTTCTTCCTGTCTTTCGCGCATGGCCCCCCCTCCCAAACCACCCCCCCCCCTACCCCCCCCCCCCCCCCCCCCCAACTCTATTTTCAGAGGGATCCTGGCATATCATAGGTAGCAGCTCATCATAGACAACCAGAAGTATCAACCTGCAAATTATATCAATGAGACCTTCCCAGTCAGGCAGACTGGGAGCATTGCCTACATACCCAAGGAAAGAGTGATAATTTTTGTTTTATTATTATTTATTCCAAAGAGAACTGTTCGAATAATGTCCAAGTTCTTTCCAATAGGATCTGGCAGCCATCCTGGAACAGCAAGTTACAGGCTGCAAACTGGACTGCGAGGGGAAGGCAGAGAGCCACATGTGCCCAGAAGGTATGGGAACCCAACACTAAATTTTAAAAAAAGAACCTCCTCTGATCCACTGAATTTTGGTGGAGTCAACAGCGAGAATGGCAGGCAAAGCTGCTGAGAAATGCCACATTGGTGTTAACCACACTATTCACTGTACTTTCACACAAAGAGGTGGGCAAATGACGGCTGGCCAATCAGCCCAGCTAACTCATCTGTCTATAGAACCTCAGAACTCCACCAATATTGCATGTAACTGCCTCTTGAATTATCCCAGATGTTTCTTTTTCCTCCATTGTACTATTCAGAAGAGCATTCCTGTATTGCATCTGCCATCACAGGAGAGGATTAAAAGGAGGGCAAGCAAGTTCTTCCTCAGAGCAGGGTGGAATATTGGCCATCACAAAATGGCATTATGAACATCTTGTATTGGGAAACAGAAGAACGCTGGCAGAGGTCTGTACGTAAAAATTACAAATGATGAAAAATAACAAATAACATATAGAATAAATGGAAGCAAACAAGGGAATGGATGCAAGTGAATGTTTTGAGAGAACTATCAGAGTCTGATAGTTATTTTACTTGCATTTTGGGTAATTCTTATAACATTTTTCAACAAATGAAAATATTTTGATCAACCAAAAATATTGAGGATAAGGTGTAATCTCACAAAATACTGGTCATTCCACAGAATTCAGGAGTTAAAAAAACACTTCATACTTAGAAACCAGAAAGATTATTCTGAACACACTCACATGGTAGTACTTTTAGTAGGCATTAGAATGACATGCGAGCTACCAGAGGATCTGTAGAGGTTTCCAACGCAGGAACAAAAAAATAATGTAATTAGTCCAATAGATGCAGAGACATTAAGTCTATTATTTATGAATTAAAGGAAGCTGACACTGCTCTAAAATCTCTCATAAAATGATATTAATTATAGGTTATTGCAGTTTATGGGGCTTTAGGATCAGGTGTAAAGACAAAGGGGATGAACGAGAGAGATCTTTGACAAGTACTTAAATCTATTTTGCAGCTCACAAAAAGTTCACTGCATCTTTAAGATGCTTAAAGCAACTTTGCAGCCAAACTCTGAAAAGGGAATGGCCAGAGGAGATGAAAACTTACATTTATAGATAGTTTTTCAAATTATTGCCGACCGATACCTATTTTTAAAATCAGGTTTTTTATGTTTGGGTACTTTGCTTAAAAATATTTGCATTCCAGTTGAAGCAAAAGCCGCTGAGTTTAAGCTATGAATCCTTATCATACTTCGCTGCACACAGATATCTTCAACATCATTTTTCCATCAAAAAAGAGTAAGCAGTTAAAATAATGATAGTGCAGATTCTAAAGGGAAATTAAGATCAAGTGAATGATGCATTTTCTTAAACTAATAGTCCCTTAAAATGTAAAATAAATTCCTCACTTGTTACATATTTTATTATTTTTGAAAGAATCCAAAATGCCACAGTAGTTTTCAAATGAGCCTGCAACAGTTACTGTATTCATTGGGCTTTGCAAGTGTGTCTCTTAAATCTGGCTCTGAGGACACATATGCAGCAAGCCTCATCAGCCATTGTCACGGTTACCCCAGGGTACATCTTCAGCTCAGAAGCCAGCTACACTTCCTGAATCCCAAAGTACCAGCTACCCATCACCTCTTCCCCGCACGCAGCGCCAGGGACCCTGCCGAGAAATCAGCATGCAGCCAGCAAAAGCAGTCTTTCGCCTGGAATGAAAATTAATATTACTTGTCATTTTTCATGTCTGAGCTCTTTTCATGCTTTATCCTCTGGTAATGAGGGCTAAATTACAAATATTAGCAGATTTTCATGGCTAGCACAGAAAGAGCTGTTACCAGAATAAATGTTTGCCTTGCTTCTGTAGGATGCAAGCTTTGCTAATGTAGGTTTGCTAATTATTTTCTAAATAGGCAATAATCTACATCCCCCCAGTGTTGGGTAGCAATTGGCCACGTACCTGCTACTTCCCTTATTTACATGTTTTACAACTTTATCAACTACACTAATTACACTCTGAGCACTGTTTAAAATTTTCTGTTAATAGAGATACAATGATGCACCAGAGGATGTGTATTTATGCTGTAATTACGCCTCTGTTCCTGCGATGCGGTCTCCAATTAGCTGTCGACAGTGGCACAAGCAGCTGCCTGATATTCTAAAGCAGTGAAACATCTGTACGGCGGATGATATGCTCGCATGAATTTTTGAGCCTGGAAATTTACACCCAGGGGAGCAGAGACAAACAGGAGCCTGTCATGTGCGGGGACGATTAGGAATCCTCACCATGGCAACCTGGGAGCAGCCAAGGCACGGAACGAGGGGACACATGCCCGGCTTTGGGAATGTATATTATACAGAGTTAGCGAGCTTCAGCTTTATTTTTTAAATAAATACATTATTTGAGGGAGGTTGTAAATTTAAAGAATGCCTTTGGAAGGGATAAATCAAGGATTCCGGTTGATCACTATTGAATTCCATGATAGAATCAATTTTTTAGCAAATCGCCATTTGTTTCCACCGGATTAATATTATTCCTTTTGAGTACAGATAAAAATGGACTCACACTGTTGCCATTTGAATTAAACAAGGAACAAGGAAATAAGAGAATAAGGGACAGTTATCTGCACATGGCACTGGGGCAGGGAATATATCTAAAAGAATACTTCTGCAAACTTGTGGTGACTGCTTAGCAAACTGTGCTGGAAATGCAAGCATTCAAATAAAATGCAATTTATCTCATTACCTTTTTAAAACTGCGATCTCCTTACAAATGTCAGGTTATTTAAAGTAAAGTAATCATTGGTGGCAGCAACGGCCCTGTTGTAACGAAAGGAATAAGGCCCACCCAGGACACATTATTTTGCAGTATTTCAGTACATGTGTTTTTTTTTTAAGAATGACATTCCAGGATAAACTAAATCAGGCTTTTTTTTCCCCAAAGAGGTAGGCACTGGGTACAGGGTTCATATAAAGGCAAGAAAAAAAAAACAGGTATAGTTTGGAAACGCTTCCTGGTGAAAGAAATTTAACAAAACCCCCTGTCCATTCGAAAAGCAGAACACAACCTGCCCACAATGAAAATAACTGTTGAAATGTGTCAGCTGTGAAATTAAAGGAAACACGATGAAAATGAAATAACAGCCTTTGGGCCTTGCACAAGGTCCATTAAGCCTGTGACTTCTGAGGACAATAATTATCTTTGGACCACAGTCAGCGAGAGGCTGCAGTCACAGCTGTGATATCGCTAAAAGCAGCGTATTATATTTCCTGCACAGCCAAACTTTTAAAAAAAAACAAATTATGGAAACACTAATGCTAACCTAGTCAGAGGTACCTGCGTCCTTTCTTTGACTCTTTCTAAAAATTTGAGCACGGTTGGCTGAACCGAGGGGGGTTAAGCTCTGAACGTTGTCTGCCCACACGCCGATGTTAAACAAAAGGTTCATGGGGCACAATCAAAGGAGCAGCAGCCAAACTGCTGAGCCTCTTAAAACCTCCCGACTGCCTCGCTTCAACAAAAGAAGAGAAAGCAGTTTGAAAGTAACTCTGTGGATTTCTCGTCTAATTCTGGTTGATCACCGCAGCCAGCCTAGAGTGTTCTAATAGGCTGCAGTACACACATCTTCATACTGACATTCTTCCTAAGCATTGTGTGTGTAAACCTGGCACCGGCATGCTCTGGAATAGATCATTTCAGGCCAATGAAAATGATTATGCCACTGTGAAGTCACTTATGAAAAGCCACGCATTCTACCTATGATTCAGAAGTTGCCACAATGACACCGACCGCTGGAGACTTTAATCCAAGTTTTAGCTTGGCGTGGATCTGCCACATTTTACTCCCGTCACAAAAATTTTTTTACAACAACCCAGTTGTAGCAGCCGTGGGGCCAGGAATGGGTTCTCAAACCAGAATCAATCCGATTGGAACCTTTTTCTGTGCAACACCAAAATAAATAATGATCTCTCCAGTCCTGCTGTTGCCAGGAAACCATGCATTTGTGTTATGACGTGTATGCACCTCATAATTTAAATTCATTCTCCAGGCATGGCTGCAGCCTAGATGACACTCTCTGTTCATTATCTAAGCTATTCTGCTCGGAGTGGCTAGATGCAAAGGGGACAGTCTAGACCCACATTATAGAGACATTTGGAAGAAATGGCATCAGAATTGCTTCAGTACGCCTTTGATGTGAATCTGATCATGATGTGAAATCTCCTTCATGCATAAGTTTAAAAGTAAATGCTCTAATTTGTTCAGCGTCCAATTAAAATATGAAACCTCCTGGATCACTTCCACTTGTCATTAATACGGTGTGGGAGCCGCCAAAATATTTACTTTAGGATAAACATATTTGCTGTGCTTCTCCCTGCCTCCATCAGTGGTCTTGAATTTGGATTTATATTTTGAATATTACCTTGTTATTTTGTTCTTTTGAGATGGTGTGACACCCCGCGGTGTGTTCCTCACCGGTGCGGCCAGCAAGCAATGCAAATGGCCATTGACATTGGTGGGACTGGAAGATTAGAGTTTGCTCTTCACCACGAATGTCTGCATTAGAACTTGATGGCTGCAATAGAGCCAGAGAGTGGATTCACTCCCGCTTGGGGTTGTATTCACATGCTGCGAAATAATATAGGACAGTAAAGTATCAAAGGATGGAACCCCGCACTCAAATCTACTTAAGATTCCCCCATTCAGCTGTAAGATATAGGCTGGGGTTCTCTGCTTCCATTCATGTCGGGCAGGCTTGGTGATGGGAGTTTTACGTCAGTGTAAACACATGATGCGATTGTCCCCTATCCCTGTCGGTGATGGGATGTGTTTTCTGATGTTAAACATCTGAAATATCATTATAACACATTATTACCATATCATTATCAGGCCCCAGTGCAGGTAATTCCACCCCCTCCCCTCCTCCTGTGGCCCCAGGAAATCCATGATGTGGAGATGCCGGTGTTGGACTGGGGTAAACACAGTAAGAAGTCTCACAACATCAGGTTAAAGTCCAACAGGCTTATTTGGTAGCACAAGCCACTAGCTTTTGGAGCGCTGCCCCTTCATCAGGTGAGTGGGAGTTCTGTTCACAAACAGGGCATATAAAGACACAAACTCAATTTACAGAATAATGATTGGAATGCGAGTCTTTACAGGTAATCAAGTCTTAAAGGTACAGACAATGTGAGTGGAGAGAGCGTTAAGCACAGGTTAAAGAGATGTGTATTGTCTCCAGACAGGACAGTTAGTGAGATTTTGCAAGTCCAGGCAAGTCGTAGGGGTTACAGATAGTGTGACATGAACCCAAGATCCCGGTTGAGGCCGTTCTCACGTGTGTGGAACTTGGCTATCAGTCTCTGCTCAGCGTCTCTGCGCTGTCGTGTGTCGTGAAGGCCACCTTGGAGAACGCTTACCCGAAGATCAGAGGCGGAATGCCCGTGACCACTGAAGTGTTCCCCAACAGGAAGAGAACACTCTTGCCTGGTAATTGTCGTGAGTTCATTGTTGTGAGTGTTCATCCATCCGTTGTCATAGCATCTGCATGGTCTCCCCAATGTACCATGCCTTGGGACATCCTTTCCTGCAGCGTATAAGGTAGACAACGTTGGCCGAGTTGCGAGTGTATGTATCGTGTACCTGGTGGATGGTGTTCTCACGTGAGATGATGGCATCCGTGTTGATGATCCGGCACATCTTGCACCACGTCCTTCTGCTTTCACCCCTGGAAAGCCACTTACAATGACACTTTTAAATTCCTGACTGTCCAGCCTGTGGCCCTCCATTTCTGCAGCTACTGATCTGCTCAGTCACACTCTCACATCCACCTTTGGTGCCCTTGTTCCCAGTGAAAACCTCATTCTTTTTTCAAACTGCTTGCTCCTTCTGGTATGGACACCTCTGTTCACTATGACCAAAGGACGGTGGACAACTGTTTCAGCCACTCATTGTCAGATCTGGCTGGACCACATAAATCACCATTGGGTCTTGTTTTCCTCAGCCAAAATTGCTCACTATTCCATCATCATCTTGAAGTGTAAAACATAACCCTAGCTTCTCCTCCACTACAAATGGTCATCTTAACCCCGTCTTACCAGCCTCCTCCAGCCACTCTTCCAGCAACAAGTACAAGTTCGTGGATTTCTTTGTCACTAAGATTGACAACAGCTTCTGCTATTGCCTTCCCTTCTCCTCCCCCATCAAGCCAAACTTCTCTCAAGGATTTCCACCTGTCATAGCTTTGAATTCAAAACATTTTCTCTCACATGTCCCCTCGGCTGTCTCTGACCTCAGCGTGTTCAGAAGGCCTACCTTCTATTCCCTCTCAGATTGACTTCCATTACAAACCTTTGGTACAGTTTAACGAGAGAGCCTTAGTAATTGGGATGCTGTTATGTTATCACACCTTCTAGGCTTAAGCGAGTAAGGGTTGAAGGTTGATTGTGGCATCCATTGTAAGATGGAGTTACCCTGAAGAATCTCAGCTATACCAGGGTCGACATGTGACCTAACAGACAATCATTGAAGGGACTACATGTTAGGCTGCAACCAACTAAGTAAAGTTTTAAAATATTTCTCCAAATCCCATGTTCCAAAAATACAGGCCGTTGGTGTCCACCACTTCCTGCTGTTCACCGCCACCCCATTTCCTACTGATCTGATCACCTCCCTTCTCAGTCTTCTTAAGTCACATGATCCAAGGGTCATTAAAGACAGATTGTAGATATAAACGGGACATAATGTTCAGTGGTGGTCAAATAGCCTGGCAGAAAGATTAAGTACAGGTACATACAAGATGGTCATACGTACATTGCCTTAGACCATGCTACAAGCCTTGAGACGACCCTCAACATTCTGGTCAGACTGCAATGAAAAGGCAGCAACAGAGGGAGTTGAGATTGCAGCATGGTGGCTACTGAGAAAAGTTTACACTTTTGGTGGCACAGTGGCACAGTGGTTAGCACTGCTGCCTCACAATGCCAGGGACCCAGGTTTGCTTCTTGGCTTGGGTCACTGTCTGCGTGGAGTTTGCACGTTCTCCCTGTGTCTGTGTGGGTTTCCTCCAGGTGCTCCGCTTTCCTTCCACAGTCTAAAGATGTGTTGGTTAGGTGAGTTGGCCATGCTAAACTCTCCCTCAGTGTATCCCCAACAGGCATCGGAGTGTGGCGACTAGGGAATTTTCACAGTAACTTCACTGCAGTGTTCATGTAAGCCTACCTGTGGCTAAAAAATAAACTTTACTTTACTTTAGCTTTGAAGACACAGTGCCAGGTTAGTGCTCATATAAAGTCTTCTTTTATTATTCATTTTTTGGGACATGGGCATCGCTGGCTGACTAGCATTTATTGTCTATCCTTAGTTGCCCTTGAACTGAGTGGCTACCGAGGCCATTTCAAAGGCAGTTGAGAGTCAACCACATTGCTGTGGCTCTGGAGTCACATGTATGGAGACCGGGTAAGGAGGCAGATTTCCTTCCCTAAAGGACATTAGTGAACCAGATGGGTTTTTCTGACAGTTGACAATGGTTTCATGGTCATCAGTAGATTTTTAATTCCAGATATTTTTATTGAATTCAAATTCCACCATCTGCCGTGGCAGCATTCAAAACAGGATTCCCAGAATATTAGCTGAATTTCTGGGTTAATAGTCTAATGATAAATAGTGATAATACTGCTAGGCCATCGCCACCAACCCCCCCCACCCCCCACCCCTTGTAAGTAATGGATCCCTTGTGGTGAGATTGCAGAACACAGTCTGCTAGTTAGTGAGTGGGAGGACCAGCAGTGGGTTAGCTTAGTCAGGACAGGCAAGTGACCAGGGTGTGGGCCGGATTGATAGCAAGTGGGTGAGAATCAAACAAAACTTTTACTTAAAAAGTCATAAAAATCAGGCCAGGGAAGTTTGTGATTATAACGGATGGAGCTTCAGAAAAGCGTGTGATAGTAACCATAGCGACACTCATCCCAGGTACGAGAGGAGAAGGAAGGTCAAAGGGATATTGTCAGAATGTCCACAAAATTCCCTAATTTGAATTGGGATGCAGCTGACCTACTATTCAAATTCAAACTTGTTAAGCAGCATGCAGACCTATGGGTTATTGATTCAGGCGTGTCTAAACCAGACAAACAAGCCATAGAAATTCATCTAGCAATTGGGACTGAAGGTCTACACAGACTGAACACGTCAGGATGAACTGCAGAAGAGCTAAAGAATCCCCAAAAGATATGGACTTCATTGGAAAACCAGTTCAGTGTCAAGTTAAACTTCCTTATCCATTGATTAGAGTTCATCTCATTTTAACAACTGCCAACAGAATCCATAGGCCACTTCATCAGCAGATGCACAGAAAAAGGTTCATGTTGGGTTTTTCAGGATGTGGAGATGTTACGCTGCAGGAAAGGATGTCCCGAGGCATGGTATATTGGGGAAACCATGCAGACGCTATGACAACGGATGAATGAAGACCGCTCGACAATCACCAGGCAGGAGTGTTCTCTTCCTGTTGGGGAGCACTTCAGCGGTCACGGGCATTCAGCCTCTGATCTCCGGGAAGCATTCTCCAAGGCGGCCTTCATGACACACGACAGCGCAGAGTCGCTGAGCAGAGACTGATAGCCAGGTTCCGTACACATGAGGACGGCCTCAACCGGGATCTTGGGTTCATGTCACACTATCTGTAACCCCCACAACCTGCCTGGATGTGCAAAATCTCACTAACTGTCCTGTGCTTAATGCTCCCTCCACTCACATTGTCTGTACCTTTAAGACTTGATTAGCTGTAAAGGCTCACATTCCAATCATTATTCATGTAAATTGAGTTTGTGTCTTTCTGCCTTGTTTGTAATCAGAACTCCCACCCACCTGACGAAGGGACAGCCTGTTCCGAAAGCTCGTGGCTTTTGCTACCAAATAAACCTGTTGGACTTTAACCTGGTGTTGTTAGACTTCTTACTGGGTTTTTCAGGCACAGAACTAGTAGACAAAATTGTTGAGCTGTGATGGCATCCACTCCCATGGAAGAATCCCAGAAAGGTCGCTAGGCAAGACTAAAATGTATAGCATCGACAAACTACTTGAGAATGGATGTAGGTACGAAGTGATCCTAGAGTTCAACAAAGCTCACAGGTCCTAAGTACAACCCCATTGTTGAGGTACTCATTAGGACACCAAAACCCAGCAAGACATGCGGATGGGGTGTGGCAGCTTTCCAGCAATTCTGCAAAGCATGTGGCAGAAAGGGCCTTTGGCAGAGGCAATATACTAGAGCAAATGCTGCAAAAAGCCATGCGCCTGTACAGAATGGGTCCCTTTGAACAATAAGACTGACCATCCAGTATCATGATGTGGAGATGCCGGTGTTGGACTGGGGTAAACACAGTAAGGAGTCTAACAACACCAGGTTAAAGTCCAACAGGTTTATTTGGTAGCAAACGCCACTAGCTTTCGGAGCGCTGCTCCTTCGTCAGGTGAGTGGGAGATCTGCTCATACACAGCAAACAGGGCATGTGCCCTTTCACCGGTTCACTTATTCCATATGCAGGATCCATCGTCTTGGAGTACAAGTACAATCAATCCGCTTGGGTGTTATAGGCCCAGCAATTGCAGGTCTACCAATATTTGTGACCTCACGCTGGTGACAATCCATGAACCCAGTCTGACCTCACACAGCAGATCAACCTCAGAAGCTTCTCTTATGACCTCAGATTATGCGTTATGTATTTATTGTTAAGTCATTTCAGAATATATCTGAGAAGTGGAATATCAATTGCACTACTTCTCATTACCTTAGATCTAATAGCCTACCTGAATAAATGATTCACACAGTGAAATCCCTAATTCTAAAATGTAGAAAGGCCAAGCAAGATCCGCACATTATGATGTTGCATCTGAGAGCAACACCTTTCAAGTGCAATTATTCCACTCTATTACTGGCACTCATGTTTGACAGATCAGTGTATACCAATCTCTACTAAGCTACCCAAAGATGACCAACGTGCACGAGAAAAATATAGGTACAGAATTGTCAAGTTTACAGTTGGGACAAGATTGCATCTAGGATTCTACAAAAAGTACTTGAAAACCAGCTGGGGTGACAAGGATTGGTTCGGAACCAAGATCCTATGAAGTCATTTCCGCAATGGTGAAACGTAACTGAGGATAAATGGATCCATTCCAGCTTCTCGAATATTGGATTGCTAGCTGAAAAGAAAGAATTTGCAAAGTTATGGGGATAAGGCAGGGGAGTGGGACTAAGTAAAATTTTCTTTCAGAGAGCCAGTGCAGACTCAATGGACTGAATGGCCTCTTTCTGCACTATAAAGATACTTTGGTTCTGTGATCCTTAGATAACAAAAGAATTATTGCAAAATTTTCTCGTGGCATTCATCTACCGTGAGATATTTGCCCATTATTGGAATGAATAATTGTTCTACCTCTACCCTCTGTGCACTGGTCGCTGCATATCAAGTCATCCTTAACTATACATTCAGACTGAGCCCTTTTTTAATTTACCTTCAACCAGTGTTCATTAGCTGATATCACTTCAGTTTTCTTCCTGAGAATTTGGATCATCAGCCTGTTTCTGTGATGATTAAGGGGATATCCTCAAGGGAGTCTTCCCTACTTCAAAGGAGGTCCTCTCAGGAACCCTCCCCATTTGTTTCTGATTATGGAAGGAGTCTTTTAATTGATCAATCACCGACTGAAGGCATAAGACTCTCCTTGAAAGACTTTAATTCCTTGAATCCTATTCTGCCTCCACTCTTCTTTAGATTTTCAGTTTTTCCTAATCCTCACAAATAGGTCAAAGTCCACAAAGGGAAATGTTTGAGTGACCTCCTCATTAGTGTCATGTCTGACCTGGGCCTATTCTGAAAGATCTTCTAAATGAGAGCTTCAAATTCTGGAATATCTTCTTCCAGATTTTGTGGTTGAGGGAATACTGGAACTCGTATGGTAACAGCCTGACATTTCCCATCTTTACTGTAAGGTCACTGTAGTCATGGGGTAATACCGCACCATCTCACTCACACATTGTTCCTCTATGTTACCTCATGAGGTAAATGGGAATGTTGGACCAGATTGGCAGTCGCCGAGGTCAAGACACTACCTGAATCAGTCAGTGGTTTCGTTATTGATTAATTTTATGGGCTTTCTAAAACAAAGGCTAGCATCTGCATAGATAATGGGTGGAATTTTCTCGCACTCGCCCCAAAATCAGAAAATCCTGCCCAAGGTCAATGGACCTTTGCATGGTCTGCCCCCCGTCCACTACAATTCCCTTGGTGGGCGGGGCGGGAAAACACCACCCAATATTTTGCCATAAGCTACTTTCACTTTAATTGTTTTCTTGTTGACACAATTTGCTGACTTTCTCTCCCAGATGCTCCATTGCCCACTGGATGTGAAAATTATATGGATGTAACAAACTACAATGATCACTCAAACTTACCCCAATAACCTTTGATTCCCTTGCCTAACAAGAATCTACTGATAGTAAAAGCAAATTATTGCGGAATCTGAAACAAAAACACAAAATGCTCGAAAATCTCAACAGGTTTGACAGCATCTGGGGAGAGAAAGCCAATGTTTCAAGTCTGAATGACTATTTGTCAGAATCTATCTACCTCCACCTTAAAATAATTCAGTGACCCCCACCTCCACCACCTTCTGAGGCAAAGTTCCAAAGTTGCCCAACCCTCTGAGAGAAGAAAACTTCTCCTCAACATAGCCCTAAAAGTGTGACCCCTAATTTTCAAACATTGCCCCCTGGTTCTGGACTCACCCATAAAAGGAAACAACTTCCCATGTCCACCTTGTCAACACAGTAAGAAGTCTCACAACACCAGGTTAAAGTCCAACAGGTTTATTTGGTAGCACAAGCCACTAGCTTTCAGAGCGCTGCTCCTTCATCAGGTGAGTGGGAGTTCTATTCACAAACAGGGCATATAAAGACACAAACTCAATTTACAAAATAATGGTTGGAATGCGAGTCTTTACAGGGAATCAAGTCTTAAAGGTACAGACAATGTGAGTGGAGAGAGAGTTAAGCACAGATTAAAGAGATGTGTATTGTTTCCAGCCAGGACAGTTAGTGAGATTTTGCAAGCCCAGGCATGTCGTGGGGGTTACAGATAGTGTGACATGAACCCAAGATCCCGGTTGAGGCCATCCTCATGTGTGCGGAACTTGGCTATCAGTCTCTGCTCAGCGTCTCTGCATTGTCGTGTGTCATGAAGGCCACCTTGGAGAACGCTACCCGAAGATCAGAGGCCGAATGCCCGTGACCGCTGAAGTGTTCCCCAACAGGAAGAGAACACTCTTGCCTGGTGATGTCGAGCGGCGTTCATTCATCCGTTGTCGTAGCGTCTGCATGGTCTCCCCAATATGCCATGCCTCCGGACATCCTTTCCTGCAGCGTATCAGGTAGACAATGTTGGCCGAGTTGCAAGTGTATGTACCGTGTACCTGGTGGATGGTGTTCTCACGTGAGATGATGGCATCCGTGTCGATGATCCAGCACGTCTTGCAGAGGTTGCTGTGGCAGGGTTGTGTGGTGTCGTGGTCACTGTTCTGAAGGCTAGATAGTTTGCTGCGGACGATGGTCAGTTTGAGGTTGTGTGGTTGTTTGAAGGCAAGAAGTAGGGGTGTGGGGATGGCCTTGGCAAAATGTTCATCTTCATCAATGACATGTTGAAGGCTCCGGAGGAGATGTCGTAGCTTCTCTGCTCCGGGGAAGTACTGGACGACGAAGGGTACTCTGTCCACCGTGTCCCGTGTTTGTCTTCTGAGGAGGTCGGTGCGATTTTTCACTGTGGCGCGTCGGAACTGTCGATTGATGAGTTGAGCACCATATCCTGTTCTTATGAGGGCATCTCTCAGCGTCTGGAGGTGTCTGTTGTGATCCTCCTCATCCGAGCAGATCCTGTGTATATGGAGCGCTTGTCCATAGGGGATGGCTTCTTTAACGTGTTTAGGATGGAAGCTGGGGAAGTGGAGCATCGTGAGGTTATCCATGGGCTTGCGGTACAGTGAGGTGCTGAGGTGACCGTCCTTGATGGAGGTGCATGTGTCCAAGAATGCAACCACAGCGCTCCACAGCGAAAAACCGCACTGACCTCCTCAGAAGACAAACGCGGGACACGGTGGACAGAGTACCCTTCGTCATCCAGTACTTCCCCGGAGCGGAGAAGCTACGGCATCTCCTCCAGAGCCTTCAACATGTCATTGATGAAGACGAACATCTCGCCAAAGCCATCCCCACACCCCCACTTCTTGCCTTCAAACAACCACGCAACCTCAAACAGACCATTGTCCGCAGCAAACTACCCAGCCTTCAGGAGAACAGTGACCATGACACCACACAACCCTGCCACAGCAACCTCTGCAAGACGTGCCGGATCATCGACACAGATGCCATCATCTCACATGAGAACACCATCTACCAGGTACACGGTACATACTCTTGCAACTCGGCCAACGTTTTCTACCTGATACACTGCAGGAAGGGATGTCCCGAGGCGTGGTACATTGGAGAAACCATGCAGACGCTGCGACAACGGATGAATGAACACCGTTCGACAATCACCAGGCAAGACTGTTCTCTTCCTGTGGGGGAGCACTTCAGCGGTCATGGGCATTCAGCCTCTGATCTTCGGGTAAGCGTTTTCCAAGGCAGCCTTCACGACATACGACGGCGCAGAGTCGCTGAGCAGAAACTGATAGCCAAGTTCCGCACACATGAGGACGGCCTCAACCGGGATCTTGGGTTCATGTCACACTATCTGTAATCCCCACAGCTTGCCTGGACCTGCAGAGTCTCACTGGCTGTCCTGTCTGGAGACAATACATATCTCTTTAGCCTGTCTTGATGCTCTCTCCACTCACATTGTCTGTACCTTTAAGACTTGATTCCCTGTAAAGACTCGCATTCCAACCATTATTTTGTAAATTCAGTTTGTGTCTTTATATGCCCTGTTTGTGAATAGAACTCCCACTCACCTGATGAAGGAGCAGCGCTCCGAAAGCTAGTGGCTAGTGCTACCAAATAAACCTGTCGGACTTTAACCTGGTGTTGTGAGACTTCTTACTGTGTTTACCCCAGCCCAACGCTGACATCTCCACATCACACCTTGTCAAGACCATTCAGGATCTTACATACTTCAATCAAGTCACCCTTTACTCTTCTAAACTCTGGTGGAAATAAGCCCAGTCTGTCTATGTCTAAATATCTATGATCCCAGAACAAACTGAACAGCTCTGTGTGGCTGAACTGAATTACTTCATCTGTAAATACACTACACTACATAGTGCCAGACTATTTGTTTTCTGTTGATGATGGTATAATGTTGTACCCCCGACTGCATGCAAGCAGTTTAAATTTCTGTGCTAAAATGTGAAGTATACTTGCCAATTTGCTATGCCAAAGGTGCAGCAGGAGGATTCAATGAGGTTCTAACACATATTCTGCTCTGTATATAAATGGGGTGGAAATCTAGCATATACTGTATCAGCAGAACTGTTATCTGCAGCTTCCAGCACCACAGGTAACACAAACACCTTTGGAGATCTCATTAGCATAACAACCCAGACACCATAATAGTGCAATCTTCAGTTGCATTCTTCTTTTCGACTTCCAAACATTTAACTAAAACAAAATGTCAAAAAGCGAGTTTACCCATTGCGGAGATGCCATTGAACTAATTATATTCACTTGATGGTAAATTGCCATTTATTTTAATTTTACGTTGTTTATTTTGTTGTACTGAATACTCGGGATTCAAAAAAATCTGCAAGTGTCATTGTTCAGTCTAGACAGATCATTGTCAAAGCTTGTGGCGTGCATCGTGCTCTGATGTTTAGATTCACTGCACAGAGCTCCTGCACTTTTAACAATATATAGTTCAAAGAGACAATTCACACTGTAACGCAGCAAAGTGTAAGGTTTGAAAGTAATCTGATAAGCAAAGTGCTTGGGGCTGAAAGGGAACGAACACTGACTAAGCCATTGAACTGAGCCTTTTTGGGCCTCATCTGTGGGTTAATTATATTAGATTGATGTTACATTGGAAATTAGCTCAAATGTGCAATTCACCTAAAAGTCAGGGGACTCTTTGGCAAGTGTGTTGCTTTGTGGGCTGCCAAAATTGTCTTTGCGGTAATTACATTCCAAAAATCATTATTCATGTATATAATTAATAATGGACTACAGGTGTCGGAAGGGTTACAATGCTGATTATTTAAATAGTTGATTATTATATTAGAGCACCATTTAAATTCAATTTAGTGGACTCTAGCCCAAGCCTGCTACCTGACTTCGCTCTAACCACGTTAATGTGCAATATAAAGATGATGTGGAGATGTGGAATATAAAGATAGAATTGTTTGCACTTTGCACAGATACAAGAGTGTGTGTGTGTGCGTGTGCAAACGTGTGCGTGCGTGCCTGTGTGCGTATGTGCGTACATTTGCATGCGTTTTGACACTTCAGTGAAGTTTTAATGCACTGTTCCTAACTCTCAGTATTTCCCAAGGCCTCAACATGAAGGGCAATTAAGATCACTGAAGTGCTGTAATAAATAGGTGTTTCAATAAATGGAAACTCATGAGTGGTTTTCTGGTGTGGAAGCATTGGATAGCACCATTTCCTTTGAGGCTGATCCTCTGACAGATAAGCTTCCGAAATCCTCCTCCCCCAACACCCCTGCACAAATGCACACAAATGCCTGCTACAAACTAAAGTTGAATAACGAGTTGTGTTTGGCAGGATTAATGGGTATTATCATGTTAATGGTTGTTTATGGTGTGGTTTGGGATAATCACGTGGTGGTGTGGACCTTCTGGTCCCTCTGTGGCCACAGCTCTTCTATCAGCGTGCCAAGTAATTAACTATCTCTTTTTTCTCCCAATATGTTTTAGGATCCCTAATGAGTCGCAGATAAAGCAGCCAGGGAGGCTCCAGCCACATGCCGCATCAATTTATTCACAGTGTTGTGGTTCTGCATGTCACAATAGAAAAATTACATTACCAGAGCTGCAACAGTCTTTAATACGAAAATAAAACCATTGTATGAATCCACATTTAACAGTGATATTACAATGTCGACGACTGATCATGGTGCCAGATTGGAGCCCATTCTTTTTCCAGTTGTTCTGAATTTGATTGTCAAGAAAAGAAAAACACAACATTGGTGTATCATTCGTTAGCAAAATGGTTAGTTTGATATCAATGCATCCTACCAAATATTCTGATACTATGTGGCCAGCAATGCAAAAGGAACACCATACTCTAGTACTGCATATTAACAACCAGTGATAATGAGATTTTTTTCCCCAGTCCAGCTCACTGGACCTAATTTGAATACAATTTAAAGCAAGTTCTTTGTTCAGACATTAGAATAAAAATTCTTAAATGAATGCAGTGTGAAAATACTGTTAATTTTGTGAGGGTAATTATAAGTTTAGTTAATATGAATAAGATGCAAAATGGAAAATTTTTTTATTGAATGATCAGAGAATCATAGAATTCTTACAGTGCAGAAAGAAACCATTTGGCCCAACGAGTCTGCGCCGACTCTCCGAAAGAGCATCCCTCCCAGGCCTGCGCCCCTTAATCCCACATCATGGCCAATCCACCCAACCTACACATTTTTGGACATTCAGGGGCAATTTATCATGGCCAATCCACCTAACCTGCACGTCTTTGGACTGTGGGAGGAAACCGGAGCATCCGGAGGAAACCCACGTGGACACAGGGAGAATGTGCAAATTCCACACAGGCAGTTACCCAAGGCCAGAACCTAACCCGGGTCCCTGGTGCTGTGAGGCAGCAATGCTAACCACTGTATCACTCTGCCGCCTACGTATTGCCATCAAGTTGAACATTGTCAATACAGTGGAATGGAATCATTTTCATTTTGGTACTAATTCTTCCCTCTTGCCTCAACAGTTTAACCAAAAATATTTTCATGAAAAATCTACACCCAATCTATGAAGAGGAAAGGAAGGATATACCTAAGGGAGGATATACCTGCCACCAAGGGAATGCAGCGGATGTTCACCAGACTAATTGCAGGGATGAGTAAAGATTGAGGAAAATGTGCCTGTATTCTCAAGAGTTTAGAAGAATGAGAGATGATCTAGCTGAAAATTACAAAACTCTTAAGAGCCGAGACAGTAAATGCAGAAAGGATGTTTCCCTTGGCTGGGGCAGGCGGTCTCGAAACAGGGGACACTGTCCCAGAATAAAGAACAAGCCATTTAGGACATTAGGACATTAAGGACTGAGATGAGGAGGAACCTCTTTATGCAGGGGGTGGTGAATCTTTGGAATTTTCTACCCTGAAGGCTGTGCAAGCTCAAGTCACTGAGTACGTTCAAGACAGAGATCAATAGATTCCTAGATGCTCATGATGTCAAGAGGTGTGTGGGAGAAAGGAGTTGAAGTAGATGATCTAGCTGAATGGCAGAGCAGGCTTGACGGGCTAAATGGCCTATTCCTGCTCTTATGTTCTTAAATTCATATGAAAAACTGTTTAGCAGGCGATGATTGCTCCAAATGAAGGCAGTGTCTTTGTGGTCCTAACTTCAGAAGAATTCTCTTTACTGCATCAGTATGACATCTTCATTTCTGATAGCAGCCATCTTTTACATTCCCAAGTTGAAGTCATTTAATATAATTATCAAGTATTAACAATTGCTTTGCACCATGGACTTTTGTCCTGCAATAACAACATTGAAGCATTTCAAAGTCAGTTAATTCACAATCTTTGCAATATTGTACTTTTCATGACAACAGACATCTGTATATTTAATTAAGACATTGGCATTGTGTCACAGAAAATGGCCATCTGTCCTAACTGTTGACATTTACCCTCCATTCAAGCAAGAAATTCTGCTCACATTTATTCACCCTGTTCTTATATCTTTTCAACCCATTTTCCTACATTCACCTATCAAATCGAATCTACCAGGCAACATCTTCAAGGGTTTCTGTTGTACAATATTAAAGCTATCACCTGCAAGTTTCCCTGTAAGTCACACACCATCCTGAGTTGGAACTATACCACTGTTCCTTTACTGTAGCTTTTGAAACTCAACCAAGCATTCATATTAACATGACAATAACCCTTGAGAAATGCCAACAAAGACCTCTACTCAGACTGCACTAACAGATCATAATGTTTTCTTCTAACATATACCAGGTAACCTGTCAATCAAAGTAGTCAAGTGGCGAATTTTTACAAAACTCTCAGTGACATCTTTAGCCTATTTCTTTCATGTTTGATGATTGAGGGATTTTTTAAAAAAACTTCAGATCAAGGGATTCATGATCATGTATTTTATGCACCCCCCCCCCCCCCCCCAATTGGGTGGGCTTTCAGCAGGGGCCATTATTTTTCCTTATTCATTCATGGGACATGGGCATCGCTGGCTGGCCAACATTTATTGCCCACACCTAGTTGCCCTTGAGAAGGTGATGGTGAGCTGCCTTCTTGAATTGCTGCAGTCCACGTGCTGTAAAGTATGACAAGTGGCTAACCCACTGCCTTCCTACCCACACCAGTTAGTTTCCTATAACACAGTGGGTTGGTAAAACACCCAGCAGGTTGCCTGCCATAAGGCCTGTTGAGGCTCTTAACTGTCCAATTAAGTGATGTGAAAAAGCAGGAAGAAAGAGCGGTTACTTCGTCCTGGGAGTGCGCTGTGTGCATCAGGGGCACCCCCCAAGATGGCGCACCTCCCTGGGTACATTGGGAGCACCCTCCCCTAAGATGGTACACCTCCTTTTCTGCCTCAATGCCCAGCCTGCAAAACTCAAACTGCCACTTCCTACCGCTCCTTAGGATACCCAGTCTAACCCCACCAAAAGGCCTGGACTCACCTCACTCTGGGGGCCATGCTGTCTTCTTTGTGGAATTGCTTGCAAACAGATTGGCTGTCAGATTTCATGGGTGAGATTTCCTTTTACATGCTGAGCTTGCTAGCGGATGGGGTGGGGGTTGGTGGGCATGTAATACCTGCCACAAAATCCACCCTCATGACACTTAAACAGACTTTGGGCTGCATTTTACCTGCATCTGTTGGATGTCTTTCAGTCACCTCCCCAAGCTCACCCTCAAGATGGTGGAGTGGGTACTGAAATCATCAGCCTGCCCCGCCATATTTAAATAGACAATCGAAGGTCAACTTGGCTTCTTACCAAGACATTTGCCCCCAGTAATATACTGTCCAAGCCATAAAATGATTGGCGTTGGCATTCCGGTAGGAATTGGCAGGCTGCTGTTTTAAAAAATATTTTCGAAGGTTGAAAGGAAATGGGGTGCTATCCTCGGGCTACCCTATGCTGATTTATAGGGGTGTCTGCCCCCCCCCCCCCAAGTTAGAAAACCCCCTTTCTTCCTATCTACCTGCTCCATGATACAGACCACCCCCAACTCCCTGCCCCTTCCCAAATCTGTCCAAAGCCTCGCTTCCGAAGGTCCTGGACTTACCTGTCTACAGGATCCATTGGGCCTTCTTCCTATTCCTGGTTGCAGACCTGGCAGCCTCCCATTAATGCGCTCATGGGACTGCCAGGACTGATGAGATACTGGCCAATCAGGAGCATTCACTTCAACACCAACAATTCGTAACTCTCACGCTGTGGAATAAGGCCCTTGGAACAGCCAAAATGTGTCTGTCTGAACCCAGCACTAAGCTCAAATACCCTTGCTGAATATGGGTTTCCCTCCTGTGTGATTCACTCCAACCTCCTTTTCCCGACCAACAAAAATTGCATCTGTTGGAATTAGAGGAGTACAGGTGGTACTCCTGCATCTGTGGGGAGAGAAAAACAAGAGTTAATGTTTTAAGTCCGTATGATTCCTCATCTTGAAACATTAACTCTGTGGGTGGGATTTTGTGGCCGCGCTCGCCCCAAAACTGGAAAATCCTGCCCGACGTCAACGGACCTTTCCATGGTCCGCCCCTCGCCCGCTCTAATTCCCGTGGTGGGTGGGGTGGTAAAATTCAGCCCTCTTTCTGTCTCCACAGATGCTGCCAAACCTGCTGACTTTTTCCAGCAGTTTTTGTTTTTATTTAGGGTTTCCAGCATCCACGGTATTTTATTTTTATTTTAGTCCTTTTGGTCTATTTGTTACAATAAAAGACTAAAATGTGAAATTTTGTTGTTTTCAGCAATCAACAGGAAATTTTGGTAGAAAGTTAGCGGTTCTGGGGATTGTAACAAATGTTACATTTTTGCTTTAAGAAATGTCACTTCCAAATGTCACTGCCAACTTTCCTCACAAAACAGTTAAATGTTTTCAGCAGAGGTGGTTACTGCGGTTGGCCTCAATTTTTCCAACTTCAGTAATGGAGCAATGAAAATCAGGGATGTGTCAGAGGCCAGAATTGAAGGAATGCAGAAGTGTTGGAGGATTAAAGGTCTGAAGGATATTTCAGAGATAGGATGGGGTCAAACCTTGGACTGAATGAATTAGAATTATTTGAAGAATTGGAAGAATGAGGGGAGATCAGATTGAGGTATACAAGATGATGAAAGGTATGGATAAAGTAGATGTGGAGCGGGTGCTTCCACTGGTGGGGCATTCTAGGACGAGAGGTCATAGTCTTAGGATAAGGGGTAGAAAATTTAGAACAGAGTTGAGGAGAAACTACTCCCAAAGAGTTGTGAATTTGTGGAATTCACTACCCCAAAGTCCGGTGGATGCTGGGGCAGTGAGTAAATTTAAAGAGGAGTTAGAGAGATTTTTAATTGGTAATGGGTTGAAGGGTCATTGGAAGAAGGCAGGAAAATGGGGATGAGGAGCATATCAGCCATGATCGAATGGTAGAGCAGACTCGATGGGCCGAATTGCCTAATTCTGCTCCTATATCTTATGAACGTATGACTTGAATGCAAGGATGAGCATTTTAAAATCATAGCATTGCCGAACCGGGAGCCAATGTAAGTCACATTTTCAGCTTTCATTGCTTTAATAAAAAGAAAATATGTAAAAAAGATGGGAAGAAATAATGATGGCGCTGCACAGGCCAACTGTAAGTGTGTTTGGGAATTGTTCTGTGCTCACCAATGTGGATGCAGACTGACAACTGCACTTGCTGCCTGTGTTAATTATGCTATGGACAGTGAGTGGGAGCTGAAGACAGAATAAGTCAAGCAAAGCATGAGTGCCATTGCCAAGTGCATAGTGCTAAATATAAAAAAATGTTCTTTTTTCGTTATAAGTTTTATTCCAGTATCTGCACGAAGCCAATGGTCTGAAATCAAATTGTCTATGTTATGAGGGGTGTAGTGACTGATGGGTCAATTCTCTACAGCATGGGAAATTTGAATCTCCTGCTATTTGAAGATAGTGCTGTCTCTGCCATTGAAAGCTGGGAGAAAAAGAATCACCAGCTCGCCTGAAAAGTAATTTTATATGTGGGTCACCTTATATACAAGAATATAATGCTCGATCCCTTAGAGTCACCACTCATTGATTAAATCCTAAGGAATTAGATTCTAGTCCCTTCACATCCACTACAGCACAAAGTGAAAATAAGGATTAAAAAAAAACCCTGTAAGATAACTAACTGTCTTTATTGCTGTGGCTTCAATCACTCATGGCCCACCTTCCAGTAGCCTGCTGCATAATAAATGGTGGACTATGCAAAAAAAAGGCACACATGGTGAGAGAGACCATTTCATGCCCCTCATTTTTCTTTACTGAGGATAGATATAGTCAGATCCAATATGATCTTAATTGACCAAAATATATGTAATTCCAATGAAGTCCAAATTAGTTCAATTGAGATGCGTTTTTTAGACTTGCTTGCCTGGATCTTCCACTGATAGATGACAAACAAATGGAATTCATTTGATTTCATATTTAAAATTGATCTTAAATAATTTCATGCTTATCTATGAGCACTGATCTTTGTTCTCCAATTAATAAGTAAAAAGAAAATAGGTAAAAAAGTAAGATGAGAAAGAATAATGATGGCGCTGCACAGGCCAACTGTAAGTGTGTTTGGGAATTGCTCTGTGTTCGTCTTTGCTATCTTACCTTTATGCCACTATCAACCCTTCTTTAATGGTGCCATTAACAGTCCCTTTATCTTGCGTCCACCTCGAATCAGTGCTCCAGGTTGGATTCGTGACACCCACTGCCCCACACCCATGGCACTCTGTGGCCAGTACTGGTGGCCAATATTGATCATTTTGTTCATGCTGAATATATAAGGATCAATTTCTACAGCAGAAACTGGTGCAGGCCAAAATCTACTGCAAGGAATGAAACTGTGACTTGCCTGATATATGTGGTTCAGGCCCACAACGTATATAATAACCATAGTATAGGGGAAGGGGTGACTCCTTGACATCAACCTTTAAAGCAACATTCAGAAGTCACCATAGAGGCCACTGAACAAACATAATTATATTTATTAAACTGACTGCATCACTGCACAACTAATGTTGAAGCAGAGCACTTCAGAATGAGCAGATAGATTTGTAGACAATTAATATACAAATAACAGTGACTTTATAACATGGCTAATTGGTCTTACAAGCACAAATCAAAAGCAAATGAGCTAATTGCTGAAACCACTTGCCATAAGTAATGATATCTGTGTATGTTGTAACTGTCCTCTAATTACAGGTCAACTCAGTTGTCAAAAATATCTGTAGAGAAGCTCCTGGAAGGCAGACAAGGCAATTCCTATGTGATGGGGTGGCAACAATTTAATGCTTAGTTACTTAACAACACTCATTATGGTTAAATAGTAATGTCTTCAAATTGACTGGAAGGTGATGCATTTTAAAAACCTGTTCTACAACCTCCGAGAAAGACTTTCTGAATTGGGAAATAACTATTGTGAGTGCAACATTGCATCTAATCTTATAATGTGCATTGCTTGTTTTGACATTTGCATTAGCAAGGAACAGCACCTTTTAATGCGGTGAGCACAATACCATCAGCTTTAGAATGTGATGTCTTCACGAAGTAGTATAGTTCTGGAATTCTGTGGCTCCTCTAGCATACACCCAGCATTATTTTGGTGTGAGCCACTGAAATAGCCAAAAGCAAGGTTTGAATCCAGATATGAACAAAGAGCAAAAGTCTACAAATACACTATCAATAGAAATCAGCAGTTCTGAGCAAGAGGCCAACTGAAACATTGGACTGCATTCCTATCTCCAGATGGAGCAAGGGATTTAGAGGGAAATCTGAAATTGTGTTTTTTTTTGCTTTCAAAAACAAATTTCCTCTGTCATCCTTTTCCCACGTTAGTTTCATCTGGTCTTTTTTGCAGGTTGGGAAGGCTCCTTTCCATTGATTGACAGGGCATGGAGAATCGCTGGCATTAATGTCCAGAAGATGTGCGGGTTAGGTTGATTAGCCATGCTAAAAATTGCCCCTTAGTGTCCTGAGATGCGTAGGTTAGGGGGACTAGCGGGTAAATATGTAAGGATATGGGGTAGGGTCTGGGTGGGATTGTGGTCGGAGCAGACTCGATGGGCCAAATGGCCTCTTTCTGCACTGTAGGGTTTCTATGTTCTAATGCACCCCTCCCCTATGTCCGTTTTGGGCTAGAGGTCAGCGAGAGCACGCCCTCCACTCCAGAAGCCTCGGCTGAACCCGTATCTGAGGTCACCATCGCAGATGTCAGGTCAGCCTTCGTGAAAGTCAACCCACGAAAAGCGACTGGCCTGGAAGGGTACCCGGATGAGCACTCAGATCCTGCTGGCAGGGGTATTCGCAGATACCTTTAACCTCTCTTTACAGCAATCTGAGATCCCTATCTGCTTAAGAAGGCAACTATCATCTCGGTACCAAAGGAAAGCCAGGCAGCATGCCTTAGTGACTATTGTCCGGTGGCTCTGACATCCATCATTATGAAGTGCACAAATCAATTCCGGCTTCCAAGATTGCAAGGATCCACTAGAGTTTGCCTATCACCGCAACAGGTCCACAGAAGATACCATCTCCTGGCCCTACATTCAACCTTGGAACATCTGGATAACAAAGACACCTGTCAGACTTCTATTTATTGCCTACAGCTCAGCCTTCAACACCATTATTTCAACAAAACCCATCTCCAAACTCTGTGGCCTAGGATTTGGTTCCTTCCTCTGTGACTGGATCCTCGACTTCCTAACCCACAATCAGTAAGGATAGGCAACAACACCTCCTTGATGATCATCCTTAACACAGTGCCCCACAAGCCTGTGTCCTCAGCCCCTTACTATACTCCTTCTACACCTATGACTGTGCGGTCAACTTCCCCTCCAACTTGATTTTCAAGTTTGCTGTTGACACCACTGTAGTGGGTGAGATCTCAAACAATGAAGAGACAGTGTACAGGAAAGAGATAGAGGATCTGGTGAGCTGGTGTGATGACAATAATCTGTCCCTCAGTGTCAACAAAATGAAGGAAATAGTCATTGACTTCTGAAAGCACAGTGGAGGACATGCCCCTGTCTACATCAATGGGGACAATATGGAAATGGTTAAGAGCTTCAAGTTTCTAGGTGTTCAGATCACCAACAACCTGTCCTGGTCCCTCCACCCCGATGCTATAGTTAAGAAAACCCACCAATGTCTCTACTTTCTCAGGAGGCTAAGGAAATTTAGCATGTCCACTCTGACTCTCACCAACCTCTACAGATGCACCATAGAAAGTATTCTTTCTGGTTGTATCACAGCTTGGTATGGCTCCTGCTCTGCCCAAGACCGCAAGAAACTACAAAGAATCATGAACAAAGCCCAGTCATCATGCAAACCAGCCTCCCATCCATTGAAAGAGAAAATGCTGGAAAATCTCAGCAGGTCTGGTAGCATCTGTAAGGAAAGAAAAGAGCTGACGTTTCGAGTCCAGGTGACCCTTTGTCAAAGTTAAAAGGCATAGAAAGTGGGAGATATTTATACTGCAGGGTGAGGGAATGAAAGATGAGTCATCACCAAAAAAACAAGGGGAAAGGCTGCTAATGACAGTCCATAGAGAGAATAAAGGGTGTGGATGGCCAAAGGGCAGAGAAACTGAAATCGGAGGGTAAGCTGTGACAGCTGTGACAACTGGATGGGAACAGAGGTAAAATTTAGAAAAGGGGAAGCAAAGGGGAGAAAAGGTAAGGAAAGGGGGATAAAGTAGGAGGAAAGTGTGGAGAGGGGAAATAAAGAAAGACAATAAAGAAATAAAAGGTAGAGAACAGTGAAAAATTAAATAAAATGTAAACAAAGGGGTCGAAGTGGGGTAGAGCTAATCATCTGAAGTTGTTGAATTCGATGTTGAGACTGGAAGGTTGTAATGTGCCCAGCTGGAAGATGAGATGCTGTTCCTTCAGTTTGCGTTGAGCTTCACTGGAACATTGCAGCAGGCCAAGGACAGACATGTGGGCATGGGAGCGGGATTGTGTGTGAAAATGGCAAGGAACGGGAAGGTCAGGATCTCGATTGAGCACAGACCGAAGGTGCTCAGCAAAGCGATCACCCAGTCTATGTTTGGTCTCTCCGATATAGAGGAGACCACATTGGGAGCAGCGAATGCAATAGACCAAATTGAAAGGTGCAAGCGAAACACTGCTTAACCTGGAATGAATGTTTTAGACCTTGGATGGTGAGCATAGAAGAGGTAAAGGGGCAGCTGTTACACCTTCTGTGATTGCATGGGAAGGTGCCATGAGTGACGGGAAAGATGTTGGGTATTGTGGAGGAGTGGACTAGGTTATCTCGGAGGAAACGGTCTCTGTGGAAGAGGGCGTGAAGGGAAGATGTATTTGGTGGTGGCATCACATTGGAGTTGGCGAAAATGGCGGAGGATTATGCTTTGCATGCAGAGGCTGGTGGGGTGAAATGTGAGAACAAGGGGGACTCTATCCTTGTTCTGGGATGGAGGGGAGGGGGTGAGGGTCGTGGCGCGGGAGATGGACTGCACGCTGTTGAGGGCCCTGTCGACAACTGTAGATGGAATCCACGGTTGAGGAAAAAGGAGCACATATTCGAAGCACCACTTTGGAAAGTGGTATAATTGGAACAAATGCAACGGAGGCGAAGGAGCTGAGAGAAAGAGATGGAGTCCTTACAGGATGTGGGTGTGAAGAGCTGTAGTCCAGATAGCTGTGGGAGTCAATGGGCTTGTAGTGGATATTGGTGGATAGTCTATTGCCGGAAATGGAGACAGAAAGGTCAAGGAAGAGAAGGGAAGTGTCTGAGATGGACCCAGGTGAAGGTGATGGAGGGGTGGAAACTGGAAACGAAGTTGATGAATTTTTTGAGGTCTGGACGAGAGCATGAAGCGGCACCAAAATAATCATCGATGTACCGGTAAAGGAGTTGTGGCAGACCTGCTGAGATTTTCCAGCATTTTCTCTTTTCGTTTCAGATTCCAGCATCTGCGGTAGCTTGCTTTTATCCCATCCATTGACTCTGTCTATACCTCCTGCTGCCTCGGAAAAGGAGCCAGCATAATCAAGGACCCCACACATCCCGGACTTACTCTCTTCTTCCATCAGAAAAAAGATACAAAAGTCTGAGGTCATGTATCAACCGACTCAAGAACAGCTTCTTCCCCGCTGCCATTAGACTTTTGAATGGATCTGCCTCATATTTAGTTGATCTTTCTCTACACCCTTGCTATGACTGTAACACTACCTTCTGCATCTTCTTTCCTTCTCTGTGTATGATATGCTTTGTCTGTGCAGCGTGCAAGAAACAATACTTTTCACTGTATACTAATACATGTGACAATAATAAATCAAATCAAATCAAATCAAAATTCAAATGAAAATACATCATCTCCTCTCTTAGTTTCAGGGGTCTCGAGCTGAAAGCTAATGATAGCTATGGCTATTAGCTGTGGCTATTATGAATGCTTAATTGAGTTTGAGAAGATGACGGTGTACTCAGCTCTGTAGATACCACAGCTCAGGGAAGTGACTGGCCATTTTAAGGTGTTGTAAGAACACAATCTCCCTATGATGGCTGGATACATAGTTGTTTTTTTTCTACAACTTAATGGTCACTTAAGGGATTAACTTTTTGTCTGTGGGACAAGTTTTTTTTGCAGTTTCAACAACAGAGGTTTGAATGGGAATTTTATTAAATGGTACAGGTTTATTTATTTTTAACTGACACACATGAGCATTGCATGTTCCCTAACCACTGTACATAGTGGATACTGGATGAATAGCTATGGAGGATTCCTGGGGCATGGAGTGGGTAAGCATTAGGAGGCATGGACGGGCCGACATGGCAAATATGAGAGGTATATAGGGGACATAGGAGTGAGTGCAGGGGGTTCAAGGGGTGAGATTTGGGTGGCATAAAAGCAATCTTGGGAGCAGATCTGTTGTATCTGAGAACTGAGGTGGGCCTTCTAAATAACCCACTTCCACACCCACACTCCTCCTGCATTGCACTACAGCTCGCAAACTGCATGTGGAACCTGCCCCTCACTTGAATAAAACAAATGTCCTGGGCAAAGTCAGCCATGATCGGGTTGGCACTTTGTAAGCTGCAAAAGGGCCCAACTCGCCTTTATGCGAGCCCTGGACAAAAATCTAGGCTATTTGTCTGTTCTCTTCATGGACTGATGTCTGCTTTGCTGAGTGTTTTCAGGGCCCGAATATGCTGGATCCTAAGCAACTATTAACCAACAAAGCTTCAATTGGTTTGCTGGAATGGAACTGTCACCGAGGCCAGTAAAGCCATACTGGTAAGCTGAGGTGTGTGCAGAACCAGGATGCAGGCTCCTTAATCAGCAGTTCCTGTACCCTAAACCTTAGGCACCTAGAATAAGATTGGTAAGACTATGATTGATCCAAGGAGGCATACTTCCTCAAACACCAATGGTTTTGAAAATACCTGAGGGCCCAGGCCACGTGGTGACCTTGACCTCCCGATGACGTGGCATCAAGATTAAAGAAAAGTCATTGTTAGAGATTTCCCACTTCTTTGTAACAGAGTCACCAAGGCAATTTGTTTCTGGGATGGAATTCAACGCCATCCTCCAGGCATCCCCTCACCCTGCCATATAATCCTTGGCTCGGCTTTGCAGGGTTATATCAGTGACAAGCATTCCCTGCATCCCTTCACACATACATATTCAGGGAATGTAGGTTTGAACTTTTTAAATTCCAGTGCAATTTGAAACGAATTCACGCTAAATTATAATCCCATTCGATAATGTTACAAGCCGAGGCAAACTAAAAGGTGCAATTTGTTTTTCTAAAGTCTTTCATAGGATGTGAGTGTTGCTGGTTAATCCAGCATTTATTGTCCATCCTTCATGCCCATGAGAAGGTAGAGGTGAGCCACCCTCTTGAATTGCTGCAGTCCATGTGGTGGAGGTATACCCACAGTTCAATAAGCATACTCAGTCAAATAATTTCATGGGTGGCATGGTGACACAGTGGTTAGCTCTGCTGCCTCACGGTGCCAGGTACCCGGGTTCAATTCCAGCCTCGGGTCACTGTCTGTGTGGAGTTTGCACATTCTCCCCGTCTCTGTGTGTGGGTTTCCTCCAGGTGCTCCGGCTTACTTCCACAGTCCAAAGATGAGGGGGTTAGGTTGATTGGCCATGATAAATTGTTCCTTAGTGTCAGGGGGATTAGGAGGGTAAATATGTGAAGTTGTGGGAATAGGGCCTGGCTGGGATTGTTGTCGGTGCAGGCTTGATAGGCCAAATGGATTCTATGATTCCATGATTCTATGAACACGTAGGCATCAACACTAAGAATAAATTAATACTTTAAAGAGTCAGAATAGCTGAAGAAAATGTAACAAAACTCAGGAATATTTACTGCAGGAGACATGGCAGCAGAGAGTGCAGCAAAAATAGACTGAAAATTGTGTCTCACAGGTGTTATCTTGTCGGCTGAACATGTACCCCATGCTATGAATGGAAATGTCAATGTGGCAAAAAGTCACAGCCAACAGACAGGGCTCAACATGAAGAACAGCACAAGAGACAGAAAGAGCGGTGACCAAGAGGTGACACAGGGGTCAGAGACTGACAGGAAGCAAGAGAAAAAAAGAACAGACACAAGAGAAAAGAAGAGAATGGGTGAAAAGAAATTTCAAAGATCAACATGGGCATTAAGAACAAAATAAGGCAAGAGATACTTTTATAAAGCACAAAAAAATCAGCGAATTAACCACTCAAAAATTACGACAAAGTAAAACAAAGGGCACGATTATTGCTGGAAATGGAGGTAAAGCTTGGGGACCATATAAAGGAAATTAAACCATACAAAAATAGAAACTATATAAAGATACAAGGGAAAGATTTCATGGCAAAGCAGGCAAATAATGGCCATAGCAGTGAAGGAAGATACAATTCTGTGACTTAGTTTATAGCTGACAACAATTTAATGGAAACTAACATTTCAGCCTGAAGGATTAAAGCAAAGTGAGGATAACTGTTGTAATAAGTAAGATCTACGTAAAACTAAATAAAAATGTTGGATGAACAGGAGTTAATAAACATGGTAAATGGTCACTTCTTTGAGACCTTTTAAATCACGTAATAGACGAATAGTATGTAGTACCATCCTGCCTCAAACATGTGCATGTCCAGGGACTTTGGAAGAGAGTTGAGGTCAAGACGCTGGGCACATTTGGACAGCATGTTGATTTGATTTGCTTTATTATTGTCACATGTATTGGTATACAATGAAAAGTATTGTTTTTTGCGCACTATATAGACAAAGCATACCGTTCATAGAGAAGGAAAGGAGAGGGCACAGAATGTATTCAATACCTAGATATTCTGATGGGAAGAAAATTGGGTGGACCTTCTGAAAGATTGATATAAAATGAGCCAAAGATCTTCTTATTCCAAAGCTATCCTGTGAGCTCATGGAAAACTATTCCACAACTGTAGAGTCTCATTGGGGTCAACCTAATTTCTTGTTAAAAAGGAGCTGAAAGTTCGAAGGTCTGATTAGGCTGTGACCAGCCACATCATCCGTGAACTCCTTAATAAAAATCCACTCTCCTGCTCACTCCTGTCCTCACAAACATTGATATTCCTCTTTTCCAAACAACTAATTTATTTTCATCACCAGTTTGCGGCAAGGAATTCTACATTCTACAAATTCCCTGTGTCAAGACATTTTAATTTTTGTGGTGATCATAAATTTGCAGTCTTTTTATTGCTCTATTACTATTTATTATACCTGAACAAAATGGATTTAATAGGAGCACAATTTATATGAATAAAGAAATAAGGATCAGTTTATAGAAACTGTTGTCTTGTCGCACAGGTCTGGTTTCAGGCACATCCCCATATGAAAAGTACACTAAAACCAAGGAGATTATGCAGCCTGGATTCACCAGGATGATGCCAGCAATGGAAAACTTTAATTATGAGGAAAACCTTCAGACTTTATTGAAACAGAGAAGATTCAGAGGAGATTTAATAGAGATTTTTAAAATTATGAAGGATTTTGATACAGTAAATAGGGCAGTGACAGACGAGGATCATAAAATTTAAATTGTCACCAAGAAAGTGAAGAATGAGATTCAGAGCAAGCATAAAATGAGTTGCCACCAGCAATAGTTTAGGCAAAGACCAATGCATTTTTTAGGGAAGTTATTTAAAACAGCAGAAGACACAAGCTTATGGGGACAGAATGACGAGTTTAGCAAAGAACCAGCGTAGCATCGACACGATGAGTTAAATTGTCCAGAGGCTTCAGACCCAACTTTGGGACTAAATGTGGGTTCTGAGTCTGTTCCTGTCAACAGTTAGACTGGTTCAGCAATCTTCCCGGAGGTGACCTCCTAATTGGCTGCCTCTGAGCTTGTTGGCGGGATATCAGAGTCAATCAGCAGGCTGGCAGCTCTGAAGTCTCGGCAGCACCCATTGGGAAAATAGGTGCTGCTGAGGCAGGTTGGATATCAAGAGGATGCCGCCCTTTTGAGGTGAATTTAGACGGTTAAGTAATAAGTTAAATATCAGAGGAGCCTAGTAGACCCCCTTCTCCGGATGGACCACCGAGGCCATGGAAGGTAACCTTCTCTATCTGTGACCCCTCTTTGTGGCTTGGTGGTCCCAGCTTCAATGGCCCTATGGACAGCCATAGTGAGGCTGCCTCCATGAAGTAGGCAGTTACCCGCAGCGAAGGTGCCACTCTGCCACCGGCAAAGTGGCAGCAGTACAGGAGAATTGCCCTTTAATAGCGCCTTTAATTATTTAAATTTTCTGTCCCAATGTGGCTCCCTGCTCTCTTCCTGGCACCTGCAACTACCCCCACCCCTCACTGCCTCCCAACTCGCCACCCCAGAGGTGGGAAGATCCTGCCAAATAGCCTGGAAATTTGTTGACACCACCGCCATTTCACAGGAGTAAAATAGGTGCCCAGGTATCCAATATAGCAGGAGGCACACATGCACACAATCTGCCATGCTGGTAAAGGCAGATAAAGAGGTGCCATAGGGACATCTTTGTGACCTTATATATGTGATAATAAGGGGTCTAAGGTCTGTGTGAGGCCTTTCTGCAGTATCGGCTGCCGACTAGTTAGATGCATGAAAGCATGATCTATATGAGAGCTAACCGGACATCCTGAAAGGGGTCACCGAAGGGCACCACCTGAAAGGTAGGCTTATTAAAAACACTTGACTGAATGTGGAGCCCAGAGGAGCAATTAGCGACTTTAGAGTCATACCAAAGACTATTGTTGGCTGCTGCTTCGGTCCATTTCCAACATCTCTTCCTCCTCCCTCTCCTCCTAATTTCTGGGGCATTGCACTAAATGGTCTCTGCTGTGTTGGAAACTTCCACCACCTTTAATAATCCTGAAAACCATGATAAGATCATCCACTAGCTTGCTGTGTTGAATTGAAAAAAAAAAAAATCCCTGACGTCTCAAGTCTCTCTTTATAATTGTAACCCTTTCATTTTTCTTGTATTTACCCAGCATCTTTTCCATTCCTTTCATGTCCTTCCTGGAACAGGGCACCTATTAACTGTTTGTAATGTACTAACTAGGCCTATAGTCTTGAACAGGTTGAACATTATCACCTTGGTTTTGCATTCCAGGTCTCTCGATAGAAAACAAAGGAGTCAGTTTGACTTTTTACAGCTTTCTCCAGTAATGCTGTCATCTTTTAATGATCTGCCCATCAAGGTTCTTCAATTCCATTTAAAGTCTTATTACTTAAGGTGCACTTACTCATATTTTTCCAACATACATTATTTTACCTTTTTCTATATTGAACTGCATTTGCCAGTTCTGCTCCATTCTGCTAGTTATTTGCAACCGTCATCGTAATTTACAAAATCCTCCGTTTTCTGCAAAAAAGTTTAATATTGTTCTCTGAGGTTCTATCTGTGTGGCCTCTCCTCTGTACACAGTAAATAAGTGTGGCTTCCAATTATGAACCACCATGGAACAAAAGTTCGCCATACATTTCCAATCTGAAAAATATCTGTTACCCTTAGTCTATGCTTTCTATCCTCCAGCCATGTAGTCACAAGCCAGTATCTTTGCCATAATTATTTTACATACTTTATCCAGACATTTTAAAAAATCCATATAAGCCATATCCACTGCATTTCCTTTAACTTTATTCTCCGTTACTTTCTATAGAATTGGTTAAATAAAAGCTTTCTTTCAGAAAGCTCTGCAAACTTGCCCTGGATTTTGGTATACCTAAGCAGGTTGTGTTTGACAATATTACTCACTGTAGTTAGACTTGTGTAGTTAATAAGGCTTAGGTTATCAAAGTTTAGTGATGGAAAGTTTAATTTGGATGCATTGGTGGAATGTCTTTAAGAAATCCTTAAGTTGACTTTTCTCTTAGTGTCAAAATGTAGCTTTAAGGAGGAGCAAAACACAGAAAAGTTGTTGAGAGATATGTTGCATTTGAGCTCCAGTGAGTCTAGCATTAGCTGTGAACAGAAGCCAAAATGACTGATTGCCTAAAAGGATGGCCTGAGGGCTAGGATTGTAAGTAAAGGGTACAAGTCAAGGTTAGTTTGTTGTCGGCAAGTCATAAGTACTTCTGTCTTTGTCATCCCTCAGTGTACTTGAACAGGCGCTGGAGTGTGGCGACTAGGGGATTTTCACAGTAACTTCATTGCAGTATTAATATAAGCCTACTTGTGACAAAACAAAATAAAAAATAAAATAAACATTGGTCAAGAATTGTAAATGTAAGACTGTAAGTTGAGATTAGGTTGTCGTAGGGAAGCCATGAGCTCACTTTCCATTTGTCAGGAGTTACAGATGTTTGGGAAAGGTTATTTGATGCATTGGCACAGTTGCTCAGACTTGGCTGAATGTTGCAAAAGCTGCCTGTAAAAAAAGGGTATAAAAATAGGGGAGCAGCACTGAGGGTCTTTGCAATTGCTAGGGGGAAGCATTAGTCTCAGGAAACTTGCTAAGGGGGAGCTCTTGCCAGGAGGGAGTTAGGAGTTAATAGTTGCGTCAGTCCACAGGTAAGGTTTGGCGTTTACTGCAAGAAACCTAGAGGCAAATATAGGTTTAGGGTTTGTTGCAAAAAGAAACCCAGAGGTGACTTTAGACTAGAGATTGCCGTAAGAATCCAGAAGGCTAGGGATTTGCTGTAAGAAGTCCACAATATAGATTTTATAATTAAGAAGGTATTAGAATTCAGTATTAGGACTAGATGTAGTTGCTTTAAGAAGAAGGTGAAAGTGAAAGCTGCCTCCAGTACTCAGCACCAGTTGTAGACTAGGAGTGAGAAAGAGAAAGCATTTAGCAAGTGGTTGTAAGGTACATAGACTGGGAAATTGGAAGACTTAAAGCTGCAACTGGATTGTGTGTGTATATTAGAATTTGGTTGAGTAAGGTAAAATCTTCAAAACTTCAAGAGTCAAGAGATTAGGACCTAGGGTCCAAATATTCTCAAGAAGAGAAGATCCCAGTGGCCCCAGGAAGCAAGATGAGGAGAACTCAGAAGTGCTGGGATTTAAAGGGAAAGAGAATGGGTGGAATTTCCTGACCCTCCCTGCCAATGAGATCTTCTGGTCCTCTCGACAGCAGCCACTTGTGGCAGGTTTCCCAGCAGCATGGTGGGCAAGCCAAGCAAAACACCATAGATCTCAGTGGGGGCGGAAGATGCCACCAGCAATCAATGGCACGCTGCCTCCACCATGAGAAACCACACCATTGAGGGAAGGGAAATCCGGTAAGTTTATTGTGTCATGTCACGACTGGAATGTTAAGTATTAATCTTTGTTGTCTGACAAACCTTCTTAGTTTGCATTCTAAATTAGTGATTGTTCTTTTTGACAATATGTTATTCTCTGACAGGAATCTTCTTAATCTGGGGTTTAATCTATGAAAGTGTACCACTATGCCTACATCAATATCACATTAATTAGCAAAAGAAAATCACCAATAAAATTTGATATTTAGCAAATCTTATGTCAAAAACTGATATTTGCATAAAACTCAGACTGGCAACAAGGATAATAAATATTTCCACACCCACATTTCTCAGGGTCATATTTTGAACAACTATTCACACTTTTGTTGCCCAGAAAGAAAATAATTGCTACATTTTTGTGCTTTCCTGTTGGGGCAGAGAGATAGCTCAAGCATTAACTGAAATATTCCTATTTGGGAACATGCAAACTCAGGCGCCATCATTTTTAAAATTCATTCGTGGGACACAGGTGTCGCTGGCTGGCCAGCATTTATTGCCCATCCCTAGTTGCCTGAGGGTGGTTGTGAGTCAACCACATTGCTGTGGCTCTGGAGTCACATGTGGGCCAGACCAGGTAAGGACAGCAGATTTCTTTCCTTAAAGGACATTAGTGAATCAGATGGGCTTTTCCGACAATCAGCAATGGTTCCATGATCATCAGTATATTCTTAATTCCGTATTTTTTTTAATTGAAATTTCGCTAACTGTTGTGGCGGGATTTGAACCCAGGTCCCCAGAACAGTAGCTGCGTTTTCTGGAGTAATAGTCTAGCGATAATACCACGAGGCCATCGCCTCCCCATTGTCTTGCCACTCAAACTTGCATGTTTCAAAAACTTTTTCCCAATTCACGGCCGGACCACTAGATGGAGAAACATTGCAGAAACAAAAACACTTATGCTTTGGATAGAAATAAAATTGCCAATGTTTTAATCCTGCCAATTGCCGGCCAATCGCAAGAGCAACACTGACAGTTATCACGGAGGAGGATGCATCCCCAGATTACCCAGTTCTTACAGCAGGAGAATATGTGGTGGGGATTAGGGTAGCAAAACTGGAGAAATACTGAGGTTCTGTTCAGGGGAACAATTTACCGTGGTACAAAAGAAATGAGCTTTCTTACAGATATCCCTTCTCCAAATGGATTACATAACTTTCATTTTAAAGCAGACTATTAGCCTTTCAGAATTTATATCTGTATTAAATTTTTTATAGAGTACATAACAATAAATATCAGCCTTGGATTTTCTTTTGCTTAAAATAAATCAATTAGAGCTTGAGTGTGAGCAACGGACACAATACTGCACTCTTGAAATGTGATTTCACATTCAGAAAATATGGATTAAGTGAACTCCTTGCCCTTCGATTGATTTCAGCTGGCAGAAGCTGGTAGAATAAGTCACGTCATGCTTTAATTCAATCAGCACTAAATTTTCTTTGCAACTTGCAACGCAGGAAGCGTGTTTCAATGGATATTTATAAAATAATATTTCCTATGTCCCTAATGCTAAAATTTATTAATGGAAAAATGTACGATACACCAAAGAATCTTAATCTTCTACCTGAGGGAGATGCGGTTAGAGTAGACAGAAGTGCATGACACGTAAGAATAGCAGATTGCCATTTTCATGTTCAAAGAGAAAGAACAACTCACTTTTATATAGCATCTTACATGTCCTGTGGATGTCGCAAAACACTTCACAACTATTGAAGTATAGTCGCCGTTGTGAATAAAACTGCTAATGTTTAAAACATGCCACTTGCCAGCCAATCGCAAGAGCAGCACTGACAGTTGTCATGGAGGAGGATGTGTCCCAGATTACCTAGGTCTAGCAGCAAGAGAATGTGTGTCAGGAAGTTGAATACTCAACAGAAGTATTGTTGTAATGTAGGAGATGCAGCATCTGATTCACACACAGCAATATGACAACAACCAAATCATCTGTTTTTGTTAAAGGATCAATATTGGCAAGAGCACCAAGGTGAATTTCCCTGAATTTCTTTAAAATAGTTCCATGGGATCTTCGATATCTACTTTGAAGGCCATGCCTCACTCAATTGCTCCTCCAACAAGGCAACACTCCCTCAGTACTGCACTGAAGTGTCAACCATGATTTTGTCCTCATGTCACTGGAGTGGAACCTTTGACTTGGAGGTGAGAATGCTACTAAATGAATCAAGACTGACACCAAAATCAACTTGCAGCATAGAAGTTATCTGGATATCTATTAATTCACTCCAGAATATCTGTATATTCAATATCAGTCTGTAATATTCACTCTCGCTCAAAAAGAAATTTCTGTCAAGGGATGTTAAAGGTATATATATATAATAATCATAATTAATTGGCTGTTCTATACTATTCAGACTCTGATAATTATTGGTTTTACTCATGCTTAGGAATGACTATCCAAGAACAATGGACTAAGATTTTGAGACAGATAGTTGCAATAAATCAAAGAACAGAGAAAAGTACAGCACAGGAACAGGCCTTCAGCCTTCCAAGCCTGTGCCGATCATGATGCCCTAACTAAACTAAAAACAACCTTCTGCCCTTATTTGGTCCCTATCCCTCTATTCCCTCCCTATTCATGTACCCCATCCAGATGCCTCTTCAATGCTGCTAGTGTGCCTGCTTCCACCACCTCCTATGGCAGCATATTCCAAGCATCCACCACTCTCTGCATGAAAAACTTCCCCTGCACATCTCCCTTAAACTTTTCCCCTCTCACCTTGAACCTGTGCCCCCTTGTAATTGACACTTCCCCCTGGCAAAAAGCCTCTGACTATCAACCATGTCTATGCCTCTCGTAATTTTGTCGACCTCTATCAGGTTTCCCCTCAGCCTCCGCCTTCCCAGTGAAAACAATCCTAGTTTGTTCAACCTCTCCTCATAGTCAACACCCTCGAGACCAGGCAGCATCCTGGTGAACCTTCTTTGCACTCTCTCCAAAGCTTCCACGTCCTTAGTCAGTACACAGGGATTTGGTTATGAGATGTTATTTTCTTACTGCAACCAGTTATGTATGTAATGGGTCTTGGACAAAAGTGGATTAATTCAGGAAAGCCAGCACTGTTTGTGAAGAGTAAGTCATGTTAAACTAACTTGCTGGAGTTTTTTGATGAGATAACAGGGAGAGTTGATGAGGGTAATGAGGATATGGTGTACGCAGACTTCCAAAATGTGTTTAATAATTTAATTATAAAGTGCTACTTAATAGGCTTGTCAGCAAAATTAGATCATGGAATAAAAGATGGAGTGGCAGCATGCATCTGAAGTTAGCTGAGTGACAGGAAACAGAGTGTAGTGGTGAGTGGTTGTTTTTTGGACTGGAGGAAGACAGATATTCGGGCTCCCTGGGGGTCAGTGATAGGACCACAGCTTTTCTCGATCTATGTTATTGACTCAGACTTTAGTGTACAGGGCACAATTTCAAAAGTTGAGAATGACATAAAACTTGGAAGTGTTGTGAACTGTGAGGAATGTAGTGATAAACTTAAAGAAGACTTAGATAGTATGGTGCAAGGGATGGACCAAGTGGCAGATGAAACTTAATGCAGAGAGGTGCGAAAGGACAGCATGATGGCACAGTGGTTAGCACTGCTGCCTCACAACACCAGGGACCTGGGTTCGATTCTCAGTTTGGGTGACTGTCTGTGCAGAGTCTGCACGTTCTTCCCGTGGGTTTCCTCTGGGTGCTCCGGTTTCCTCCCACATTCCAAAGATGTGCAGATTAGGTGGATTGGCCATGCTAAATTGCCCCTTTGTGTCGGGGGACTAGCTGGGGTAAATGCATGGGTTATGGGGATAGGGCCTGTGTGGAATTACGGTCGGTGCAGACTCGATGGGCCGAATGGCCTCCTCTGCACTGTAGGATTCTATGATTCTAAATGATTTATTTCCAACTGGACTAGTAATCTAGAGGCCCCTCTCACCTTGAACCTGTGCCCCCTTGTAATTGACACTTCCCCCTGGAAAAAAGCCTCTGACTATCAACCCTGTCTATGCCTCTCGTAATTTTGTCGACCTCTATCAGGTCTCCCCTCAGCCTCCATCTTCCCAGTGAAAACAATCCTAGTTTATTCAACCTCTCCTCATAGTCAACACCCTCGAGACCAGGCAGCATCCTGGTGAACCTTCTTTGCACTCTCTCCAAAGCTTCCACGTCCTTAGTCAGTACACAGGGATTTGGTTATGAGATGTTATTTTCTTACTGCAACCAGTAGTAAGAACTGGTTGCAGTAAGACCAACTGTTCTGGAGACATGAGTTCAAGACCCACCATGGCAGCTGGTTGAATTTGAAATCAATTCATAAAAATCTGCAATTGGTAATAATGACCATGAAACTACAATTGGTTGTTGTAAAAACCCATCTGGTTCACTAATGTCCTCTAGGGAAGGAAATCAGCAGTCCTTGCTCGGTGTGGCCTACACGTGACTCTATGCCCATAGTAACACCACTCTGAAATGGCCCAGCAAACCATTTTGGTCAAGGACAATTAGGGATGAGCAACAAATGCTGACCTTGCCAGTAACACTGTTGCGGGAATAAAAAGAAATCTACAGGAAGAATGAGGTAAGACAATGCACAATAAAGGGGACAATTCATAAAGGTGTGCAGGAATCACAGAATCACACAGTGCAGAAGCGCCCTTTGGTCTATCGAGTCTGCACAATCACATGAGAATGACTTAATTTACTTACCTAATCCCATTTACCAGCAGTTGGCCCATAGTCTTAAATGTTATGACGTGCCATGTGCTCATCCAAGTACTTTTTAAAAGGATGTGAGGCAACCCGCCTCTACCACCCTTCCAGGCAGTGCATTTCAGACCGTCAACACCTTCTGGGTAAAAAGGTTTTTCCTCACAACCCGTCTAAACCTCCTGCCCCTCACCTTGAACCTATGTCCCCTCGTGACTGAACCTTCAACTAAGGGAACAGCCGCTCCCTATCCCCCCTGACCATGCCCCTCATAATCTTGAACACCTCGATCAGGTTGCCCCTCAGTCTTCCCTGCTTCAATGAAACTATCCAAATCTATCCAACCTCTCTTCATAACTTAAATGTTCAATCCCAGACAACATCCTGGTGAATCTTGTCTGCACCCCCTCCAGTGCAATCGTATCCTTCTGGCCACCAGAACTGCACACAGTACTCTAGCTGTGGCCTCACCAAAGTTCTATACAACTCCAACATGACTTCCCTGCTTTTGTAATCTATGCCTCGATTGATAAAGGCAAGTATCCCATATGCCTTTTTCACCACTCCACTAATGTGCCCTTCCGCCTTCAGAGATCTATGGACAAACACGCCAAGGTGAGAGGTCGGGCAGTATATGTGCTGAAATCATTGAAGGTGGCGGAGCAGGCTGAGAAAGTGGTGAAGAGGGGATTAAGAGGAAATTTGATGGATGATTTCAAAATCATGAGGGGTCAGGACAGAGTAGCTAATGAAGAACTGTTCCCATTAGTGGGAAGGTCAAGAAGTGGAGGACACCAATTTAAGGTGATTGGCAAGAGAAACAATGATGACAGGAGAAGAAGCTTTTGTTTTATGCAGCATGTGCTTAGGATGTGGAATTCTCTACCTGTGTGTGTGGTGCAAAGCTTTAATCTAGGCCTTCAAAAGAGAATTGGATGATTATCTGAAGTGAAAAGACTGGAAGGGCTATGGGGAAAAGGTGGAGGAGTAGGACGAGGTGAGTCACTCTTCCAAACAGCAGAGTAGCCTGCTTTTGAGCTGTAAACATTCTATGGTTCTTTTTGTTATGATTAGAGATGTTATTATCGGTTTGTCTCAATACAGATTTTAAGACAAAAATACAATCAAAATCCTAATTTGGAATTACTGCAGTCATGACCCAGAAGCCTTCATTTTAACCACTTTAACGACTCATTAACGCTTATTTCAGCTAATCCAATATTTCCCGGGAACAAAGAAATCAACTCTGACTGCAGAGTTTTAAGATGGGACGATGGTGATGAAGGGAAGAAGAGACTGTATGATTTTCACACTACCTATATTTTCGGTCGAAGAGTCTCGGGTTCAACAAATTCAGAACAATCAATGAGATATCACAAGAACCAATAAGGGCACACATGCAAAAACATGTTAGCAATGCAAATCCAAAGCTGTTCTGACAGATTTCTGCGGAAATCAGGTGCACACATGTCCCTAGAGGAGGGAAGGAGAAGATGCTAAACTAACGCTATCTAAATCACACAGCACAAAGTCTTTGGGGTATTAATGGATGATATAAAGTATAATAAGCAGAGCAGTTGAAATATCTTAGAACAGTACAAGTATCAAAACCTAAAGCAAAGCACTGATGCCAGAAAATAAGGTGCTCCACTGAAACCCACTTGGCTGTGAGGTGTTTGCCATGCTGTGGTACGGTGCCTACCCTGTTAATGTTTCACACACTGAGAGAATATAGATCTTGTCAACAAACAACATTTTTCCAACCTTCAGTCTTTTAGTCAGAAGGCTGCACACCATTTCCAGGGACTCCCTCCTGTTTACAATATTTTTTTTATGGGTGTCTTTGAGCAGTATGATCATCAGTGAAGAGAGAAATTATAACACTACACACTTTCAATCTTGCTGCCATCACATACCAACAGATGCCAGTCCTAGGAGACAGTGTAAGGAAATTGGCAGACTTACTCAATGTGGCAGAAATGGTGTAAATGATATTACAATTACATTGCAGGGCAATTTTCACCACGACTGAAGAGCAATATAATCCGGGAGCATAATACCTGTACGAAGTTCATTATCCATTTATTATATCAGCTGCTTTAGGACAACAACAACAACAAAATTGTTGGAAATGTTTTCGCCCCATCTGATCTGCATGAAAAAATGTTTAAAAATAGCTCAGGACGTAGAAGCGGCAGATTTGCATGGAAGCCCCTCCGGAGGTTCTCAAATGATATGTGTACTCTCTTTCTGATATGATTTAGAAAGTGATGGATTTTCAGGTGCAATGATAGATTGCAGATGCAAATCCATTGGACATCACACCTGGACCAAAATAATAAAAATTGCAATGTTTGTAAAGTCAGGCTCCCAGTATTCCAAGTTCGGTTAATCCTTACAGTCAAATGGAAAGTTCATCATGTATCATTGATACTTGTTGTTAAAAACTATTGTCGCACACAAGTGTTGCGGAAGAAATATTCCATGTGGCTTATAGGAGAAAAAAATATTGCGTTTGCGAATACATTTGTCTCCTTTCAGTGGTATTGTTGCTCTGCTGTTTTCTGATGCTTTCTGAACATTTGAGCCATGTTGTTGTCTGCAGTGTATGACTGAAGTAGTCACAGCAGTTATTTTCTTTGCAGAGCTAAATAATCATACTTGCTTCTCTGGCACACTGTGAAAGAAGTAATAAGTGGAGTGAGTCACCCCTTTGAATATAGTACTTCATCCACGTTTAAGGGTTTTTTTCAAAATGATGGCTGTTATCCCTGGTGAAAGATGGGAGGTAACCTGTGTGTTAAACGGGGGCATATTAAAGCACCTACTGTGACTGTAACTCCCTCTGAATAACATTTTTTAAAGCTTGCGTTTTTATTTTCTAAGGCATTCATTCCAGCATGGTGATGTAGTGTTTTGGAGCTTCAACAGGCTGTGCCAGCTACAGTTTACCACACGGTATTTCGACAACTTACTACAGTATGGAATGACAAAGTGGAAGGAAAAGCAACTCCAAATGTCCTTGCACTGCTTACCAAAAATGCTCAGTCATAAAAATGCACAAAGGCTCAGGAGGAGTTTACCTTTTATACCGATGACACTTAGAGATGCAACAAAGACAGATTTACGTTGGCATAGTACCTTTCACATCCTCAGGACATCCCACAGCATTTCAAAATTAGGAATACTCTCGCAATGGAGCACTGCTGATATGCAGCCAAATGTATTCATAGTCAAGAATGTCAAGTGAGAAGGAAAGAAGGAGATTTGGAGTCTGTGACAGAGTAAAAGAGAGTTCCCTTAGCACTGGCTAGTATGTGATAATGTTGATCTGTGTCTTCGCTATCAACCTCCAACATCTTCCAGAGACAGCACTTACAATGGCCCTTGCACAATCTTTGTATTCTCTGACGACACCCTGCCGCTCTTGCACAAGTTTAAATTGTGGCACTCAATCAGTTTCGGCTCACTGACAAGGAAGAGTAAACTCTACAGGATTACACCCACGATCTCATGGTCTCCAATCCTGAGTTATATAGTTATCCCACAACAACTAATGTGAAAAACATTTGAGACTTTATAACAAAAGGGACTGGGCCTTTGAAATTCTGTTTCCGGCGTCAACTGTTGATGTATTTCTATGGGTAGTCAAGAGTATCCTCTACCAGAGTTTAGATTGTTATATTATAAAATGGTGTGTTCTGGTTGGTACTAGACTCAAAAATAACAAACTTTTGATCAAATGAATTGGACCATCACTTTCTCAAATGCCATCTCAATGGCCACTCAACCCCACTACAGTACCTGTACTTCCCAGTTCTGTTTTAAATTTGAATATTATCACACACTCACAAGAATTCCTATCATGGTGTGCTGCAGCATTCAAGATCGGAGTAGCAATGTTAGGTTGGGATAATTCCTGCAATGACATTGAGGAGGAATTCCTGGAATAGCTCCGATTTTCATCTGCAAATTGCCTGTATGAAAACACTCCTTCACTGCAACTCCAAATCATCAAACATTTCAGCTATTATAAAATAACAGCCACTTCAAACCGCATGTAATATTATAGCTACTGGTCATTTTCATTTCAGTCATTCCGCTCTTAATAGTCCTTTACTTAAAAGAATAGATTTCTAAATATTGGAAAGTAGAACACTTTATTTCTTAAGACAACTAATGCCAGCACCAGCATTCAATCAGAAATAAGATGCAGGGTTGTAACCTTTCTGCTTTACCTGGGAAGGCAGAGCATGGATTGACTTTGGATAGTGGCATAACGGGCAATATCGATTCATTGACTTGAACGGAAATCAACACTGGGAAAAATGTGCAACAGGCAGCCAAAATGGCAGTGCCCAGTTTACAGTATTGCACAAAATCAAAACAACCCCTGTGTGAATTTATGTACGTCACACTGGTCTTACACTTTTATGCCATTTGAACATATGAAACTGGTGGGCAGGAAAAGACCAACTGGTCCAGCTATGTCTCATAATGGCTAGAGCATCACAACTCAACCCCACACACTACACCCCAATCCCTATCTTTTCACAGGCCATGTTAATCTCCTCAGAAATGCACAAAACCAGAAGAAAAATTACTCGGGGCCAATAAAGGAAAAAAAATCACTCTGACAATTCCTCTTTCCCCCCTTCATGTGAGCGAAATCAGCTCAAGAGTTAACATGGATTAAGTGACATTCACAATTGGTTCTGGGAAATTTTGAATTCTGATCTTCAATAGAGCTGAGAAAGCCCAAATGCATTTCATCTAATAAATATGTCTTACTGCTATCAAGACAAAGCCTTGCATTTTGCAAGGTTAAACTGGATTCAGACCCACAGCCCAAAGATAAAAGGGCTCATGCAAATCCAGTCCACCGTTTGGCCCTGTGAATTTCTTTGCGATTGACCACAGAATCCAACCCTAACTGTCACTAGGTAGTTTCTCTCATTATCAAGAATTATGCTGCCTGGTGCCAACTGAACTGAAAATAACAAAGATATTTATTTTTATTCACCCACACAACATTTCAAAAATGCCATTTTTCAGAGATCTGCAAGTTGAGAAAATATGTGCAGGTCAGATAAGAGGACAAATTATGCAGAATTTTCTTTTGACATTATTTTTCAGTTAAGTCTAATGCAAATATAAAGGAGTCCCCTGTTTAATTGAGGGACGCAGTTTCTGGGACATTGCTACAGGCCATCTGTTCCTCTACGAGCGGCTGCCACAGAGCTATTTCTTTAAATCCAGTAGGAAAAGGTATCAGATTGGCCTTAACACCTCAAATATAGGATTCTATAAATGCTACGTATAATTTGTAGTAAATAGTGTTCAGTAAAATAATTCTTAAGGGTGTTATTGAATGTCATTTAAAAAATATATGAGAGTATTCATTGAACTGCATCTATTTTCCTGTGTACTTGGTTCACAGAATGCTACACAGATGAGACATTTCATTGATTGCACAAACACTAAAAACAGCAGTGCAAATGAAAATATAGGTTAACGCCATCCAGGAGGCATTTCAATCACACTCAAACACTATACAGCCCCCATATAATACTGTCTTTGAGAACCAGACAAAAGTGTTACGAACAGCTCTTTTAAGGAACATGAGTTCTCTATCAATGGGAACCACGCAGAACAGACATTATAAAGGAGCAGGATATTATTAATGAATACTTTGTGAGTCACATTATAGAGCTGGGCATTGTTCAGCTGTTTATGTAATGTGCTGTGGAATCTGTCCCCCTTGTACATTGCAGGGTGAATTCCGCAACACCAGCCGCGACAAAGCATTGCGCTTTGTGGAAAAGTTGTCAGAAAGTCGCAAACTGGGACTTGCTTTCCCAGGTGCCAAATATCCCACCGCGGCAAGGAATGATCCGGGCAAACCACGCAATTGAAGAAGCAAGTCTTCGGCCTGTGCAAGTGAGCTGAGCGCACAGCCTGCTCACAGCCGACTCACAGCAGGAGAAAATGGTGGGTGTTTATAGTGCAATTCTGGTGCCGCTGCCTCAGGGGGCACAAGGGGAAAGCAGTTCTTCAGGCGGATCACTGCTCCTCCGGAGGTAGTACGGCTACCCACAAAGTCAAGGTTGTCATCGGTTACAGTTCTCTAAGGCGACTGCACTATTAAATCAAAATTCTGGAAGCACACAGAATAGTCGGCACCTCTGAAGACTGACCCGCTGATAACATTTTTAAAAATTTTCGTTTCAGATTTCCTGCAAATGTTAGATTTTTTGCAGCGTTAAAATAAGTTCCCTGTCCACATCAATCAAGGTTTTGTAAAATAAATAGGTGATACAACAAAAATCGGTGGCAGGACACTGAGAGAATTCCTGTTCTCTTTTGAATGATTCCATGGAATCTTTTAAGTCCAAAAGATGGTTGTCCCGTTAATGCAACATTCATCCCCACTACTGCATTAGAGAGGCAGCCCGAGTTATATCCACAAGTCTTGGAATGGTTCCGATCACAGATTTCTGACTCAGGTATGCAAGATGCCAATTATAGTATGTTAATTTTCTTAAGGGAGCTTCATACAAATTACTTTCTAAGACGTTTAGCCATTTGCGTCCCAGGGCATCAGTTAAAGAAATATCTCAATTTATTCCTTCGCATTCCTAACCTTACCAACTATATGATCTTGGACCTCTTTTCCAAGCCCAAATTCTTAAATACGGCTCCAAAACACTTGCTTAATTTTAAGGAAAAGGTTAAAACCTGAAGTGGATTTCCAGGACCTATTACCTGCAAATCCTGCCCCGTTATTGCACGTATTTTATTTTTGCTGATCTACAACAGCATCGCATTTTAAAATCTTTTTTTCCCCTGTAATTTGGCATGTTTCAGAAGGTAGAGCATTTGCTCTGGGGCCTGCCCTCCTGGGAATAAAGCCCCACTCGTGCTAATTAAACATGGCTCTCCAGGACCTAAAGAAATGAGCCTGGACAAACATTCAGGTATTTGGTCCTGTGTTATTAAAATATATAAAAAATTATAAGTATAGGCTTATGGTGCAGAAATAGTTAACATGCACCATCTGCATACTTTGCGCTGTCAGTCACTAATTGCATGCTACTTCACAGTTATGCTACAGTGTCAGAACAAGGATTTGACAGAACTGATACAGTGTCTGCTCCAGCAGGTGCCTAACATCCTATGTACCATCTTATAACTGTTTTAAGTAAGTACTACAATTCTGATGCCTATTCATGACTACACAACTATTTTAGATGAAGTAAAAGTTACTTACGTTTGTCTGTCAACTGAAGGGAAATCAAGTACGTATTCAATATTAATTTTAAAAGCACAAAAAATATGCATATCAGGAGTTTTAAATAAAGGAGGATATCAGTAAACTACCTTCTTCAGGGGAGTGCTTTAGCCAATCATGCCTAGTTCGGTCTACATATGACTTCAATCCAATGTCACATGGTTGACTCTTAATGCTCTCAGAGCAACTATGTATGGGTAATAAATTCGGCCCCACCAACATGGCTCACATTCCGAGAACAAAAACAAAAGGTTATTTTAAGGTTGTGAAGACAATAAAACCCTGGGATAAATCTTATTTCTAAATATCTGCCTATTGTGATTGCTATCCATATTGTCATACTCTCCATAAAAGTTACATTAAAGGTTGTGGGCCGTCATATTTGAGGATGTGTACGTGCACTCGCGATGTGAGGTATGTTAGGGGTGGGGGAGGTAGAGCAATGCCATGCGGTAAAGAGCTTGAAATGACTTAACAACAGAGGCATCTCACACAGAGATGCATCTCACACAGAGCACCATAAGCAAACAAAAAAGGGGGGGATAGCCAGCAGTGTTTATAAAGCGAAAACAATACATAGTGTAAAAATTTTATCATAATGAAGATTGATGGTAGTGTCTTTCCTTCAGCTGAATGCAGTTTGGCACTATTCTACATTTTATAGTTTAATTTCCAGCTCTGGCTCAAACTATAAAATGTAGAATAGTGCCGATCTGCATTGGGCTAAAGGAACGGCACTACCATCAATCTTCATTATGATAACATTTTTATACTATGCGCTAGCAATCTCTTTATAAACACTGCTGGCTTCCCTCTTTGAAACGTGTTTTGCTGCCAGGATTGTTTAATTCTTCCTTCGCTTGAGTGGCAGTGCCACATCTCTCCGCACTTTACAGCCAGCAACAGGAACACAGAACAACCACAACATGAAAGCTGAGTAAGAGCATCATCACTTTGCCGGAGTTAACTCCTTAATTCAATGATCAAGGGTTAAGAAAGGAGAGAGCCTGTTAATATCGCTGCTACCTGAACCAAATCAAATGGACCACGTAAAGTAATGGTTGGATGTTCAGTCAGGGTCACAGACATTGGGGTTAATTTTGAATCTCTGTAATCGTACATGAGGGGGAAGGGGATAGAAAGTTATGCTGGTAGGTTTAAATAAAGTAGGTGTGAGGAGGCTCATGAGGAGAATAAATACCAGCACAGACCAGTTGAATTGAGTGGCTGGCTTTTGTACTTTAAACATTATGTAATCCTATATGATGTAATGGGGAGACAGTGGCGTAGTGGTATCGTCACTGGACTAGTAACCCAAAGACCCAGGTAATGCTCTGGGAACCTGTGTTTGAATCCCACCATGGCAGATGGTGAAATTCAAAATTTAATAAAAGCCGGGAAGTAAAAATCTAATGGTGACCATGAAACCATTGTCGATTGCCATAAAAACCCATCTGGTTCACTAATGTCCTTCAGGGAAGGAAAACTGCCATCCCTACCTGGTCTGGCCTACATGTAACTCCAGAGCCACAGCAATGTGGTCACCTTAAAAATGTTCTAAGGAATGGTCAATAAATGCTGGCCCAGCCCAAATGGGTGATGTGCATCAGCAGCCCATTAACTTCAATGCGGAGGCAACTCTGGTGATATTTCTCCAGCGATTTATGGTCTCTGCTGTCCATTGTCCATTTCTCTGACACATACAGGAAGGCTGGTAGCACTACAGACCTGAGTTTGGTGTCAAGCTTCAGGTCTTTGTCATCAAACACTCTTTTCCTCAGTTTGTCGGAGGCTGCTCTGGCACACTGGAGGCGATGTTGAGTTCCATCATCAACATCTGGCCTTGCTAAGAGGAGACATATGCTGTAAATCCAATGCCTGTACTGCCACCCCAATATCAGTGTCCTCCCTCAGGCCAGCATCCCCAGTAAGAGATACTGGTTATGGTTAATCAGCTACATTGGGCGGCCACATCCCTGACTCAAGAGTCTCAGAACAAGCACTGTCACAGGAAGTTGCTACCAGGGGGACAGTGGGAATATTTCAGAGGCATCCTCAAAGCATCCCTGAAAAAAAATGAAGCATCCCCCCAATATGTGAGACTGCCCAAGCTGTGGAAGAAGCTTCCACAAAGATGCAACCATTTCAATGTCTCCAATAGGCCCAAGTGGAGGTGAAGGACAAACAGCGGAAGGAGCAGACCAAAATCCAAGAATCCCACCCACCCGCCTCATCAAACACTACCCTCCATGTGGCAGAGTGTACAGAACCAGCTTGGACTTTTTATTCACCTCATGACCCACAACCCCAGAGTGGAAGAAAGTTATCCTCAGTCCAAGGGACTGCCTAAGAAGAAGAATGTTAATAGAAATAAATTTGGGAGAGATTGGCTGCTTTCTCGCTACTTCCCATTTAATGCATCATACAAAATCAATACTATGTCAATTTTCTCCACCTTTTGGATAATACTGATGAGGTATTTTGCTCAAACAGTGCCTAAACTATTGACCTGGTCACTTGTTAAGTTCCCACTATACGCAGTATCATGAGAGCAAAAACTCTGTAGAATTTTGCTGTCTCTCAAACATGCTTTTTAAATTTCTCTTACTGAAATTTAACATTCAAATTTAAATTCAAATAAAATTTAACATTTCCCACTCCAGGATTTGAACAGATAATCCAGGTTCACACTTCCTTGCAGTATGTAGGGAGTGTTGAATTGTTCTAGTTATAAGAATTTTAAACAAGGTCTCACCATTTCCCTTAAGTAGACATGAAAGGTCCAATGAACCATTGGAAGAAAAGCAAAAGGGGTAACGAGGAGCCTGGGTTTCCCTGGATCTGAAAGAGGCTTTTAGATTGAACTTTTGCAATGACTTGCAATGGCAATGTTAAGAGCTGGAAAATGCATGGATCTTTCAATGCAGTTCTATATGAGGCCCAACAGGAACGTAATGGATTGGTTGGAGATTATGCAGGACCTGGATAAGCTCGGTCCCTGCCTGCACCTGCATTCTAATCAGTATTCTGTAATTTGATTTCTGTGTCTGTGCCCTGTTTGAGAACAGATATCCACTCCATCTGACGAAGGAGCTCTGCTCCGAAAGCTTATGGTATTTGCTACCAAATAAACCTGTTGGACTTTAACCTGGTGTTGTGAGACTTCTTACTGTGCTTACCCCAGTCCAACGCCGGCATCTCCACATCATGCATCTGTTTGCACAGAGTCTTGCTGAGAGTGGAACCTCCACCCACTCCAGACAGGGATACATCACAAGACAGCATGTGCAAGTTTGGAGTTTGCTAATACCTAGACTGGTGAAAAAGTGAGTGAGAGCAGATATACCAGCTCACCATCAGATAGCATAGGGTCCACCTGAGGTGACTGGCTTGGCAATGGCTCAATTCCCCTAGATCCTAAAAATGTCAACAGCATTTTTAAGACTATTTTTACAAAGGGTAGGAGGAAATGGGGCACTGAAATCTTCTTTTCAGAATGAGGAGGGCACCCTTATCTTACTGGAACCCTATGCTGAATCTATGGTCTCCTCCAGGCTAATGGTGCAGATTAATGCCTGGATTACTTTAAATATATAACTGACACTTAATCCTGCAAAATATGGTGGAGTCGGTGTAGGTGTCTGATTGAGCTAAGGACATGATTGACAGCCCATGAAATTTTGGGCTCTTCATATTAAAGTTGAGGTTCACAGCTGGTTGAAAGCAGCTTAAGCCAAATATTGATCTGTACAGAAATAGGTATTTGCAGAGAACTGGGTGGGTGTTGCAGGTTGAACACAGTCCTTTACTGCTGATGCCTGGGTTTTCATCCCAGTCAGATAGTTAAGATAAAAGTATCCTTTTTCTGATGTGTATGGATCCTTAAATGAGGTGAGCTTGAAAAATTGGATCAGTCGCAGTTGGTACAAGTCCAAGCCATGAAAATTCCAATGAATCAGTAAAGCGACCCTAAATTGGCAATGTAATCTCTCACATATATGGCTGGAGTCTATGGTGGGTGGGAGTGGTGGTTTGGAACGAACTGCTTGCCCAATGCCACACCCCTGTTGCAAGAGTCAACAGGCAGCCAACGCACTGGAAAGAAGCCCGTCCCACAACCATAATGCTCTGCCGAGAGTGGGCACCTCTGCCTCTCGAGGGAGGAAAACCTGCCCTCAAGAGCTGCCAACTAATCAGATTGGCTTGCAGCTCTAATCCCAGCAGCGCCAAAACTGAGTAGTGGGCACTGATGGAACTGCAAGCAGGCCCATGAAGAATGCAGCCGTGGCGTCCAAACATATGTATGTCAAGGGTTTTGGATAGGGAGAGATTGGGAGGCAGGAGAGGGGTTTTGGGGAGTGGGGGTGGGAGAGCACACTTTGGAGGTAAGGTGGGGGGGGCAGCAAAGTGGGGGGGAGGAGGGGTTAACATCTTGGGAGGGTGCCCCTGATGTGCAAAGGGCACCCCCATGAATGATGTATCCCTGCTTCTTTCCCGCCTTTATAAAAATGTTTTTTAAAAAAGGCCTGCCAACTCCCATATGTCTGCCCATGTCAACATTTTCATGGAGTGGACAGTGTACTATATGGACAACTGGCTTGTTAATGAACTTTAATTCATTAAAAGAAATGGCCTGCACTCCACTGATTTTGGCACCCTCCTGCCAACTGTATTATGGGGGATAGCTAGGGGGCGGGTGGGAAGGTGGTATGGTTGCCATCTTTCATGTCTTACATGCCCAAAAAACATGCCCAGCAGGGGAGAGGGGGCTAAAATCCAGTCCATACATTCAGAAGCTCTCTTCTACGAGTTATAATAAAGCCCTGACAGGCTCAGAATATTATGCTGAATTACTGTTGGTACCAGAATTAATTTGGGACAAAAAGATGCACTTCAGAATTGCCAAATTTAAATTGGTGAAGTTACATTGCCACTGCCAAAGTCTGTTGGCATATTTACAGTCTTATAAAATAAAAAAACTGATGTAACTCAAAAATACAATGATCAAGAGTGGCAACACATCAGATTTTCGACATCTAAAGTATTGAACTGAGGAGTTTGAGCAATCCACCTTGTAGCCTAAACTCAGACAAGCAAAGGATCCTGTGCACCAAAGACACTGTTTGAAATATGTGTCACAGGTACTTCCTTGTTCTACAATGCAAATGCTTGCACAGTGCTACCTTGTGAGCTGCACAATTAGCCATGCTTTGATTGGATGCGCTCTGCCATATCAACCGGACATGACAGGAAGTAGAATGGAAAAGCTTCAAATCTCACATATCAAGGGGTATATTTTGACAGTGTGATTGTGCAAAATGGTCAGCAAGTTGCTGGTCCATTTCATATGGCCAAAGCAATTGGCTAGAAAAGACCAGCTGGCCTATTTAGCTTTCCCCACAGTCTTGATAGCTGGAACATTGTGACTGAACACTTAATTCCTTCCTCCCCATCCCCACCACCATCTAATTGCATTCCTGTAAAGCACTTTTTGATGGATTCCGATGTCAAAGGTGTTATACAAATGCAAGAAGCTGTTGTTCCAGTTCAAAGTGTTTAAGAACATAAGAAAGAGGAGCATGAGTGGACTATGAGGTCCTTCAAGCCTGCTCCACCATTCAATACAATATCTAACCTTTGCCTTAACTACACTTTCCTGCCCACCACTCCCCACATCCCTTAGTTCCCCCCATGTTGCAAACATCTGTCTATCTCAGTATAATTATATCCAACAATAGAGTATCTACAACTCTCTAGGGTAGAAAATTCCAAAGACTCGCAACCCTTTGAGTGAAGGAAGATTTCCTCATCTCAGTCCTAAATGATTAGCCCCTTAACCATGACTGTGTGGCCATGTTCTAGATTCAAAAAACAACCTCACAGTTTCAAACCCAAGAAGCTTCTTCAGAATCTTTCAATGGGACAGAATGTTTCAATGGGATCACCTCTCATTCTCCAGAAGAAATAGGCCACATTCACCCAGCCTCTTATCATAGGACAACTTTCTCATCCCAGAGGCCAATCGAGTGAACCTTGACGGGAATAAAAAGCTAATATCAGTAATGATGACCATCAGGTTTGTTATAAAAACCCACCTGGTTCATCAAAGTGCCTTTAGGGAAGGAAATCTCAGTTCCATACCTAGTGTGGACCACATGAGACACCAAACCCACAACAATATTGTTTGTCTCTTAGCTGCCCTCTGAAATGACCTGGTAAGCTACACAGTTGTATGACACTATTATAAAGGTAATTAGAGGTGGGGAATAAATAAATGCCAGCATTGCCAGAATGCCCACATTCTGTGAATGGTTGAATGGTTGAAGAAATTGAATCAGCCAGTCCAAACAAAAAGAAAATATTCTGAGTGTTAAATTATTGGATCCAACATTGTTTAGTCACATATATTTAATTCCATTTATCAATACACTATTATTTCCACTAATGGCTAACATTATTACTATACGGCTTTAGAGAAGGTGCTGAAGAGACTGACAAGTATAGTGCCAGGTATAAGAGCATTTGGTTATGTGGAGAAATTGGGGTTGTTCTCCTCAGAGGAGTGAAGTTTAAGAAGAGTGAAGTTTAAGAGGAGATTTGATAAAGTTGTCCAAAACCATGAATGATTTTGATACAGTAAAGGTAAACTGTATCCAGCAGCAGAAAGGTCAGTAACCAGAGGATGAAAGAACCAGGGGCAACATGAGAAAACATTTTTTACACAGCATGTTGCTGTAAGCTGGAATATGCTGTTTGAAAGAGCGGTGGACGCAGATTCAGCAATGACATTTAAACAGGAACAGCATAAATACTTGAAGGGAAAAAATTATCGAGAAAAGCAGGAGAGTGGGATTAATTGGACAGCTTTACCAAAGAATTAGCACAGACATGATAGGACAAATGGCCTCCTTCTGTGCTCTATCATTCTATAATTATATATACATTTACAGATTATAATATATATGAACCAAATCCCCTTTTCCAAATGATATTTGCGACACAATATACTCGTGGAAGTGTTAGGCACTGTTTCTCAGTTAAGTAAACCTGATTAAAGACTGTACATATGTATGTCTCACTGATGCACTGCCTTCAATACATTAGTTAACTGTTTGAGGTTGGGAATCTCAATAAGCTCTGCAGTAGGAGGAGGAGCAGGAAGGCACATTAATATAAGCTACAGAGGTCCACAACAACATTCAATACATTAGCAAAAATACATAAATAAAGAGGTCTAATGATCGCACAGGAAGAAATTCTGCAAACTATCAATAACCTTATTTCCTCAGAAGTTGTAAATGTTACAGCATGTAGGCTCAAAAAGATCCCAATTTTGTTAAAATTCATTCCAATGATTTCCTATGATTACAAGCTGTTCTTTCCTCTCCTCTCCAAATCAAAATAAACTATTTCTCTTCCACTGCCATCTGTGACAGTGTCATTTAAACCAATAACCTTCCCCCACCCCCATCTCCCCCCCCCCCCTCCCCACAAAACTCCCACCCATTACCAAGAGTTGGTCTTATCCCCTGCTGTCTGACATTGCAATAAAGATGACAGACTAATTAAATGACTTGTAATTTCAGTGATACAAAGAGGAGTGCTGTACCGTAGTCCTTTCTTTGTGGCTTTGGGTTTGATGGGCATATCTATCAGCCAGCAAGGCAAACATAACATGCTGGGGTGGGGGCGGAGGTGGTAGGGAAGGAGGATTTTATGACAGCAACTGAATGGTGCAGAGGAGGAGAAAGTAGCTAGTAGTCTTCCATGACTCTGGCAATGTCAAATCTGGCTCTGTTGAGCCGTTTTTGCTGCTCTGTCCAGATTCATTGTCACTCACAGCTAATTGTTCCATTAATGTTTATCATGGGAGATCCACCAGGGAGCTGTATGTGCAGAGATAAGCTTCCTTGCAATGATACGCACCATCTCACTGATCTTTAAACATTTTGCTTCTTTTTTTTGTATCCTGCTCCCTATTGCTCTGTGTTTGCCATCTCCTTCCTCACCATCCCAACAACAAAAAAACAACATAATCAATACACTGACAATGGTATCTAGGCAGACGTAATCAAAATGCTTGAAAATGTTCGCAACACAGGAAAGTCATGTGTGAACAGAGTAATTGAGGCAGTTGGTTCATTCTACCACCTGCTGTTGGCGGCTTGGGTTAATTAGAAATTTACACCAACCAAAATCCAAATGAGGTCCTATTCCTGCTGCTAAGGATGGAAAACACATTTTAACCCTTTGCAAGGTTTACTATTTACTCTTTTGCGCCACTTGGAAAAAATCCCTTTGATAACCTAAAGCATTTGTATCCTATTTACAGTTGCTCTTTGTAAGTCAGTGGAGTAATTTACCAATATCTACTTAAAGATATACAGAGTTTTGTGAAGACAATTGAGGACTCAGTGGTTAAAATGTTTGAGACAGGCACTGACACTGTCAAACGTCTCTGCAGGACTGACTCTTCGAGGATCGAATTCAATTGTTGCAGTGTAGAATGCAGCAACGAAACAAACAAAATAATCTTAGACAAAAGTGGTGCACAGATCTTAAAAAATAACTTAAAACTTGGAAATACAGGATTGTTAATTCTCGTTGTAAGTAACTTGATGACAAGAGACACATCTGGATCTCTCAACGACAAGAAGTTTCAGAATTTAACAAACTCTTCTAAAAGGAAGACTGGACCACCAGCTTGATTATTTCAGAATGCAATCGGATATATTTGGTTCGGCTGCCACTATTTAATCACTATTTAAATCTATTAGTAAGCACGTTTATTTTTGTAAAACATTTCGCGTCTCGTGCAGCAAAAGTGTTGACCTCTTTATTAGAATTATAGAATCCCTACAGTGCAGAAAGTGGCCATTCGGCCCATCAAACCTGTACCCACAACAATCCCATCCAGGCCCTATCCCCACAACTCCACGTATTTACGCTACTAATCTCCCTGATGCTAAGGATCAATTTATCATGGCCAATTAACCTAACCCACACATCTTCAGAGTGTGAGTGGAAACCGGAGCACCCGGAGGAAACCCTCATACACACGAGAAAGTTCAAACTCAACACAGACAGTGACCCGCGGCCGAAATTGACCTGGGCCCATGGCCCTGTGAGGCAGCAGTGGGTCTAGTAAATCAATGATCTTTCCTCTGTATCTTCAGAGCCTTTTCAAAGTGATAAACTTTATCTTTATAGGTGAACATGGTCACTCTCTGGATTCTGCATGACATTTTAGAATAGGATCATAGAATCCCTACAATGTAGAAGGAGGCCATTCAGCCCATCACGCCTGCACCGACAACAATCCCACCCAGGCCCTAACCTCATAATCCCACGTGTTAACCTTGCCAATCCTCTTAAGGGACAATCTATCATGGCCAATCAACTTAACCTGCACATCTTTGGAGTGTGGGAGGAAGCCGGCGCACCTGGAGGAAACCCACGCAGAGATGGCGAGAACATGCAAACTCCAAACAGACAGTCACCCGAGGCTAGAATTGAACCTGGGTCCCTGGCGCTATGAGACAGCAGTGCTAACCACTGTGCCACCCTGCTGTAGCAGATAAATGGTTAACCATGCGCATATTGTCTTTTCTAAATACACAAGAAACGTACCATTTTTATTTGCAGAGAGAGATTCAAGAGAGGATATAAGATTGTGGGAAACTGAGAAAGCTGCTAACGTGGATATTGATACTTGTTAGTCAACACGTCTACCTCTCTTTTATGAAAAGAGAATGATTCCTGAGATGCAGGTTTAATTATGCTTTTTATTCAACATCCCAACTTATTAGAATTATTTCATTGAAAGGAAAAAGAAAACAAAGATTTGAAATTCAGGTGCATCTGTTGAGCTAAACCTAATTTGCAACCCTTCTTCAAAATGAAAGAAAACCTCATCAGGTAAATGCACTGACTGCAACTGTAAGAAGGAATTATTATATGAAAAATACAAATGGTAGACTTTAATAAATCAGACACACAATCATTGTTCCTTGTGATGTATTGTAAACAACTTTGTTCAATGTGTGGTACTTTTTAAATTTTTTGCACAGTATTTATCCAGGAACGAAGCCCATACGGCAGCTACCAGACAACCATGTACTTGAGCAAGGGAACACTTCCATAACTGGATTTTCCTCTGCCACAGAGCCCAGAATTGCCAAGTAATTATCTCTGCCCCAGAAATCAACCCTCCACAGTTTCTTCTTCCCCTTAGCAGGAAGCTGACCATCTGACCAACATCTACCCAACTGCAGTGAAACAATAGCAGCAGCTGAGGAAGGCAGGTTGAGATAAAGCAGTAAATTACCTTCACACCCCATTGAATATTTCTACCAACACTAGAGGAGGAGTGGTAGTACAAGCTGAGGCGGTGATAGGAGGACAATTAACAGCCCTCATGGAGGAAGAAGGTCACTATTGACCATCTCTCATTCTTTACATCCCCCATAACTTGGGCAAATGTGGATGAAGTTCAGGCAAAATCTTGTTCCTAAATCTATCAAAACCTCTTTGGGCTACTTTTGCTCTTTTCGCTACATGTATTCCCCTGAAGCTTTCCTGCATTTTTTTCTTTCTGGCAATGGCAGGTTCTCTCTGTGGGCTGTTGGGTGCCTGGCTCCTGCCGCTGCTTGTAGATTACTTGTCATGGTGTCTTACACTCATCTATCTTGTCCCACCCTCACACAGCCACAGAAGCTCATCTGTAACTGCTCCGGGCTGTCTGTCATCTAACGATGCCTAGGTCAAACCCTCTTTCTGCTGTCCTCCTCCACCTTGCCCTCGAGAAGAAATCACTGTAGCTTTTCTGTTCTGTTTGAACAGCCAAAATTATGTCAACAGGTCTGCAAGACAGCCTGACATTTTTAATGATGCCCGATCTAGGGAAATGGGCCAGGTTCACTGTGAGCTTGAGTGAGTTAGGTGGAAAGCCAAGTCCGACCCCACTTCTGACAGCTCAATCACAATGAAGGGAAATTCTGTATCTAACAGTGTTGACCCTCTTCAAAGAAGATCTTTTTCCGTACAGAAGGTAACTAAATTCAAGCCTTTCCTCAACTGTTTATTAATTTCTCTGAGTCAAACATTTACTACTGTGTAGGTATTAATTTCCCTACAAAGTGCGCTGCTCATTAAGCAATGGGTCAGTTCCTTCTCACCCCCAACGGTGTGATTCTGGCAGTGTACAGAGAGGTTTGAGGCTGAAGTAACTTAATTCTTAGCTTTCATCAGAATAATTCAGGCAAACTGTAAGCACGAAAGGTATCCCAATGCGCTTTGTATTTTGAGGCCTTCCAAATTTCAACCTCTCCAAAGGTAAATCCGGGGCAGCTAGGAGAGTCATTGGAGGGGAGCGGAGGAGAATGCTCACAACTTACTGTTCTTTTGTGGACCTGGGAGGATCAAGTCTACTCCTTCCGATTCAACGGAATGTTCAAAAATATTCAAATTTGTGGGCCTTTTGTTTTGAGCAGCTTGCATGCAGCTGTCTGGACAGGAGCGGGTTCTACTGCCCAAGTCGCAGAAATGTCACTTGCAGCCAGCTGCATTGAACAAACTTGGGAGCGCCGTTCAGTAACGAACACTGGGCTTGTGCCGATTTCAGACCATTGCCTACCTGCAGAGATAAAGGCCCTGGCCAGGTTATCGGTGGCTTGAACCTCTGCAGATCAGAGACGGATCTCTGACCTGCTAAATAGGTATTCGTCTGCCAATTTCAGGTTCACAAAAAAGCAAATGCAACAGTGTTAAATTTAAAACCCAGTTCGCCAAGAGGCTTCACAGGAGACCTATAGTGCATCAGACAATTAAATAGTAGGAACGCGTGATTATATCATTTCCTCCTCACCCTGGTGATACCATTCATGCACTGGTGTCACAAGGATATCATTCATTTTCAGTCAGGGAACCTAAATTCTACTGGACCTGTGCCATGAATGTAAAGAAGATAAAGAGTCCATGTGAAATTACTGTGTTGGTAACTTGGCCGGGTTTTATGTGCAGCAGAATGCTCCAAAGATTAGTTGCTACAGATGACAGACCAGAAGGGGGTGTTACAAATTAAGCAAGAGAATACCTATTTCATTACATGAGAATGTGTAACTCCCTCGGAGTTTCCTTACAAATTAAATCAAATCCAAATTCTGCCACTGAGTGTGTAATATTCTGTTTGTTTTATACACAGTATGTGAACAGACAGAGTGGAAGATGACAAGTGTATCTTTGTTAAGCTTATAATTAAATTAAAATGTTCTGCAGATGGTCTATACAAAAGCACGGGCCTCAAGTGACCACTGATTAGTGGGCTGGACCTATAATTTTTACGCAGGGAAGTATTGTACCTGTCAGTGGCCATGTAAAAAAATTCCTCTCACACTACAAAGAATGTGTTGTTCCAGAGAACATCTCTATATCCTCATTGCCGTGCCAAATTCATGCTGAAATGAATCTGCTATTTACAGTGACATGGCACAAACTTGGCAAATGTAAACACAGAAGAACCACATGTTCTAACCTCACACCAGCGTGAAAAAGCTGGCATGGGCCACCTTCACATCAATCTTGCAGGAATTCAGGTGAAACGGTTATCTGGAGCATGTTCTTCTCACCTCCAGAAGCAGACCTGGAGCACAAACGAGACAGAGTTGATAAATTATGTTCTCTGGAAAGGTCATCATTATGTAATTCCTCGTGGGTGTAAGTGTCCATATTCAGTCACTTATAACAGAATTTTCTAATTCCCAACTCTATTGCATATGGCCCATCATTTGCCATGGTATTTCACCAGCTGCCAATCAGCTCCAACATCTTCACCCTCGATGCCATTGTTCCCAATAAGCCTTTTTTCCATTCCTCCAGATATGTTTCCCGTCTTCACTTAAAGTCCAAGGGATGCAGACTTGAGTATGTCAGGCAACCAACTAATTTCACCATCTATCGCCGGATCAGGCAAAATTGCAACAAATGCTATGAAGCCTCATTCTCCTCTGACAAAAAAACTACACATTACTCCAGAACCAGTGATGCTGCAAGCTGACCCCATGCTGTCAACAAATCGATTTTATCCATTATAAGCCTTTAGGCTTTAGACTATTTCATATACTACCTCCTTGTTTTCTACTTATAACTATATTTTGCTTAACCAAGTCTCTGGCATTGTTACATAACCTGGAACTCTTTTCCCATTTGTGTCTTCATTTTGGCTATAACGCTGGTCCCGAGAAATTTATATTTATTTCAGTCTAAGTTGGTGAGCAGTGTGTAATCCAGTTGTGCATCAACTATGCTCAAGTTGGTTTATACATGAGGGAATAAAGATGGGGAAAAATGAGGAGACAGTGAACGCTTTACGGGGACAAGCTTATCAGGAGGTGGAGTGAAGGAGTGGCTGATCAAATCAGCAGCTTTGGTGATTCAGTGACAAATGGAAGGCTAAGGGCTACTCAGTTGTAAGTGACATGAGGTGGACGGGCAATTAAACTCATTAAAGGTAAGTTTAGGAGGCTGACTGGGACTTTCCAATAGGCCTCTAATTTCATAATGCAACACAGGGCAGATCAGTTGCCTGGAGCAGCTGCTGAGCAGCAGGTCCAGGGTGCTAATGTTGCAGGCAAGCTTACCTTCCTGCCCTGGTGGGGTGAGCCAAAGAACACCCCAGCTTCTTAACCCTGGGGATCTGGACCTTCTTGTGCTTTTAATTAAAGTTTTTAAGGAGTGGCTGAGGTGACACCTCCTTGTTGAAGCGTCCACTCAATTAATGACTACGTACTGCCCCTCTGATTCTGGAAAGTCTCTGATTGGCCCTCCAGCATCAAGCGTCAACCTGCCACCTTTAACTGGACAGGGAACCTGAATCCATGGCAATTAAAGGGACACTCTGATTAAAATTCCAATTCAGTGAGCTTTTATGCCTGGGGGCGAGCTTGAGAGCCAGAAAGAATAGCTTGAGAGCCAGAAAGAATCACACGTCCTGTGTCCCGCTTCTGAGGTAAAAATTCAGCCCAGGGAGGTGATTGGTGATCTGCTGGCAGTGTCCAAGAGTATGTTAACAGTGAAGGAACATCAAAATAGTTAAAAGTCAAGATGGGGTATGGCTGCAGGGGAACTTGCAGGTTGTGATGTTAACATGTGTGTACCTCCCTTGTTCTTCTCGGTGGTAGAAGTAGTAGTTTCGGAGGTGTCATCAGAGACTTGCTGAGTTGCTGCAGTGCATCTTGTTGGTGGTACACACTGTTCCAGTCTGCATTGGTTCTGGGAGGAGTGAATGTTTAAAGTGGTGGATGAGGTGCCAGTCAAATGGGCTGTTTTTTCTTGGATGGTGTTGAGCTTTCTTAGTGATGTTGGAGCTGCACTCATCTAGGCAAGTGGAGATTATTCCATTACATTCCTGACTTGAGTCTTGTAAAGAGCAGACAGGTGTTGGTGAGTCAGAAGAAGTGGAGAGAGTCAGTTGCTCTCCACCAGATTTCCAGCCTCTGACCTGCTTTTGTAGCCACAATATTTATATGGCTAATCCAGTTCAGTTTCTAGTCAATAGCAACTCCCAGGATGTTGATAATGGGGGTAATTCAGCAAAGATAACGCCATTGAATGTCAAGGTTATATGGTTGGATTCTCTTTTGTTGGACATGGTTACTGCTTCACACTTGTGTGCCATGAATGTTATGTGCCATTTATCAGTCCAAGCCTGAATGTTGTCCAGGTCTTGCTGCATATGGACACCAACTGCTTCATCAACTGACTTTAAAGTTTATTTATTAGTCACAAGTAGGCTTATATGAACACTGCAGTGAAGTTTCTGTGTGAAAACCCCCTAATCTCCACACTCCGGTGCCTGTTCGGGTACACTGAGGGAGAATTTAGCATGGCCATTGCACCTAACCAGCACATCTTTCGGACTGTGGGAGGAAACCGGAGCACCCGGAGGAAACCCACGCAGACACGGGGAGAATGACATGTCTAATTACAGAATTACATGTCTAAACTAAGATGGTGTATGACTTGGAGAGATACTTGGAGGTGAAGGTGTTCCAATGATATTCTTGTTCTTGCTTGTTTCATTGGGCTGGAAGGGGATGTCAAGCTAATTTTGGTGAATTACAGCAATACAGAATGTGGTATTCAAGGGACAGACATTGAGTTGATTAAATTGATTGCTCTAAAGTTCTTTGAGTAGCCTAGTAGCTGCACCCATTCAAATACGTATTGAGCTTGGCATAGCAAAACAATTCAACTCCAAGTCCAATGGTTGTGATTTTAAGCCCCATTCAAAGATTTGAGCACATATTCTCGGCAGTATCAATGGAGTTCATGGTTAATCAGAGGTGGGACGTTTCAGATGTAAAAACAGTCCTCGCCTGTCTGTCCAGGTGTTTCAATCTCATGGCATTTTCTGAGGCAGAGCAAGATAGCAAGGGTGTATGGATCATTATGATCTCAAAATCAACATTGGTCATCAAACTGGTCATTCATTGCATTTCATAGAATCCCTACAGTGCAGAAGGAGGCCATTTGGCCCATCAAGCCTGCACAGACAACAATCCCACCCAGGCCCTATCCCTGTAACCCCACATGCTTATCCTGCTAATCTCCCTCACTCTCAGGGGCAATTTAGCATGGCCAATCAATCTAATCCGCACTTCTTTAGAGCAGCACATTTGCTGTTCATGAGACTGTTGTTTATGCATATTGGCTGCTGCATTTAACAACATGACAGAAATGACAACAGCTTGGAAGTGATTTATCAGCTGTGAAGTATTATAGGACTGGAATGTTCCAGCGTCCCACACCCCGCGTGAGTGGTATTGCTTGTGGCCATGAGCTGCCGTTGGGATCTTCAAAAGTCAATGGCAATTTGCATAGCTTGATTTGATTTGATTTGATTTATTATTGTCACAGGTATTAGCATACAGTGAAAAGTATTGTTTCTTGCGCGCTATGCAGACAAAGCATACCCTTCAGAGAGAAGGAAACGAGAGAGTGCAGAATGTAGTGTTCCAGTCATAGCGAGGGTGTAGAGAAAGATCAACTTAATGCACAGTAGGTCCATTCAAAAGTCTGACAGCAGCAGGGAAGAAGCTGTTCTTGAGTCAGTTGGTACATGACCTCAGACTTTTGTATCATTTTCCCAACAGAAGATGGAAGAGAGAATGTCCAGGGTGTGCTGGGTCCTTAAATACGCTGGCTGCTTTTCTGAGGCAGCGGGAAGTGTAGACAGAGTCAATGGATGGGAGGCTGGGTTGCGTGATGGATGGCGCTACATTTACGACCCTTTATAGTTTCTTGCGGTCATGAGCAGAGCAGGACCCATACCCAGCTGTGATACAATCAGAAAGAATGCTTTCTATGGAGCATCTGTAAAAGTTGGTGAGAATTGTAGCTAACATGTCAAATTTCCTTACTCTTCTGAGAAAGTAGAGACATTAGTGGGCCTTCTTAACTATAGTGTCAGCATGGGGGAGCAGGACAGGATGGTGGTGATCTGGACACCTAAAAATGGATACAGGGGCATGTACTTCTCTACACTTCCTGAAGTAGATGACAATCTCCTTCATTTTGTTGACATTGAGTGAGAGGTTATTGTTGCCGCACCAGTTCACCAGATTCTCTATCTCATTCCTGTGCTCTGTCTTGTCATTGTTTGAGATTCGACCCACTACGATGGTGTCGTCAGCAAACTTGAAAATCGAGTTGGAAGGGAATTTGGCCACACAATCATAGGTGTACAAGGAGTACAGTAGGGGGCTGAGAACACTGCCCATCCTACCATCAGGTACAATCATAGGTGTACAAGGAGTACAGTTGGGGGCTGAGAACACTGCCCATCCTACCATCAGGAAACTTGCGGCAGCATCAACTTCGGCAGGAGCAGAAGATCCCACTGCTGGAAAGTGGCAGAAAATTTCATCCTAGGATATCCTAATGAAATGAACTTGCAAGGTATATACAGAACTGGCTCGGTCATAGAAGACAGAGGGTAGCAGTGGAACGGTGCATTTCTGAATGGAGGGCTGTGACAAGTGGTGCTCCTCAGGGATCAGTGCTGGAACCTTTGCTGTTTGTAATATATATAAATGATTTGGAGGAAAAAGTAACTGATTTGATTAGTAAGTTTGCGGATGACACAAAGGTTGGTGGATTTGTGGATAGTGATGAGGACCATCAGAGGATACAGCAGGATATAGATCGGTTGGAGATTTGGGCGGAGAGATGGCAGATGGCAGACAAATGTGAGGTAATGCATTTTGCAAGGTCTAATACAGATAGGAAATATACAGTACATGGCAGAACCCTTAAGAGTATTGATAGGCAGAAGGATCTGGGTCACTGAAAGTGGCAACGCAGGTGGAAAGTCAAAAAGGCATATGGCATGCTTGCCTTCATCGGCCGGGGCATTGAGTTTAAAAATTGGCAAGTCATGTTGCAGCTTTATAGAACCTTAGTTAGGCCGCTCTTGGAATATAGTGTTCAATTCTGGTCACCACACGATCAGAAAGATGTGGAAGATTTGAAGAGGGCGTAAAAAAGATTTACCTGGATGTTGCCTAGTACAGAGGACATCAGCTATGAGGAGAGGTTGGTGAAACTTAGTTTGTTCTCACTAGAACGACGGAGTTTGAGGGACGGCCTGATAGAAGTCTACAAGATTATGAGGGACATGGACAGAGTGGATAGTCAGAAGCTTTTTCCCAGGGTGAAAGACTCAATTACTAGGGAGCATAGGTTTAAGGTGCGAGGGGCAAAGTTTAAAGGAGATGTACGAGGCAAGTTTTTTTAGACAGAGGATGGTGGGTGCCTGGAACTCACTGCCGGGGGAAGTAGTGGAAGCAGATACGATAATGAGTTTTAAGGGGCGTCTGGACAAATACATGAATAGGATGGGAATAGAAGGATATGGTCCTCAGAAGGGTAGTGGGTTTAGTTCAGTCGGGCAGCATGGTCGGTGCAGGCTTGGAGGGCTGAAGGGCCTGTTCCTGCACTGTAATTTTCTTTGTTCTTTGTAAGTACTGCACTATAAAGGAAACTTATTTTATTCTTATTACACAACATTACTGATTTGAGCCTGACAAATGGTGGTTAGGAATGGTAAACAGGTCATCCAGCTTAACTGATTTATGTTGGCATTGGTGTTCCACACAAGCTTTCTTCTTTTTTATTTAACCATTTCAGCTCATTCTTTTATTTATTTATTTCTCCCATACTTTCCCCAAAAGCATCAACGCTATTTACCTTAATTACTCCTTGAAGTAGCAGGCGGGAAATTGAGGAGCAAATTTATCAGGAGATTCCAGATAGCGCCAAGAAAAATAGGGTGGTGATAGTCAGAGATTTTAATTTTCCTAACATTGACTGGGACAGCCACAGTATTAGAGGGTTGAATGGAGAGATATTTGTTGAGTGTATTCAAGAGGAATTTCTCATTCAGTATGTGGATGGCCCGACTAGAGAGGGGGCAAAACTTGACCTCCTCTTGGGAAATAAGGAAGGGCAGGTGACAGAAGTGTTTGTGAGGGATCGCTTTGGGACCAGTGACCATAATTCTGTTAGTTTTAAGACAGCTATGGAGGATGATAGGTCTGGCCCAAAAGTTAAAATTCTAAATTGGGGCAAGGCCAATTTCTATGGTAACAGGCAGGAACTTTCAACAATTAATTGGGGAAGTCTGTGGGAAGGCAAAGGGACATCTGGAAAGTGGGAGACTTTCAAAAGTGTGTTAACCAGGGCTCAGGGTAAGCACATTCCTCTTAGAATGAAGGGCAAGGCTGGTAGAAGTAGGGAACCCTGGATGACTCGGGATATTGAGGCTCCGGTCAAGAAGAAGAAGGAGGCATATGACATCCATAGGCAGCTGGGATCAAGTGGATCCCTTGAAGCGTATAGAGGGTGTAGGAGTAGAGTTAGGAGAGAAATCAGGAGAGCAAAAAGAGGACACAAGATTGTTTTGGCGCTTAAGGTAAAGGAGAATCCAGCTTCTACAAATACATAAAGGGGAAAAGAGGGAGAGAATAGAACCTCTTAAGGATCAACAAGGTCATCTGTGTGTGGATCCACAAGAGATGGGTGAGATCCTAAATGAATATTTCTCATCAGTATTCACTGTTGAGAAAAGCATGGATGTTAGAGAACTTGGGGAAATAAATAGTGATGTCTTGACGAGTGCACATATAACAGAGAAGGAGGTGCTGGAAGTCTTAAAGGGCTTCAAGGTAGATAAATGTCAACAAAACGAAGGAGATTGTCATCGACTTCAGGAAGCGTAAAGGAGAACATTACCCTGTCTATATCAATGGGGACGAAGTAGAAGGGGTCGAGAGCTTCACGTTTTTAGGTGTCCAGATCACCAACAACCCTGTCCTGGTCCCATGCCGACACTATAGTTAAGAAAGCCCACCAACGCCTCTACTTTCTCAGAAGACTAAGGAAATTTGGCATGTCAACTACAAGTCTCACCAACTTTTACAGGTGCACCATAGAAAGCATTCTTTCTGGATGTATCACAGCTTGGAATGACTCCTGCTCTGCCCAAGACTGCAAGGAACTACAAAAGGTCGTGAATGTAGCCCAATCCATCATGCAAACCAGCCTCCCATCCATTGACTCTGTCTACCTTCCCGCTGCCTCGGCAAAGCAGGCAGCATAATTTAAGACCCCGCGCACCCCGGACATTCTCTCTTCCACCTTCTTCCGTCGGGAAAAAGATACAAAAGTCTGAGGTCACGTTCCAACCGACTCAAGAACAGCTTCTTCCCTGCTGCTGTCAGACTTTTGAATGTACTTACCTTGCATTGAGTTGATCTGTCTCTGCACCCTAGCTCTGACTGTAACACTACATTCTGCACTCTCTCGTTTCTTTCTCTATGAAGGGTATGCTTTGTCTGTGTAGTGCGCAAGAAACAATAAACAATACTTTTCACTGTATGTTAATACATGTGGCAATAATAAATCAAATCAAATCAAATCCCCGGGACCTGATGAAGTGCATTCCAGGACATTGTGGGAGGCTGGGGAGGAAACTGCGGGTCCCCTAGCAGTGATATGTGAATCATCGATAGTCACAGGTGAGGTGCCTGAAGATTGGAGGGTGGCAAATGTTGTGCCTTTGTTTAAGAAGGGCTGCAGGGAAAAGCCTGGGAACTGCAGGCCAGTGAGCCTCACATCTGTCATGGGTAAGTTGTTCGAAGGTATTCTGAGAGACAGGATCTACAGGCTTTAGAGATGCAAGGACTGATTAGGGACAGTCAGCATGGCTTTGTGAACTTTTTGAAAGGGTGGCCAAGAAGGTAGATGAAGGCAATTGATGTTGTCTACATGGACTTGAGCGAGGCCTTTGACAAGGTACCACATGGTAGGTTGTTGCATAAGGTTAAATCTCACGGGATCCAGGGTGAGGTAGCCAAATGGATACAAAATTGGCTTGATGACAGAAGACAGAGGGTGGTAGTCGAGGGTTGTTTTTCAAACCGGAGGCCTGTGACCAGCGGTGTGCCTCAGGGATCGGTGCTGGGTCCACTGTTATTTGTCATTTATATTAATGATTTGAATGAGAATTTAGTTGGCATGGTTGGTAAGTTTGCAGATGACACCAAGATTGGTGGCATACTGGGCAGTGAAGAAGGTTATGTAGTATTGCACTCCGGCACCTGTGCGGGTCAATGCATCTAACCACAATGTCTTTTGGACTATGGGAGGAAACTGGAGCACCCGGAAGAAACCCACGCAGACATGGAGAGAATGTGCAGATTTCGCACAGTGACCCGAGCCGGGAATTGAATCCAGGGTCCTTGGCGCTGTGAGGCAGCAGTGCTAACCACTGTGCCACTGTACCACCTGTGCCAAATAGAACAAACAAAAGCAAAGCCTGGTTTAGACCTGTGAGTCTGGAAATTAGTGTGAGCAATTTAAAAAGAATGAGTGAATGGATTCATTAAAATAGCGGGGACAAGAATTTAATACAAAAGCGCTAAATATTATTATAAGATTGTTGCAGTAATTTTCAGGCTATGATCTCACTTAATTAGTAGGAAAAGTAAATTGAATTAATTGAACTCAGGTCAACATAATTTAAGCAGAGTCAGAATTACAAATGCAAACAGGACTACAGAGACTTGTTCAGTTTGACAACACATTGTCGAGTTCAAGGCAACTTATTTTTCTCTGTCTTATTGGTGCAACCTATGCCAAGGTTATTATTCATCATTTGCTGATCAGGTATGCTAGAAACTCTACAAATGTGCCTGAAGCCACCATCCAATTGTCCCTCTGTGATGAAAAGTAGGGTCATCTGAGATGATGGTTTCCTGACTGACTTCATGATCGTCAGGTTTTGACAACTGAAACCAAAGAAAAGTTACTTGCAATTGGGCTACAGTATACAGTATAGGCAATACGGTACCATTTAGTGCTTAGCTTCCACGGAGTACGTATGTGCATGGATGTTTGTAAAGAGAATTGGGCTGGGCTGGATTTCCCCCCCCCCCCCCAACCCCCCAATCTCACGCACAATCCAATGGCCCAAAAATTCAGTGGTTAGTCTTGCACATGAAGAATGGCAACTCAGCATCCATGTTCTTGTCCTTCAACAGCGTCAAGTTGTAGGAGAGAAAAAAATGGCCAAAAAAGTGCTTTTGTAATGAATGAAAATTGTTTGTCCTCAATCTTCATTGCAAACTAATTTCAGCTCCAGAAAGTCCCTATGATTGATAAGGTCTATCAGCATGTATCATTTTATCACTGGAGGACTTTCTTAGCAAAGAATAAAATGCCACATTTGTAAATAACACATTCAGGCAGGTGTACTCTCATGGTTTTCAGAGGAAAGGGTGTGTAATCTGGTGTCATTTCCAAGCTATTTTAGTATGGATTGCTGCCAGACTATAAAGAGGTTGTTTGCGTTCCAAGCTCATCCTATTTATATTACCTTCAAGGCAAGATAAGATGGTTAAGAGTTACATAAAAATTGGTCATATAATTTTAAGGTTCTGTCTAGGTATAGAAACTTGCAGCACATCTTTCCATGCTTATTTGCAGAGAAATGTTAAATGACACAATTAGCAACACCAAGTATGGTGCTTCAAATATATCATTATCCTCTTGGTTTGAATGAAGACTGCAACATAATAGTAGCGTCATATTCTGGCTTCACAATTCTGTCTCCAGACCAGATTGGTTTGGTCTTAGGAAGTGAACTTGTCAGAAATTCCTTAACACTATCCTTTTAAGACCATGGCAGCAGGAAGGATTACTAACAGCATTATGTTTAAAAAATCCAGTCAGTCTGCCCACTTCTGTGCCCATATCCATTCTCCCAAAAGTTTCTACATAAATTACTCCCAGATCTGGGAGCAATGCACGTCGTTCTGGCAGCACTCACAATGCCAGTCGTCTATGGGTTTCTTGGAAAGGCCTCATAGAGGGAAGGGAAGACTGGTGCAATGCGGCGGCTGGGTGGGCAATCATCACAGACTGACAGTTTCACTCAAATCTGGGGGTTGGTTGGCGGGGGGGGGGGGGAGGGGGCAGGTGGTTCTAGAGGTGGGATGTTCGCAATGGCAAGACTAATGGAAAGACATATCAGTGATCGGTATCCCATTACAGCTGGACTATTCAGCTTCAACTCAATTGACATACCTGGAGTCTAACTACTCACGTAATTATGCCCACTTAAGCATCACTTATGTGGGTCTGTGCCACAGATTGTTGCTCAGCAGTTAACCCTTGATATACTGGCTTCCGAAATTGTTGACTGCCAGGTGTGCCTGTGCCATCAAGACGTACCCTCAGACAATGAATGGCCAAGGAGTGGTTCTGAGGAGACAACTACTAACCGTCAAGTCTCTCTCTTTGAGACTGTAGAGAGGAGAATGAACAAAACATGAAGTCTGGTAAACTCTCTGTCACTCTTTTTGCTCAAAGGCAGGAGAGAAGAAACTGCCATCGGAGGCGCTTGGCTCACAAAAGACCGGAGCAGAACCGTGAAGTGGAAGGGGTGGCAGGGCCTGCTCCACACACACAGGATGAACCCTAGAAAGCAGTCACTCAGAGGTGCCTCACTAGACATAGGGTCTACAGATGGTGCCTAATATACCTTTGGATGTTCAAAAGGCAGTGTCATTGAAGACTATAATTGTCCAGGGAACTGTTTGGTGACATCTGCCACGATTCTGGAGGATTTTGCATCAATGGTACTTGGAGGGCAAAGTTACAGCAGTGCTCAATTTTTATACCAGTGGCTCCTTGCTGGGCTCAATAGGTGACCCCTGAGGGATTTTGCAAGCCTCCGCACATAAGTGCATCCAAGAGGAGATGGACACCATCGTCATGAGGTCACACAACTTCATCCATTTCAACCAGGATGAGCCAAGCCAGGATGCAAGAGCCATGGGCATTGTGCAAATCTCTAGCTTCCCACAGGCGCGGAGTACCATCAACTGCACTCATGTGGCACTCCAATCTCTGGGGCATTTAGGAGTGAACTATATGAACTGCAAGGTCCTCCACTTGCAGCTAGAGGATGCATTTGTAACCAAATGCATCCTCTAGCTGCTTGATTCCCAGGGAGTGTACACGACTCCTGCATTCTGAGTCACTCTCAGATCCCTGACATGTTTGAGGGTCCACAGAGGCTGCAGGGCTGACGGCTCAGGGACAAGAACTACTTCCTGATGGTGCCTGTGAGGAGGCCTCAGAGTGCAGCTGAGACAAGGGACAATGAGGCTCAGGCTGCAATTCGCACTTTGATGGAGCAGACCATAGGGATGTGGAGATGAGGCTCCGGTGCCTGGACCAGTCTGGTGGAACTTTGCAACACAATCCACAGAGGATATGACACCTACTGCAGGTTGCAGATCTTGGGTATCTGAAAGAGCAAAGACATAATGGTCAGATCATGGGGAGGGGCGGGTGGGATAGCAAGAGGTGCAAGCTTACACAATCTTCAACTCAGAAACCAGAACTTATTGTGGGAAGAGGGAGATTTGGGATGTTGAGAAGGAGGATTCATAGTCACCTTTTGTGGTGAAGTCACTCTGCTTGCCAGGATCTCAGCAATGGCTGTTTGAACGATATCAGGCACTGTGTCTTCCATGGGGTGAGGGGGGATGGGGGGAGGGGGAATGGGGAGAGGGGGGTTGAGGGGATGCTGTTACATAGGTAGGAAGAGTGATGAGGTCCTGCAGCAGCTGTTTAAGGAGTTGGGTAGAAAGTTAAAAAGCAGGATCTCTAGGGTTGTAATCTCAGGATTACTCCCTGTGCCACGTACCAGTGAGGCTAGAAATAGGAAGATAGTGCAGCTCAACATGTGGCTAAACAGCTGGTGTAGGAGGGAGGGTTTCAGATATCTGGACCATTGGGGGCAGGTGGGACCTGTACAAGAAGGATGGGTTGCATCTAAACTGGAAGGGCATAAATATTCTGGCCGGGAGGTTTGCTAGTGTCACACGGGAGGATTTAAACTAGTTTGGCAGGGGGGTGGGAACCAAAGCAAAGGTCAATTAACTGAAGGGGAACCAGAGAGTCGGGCCAGTAAGACTCAGAGAAACAGCAGGCAGGGTGTGTTGCTGATCAAAGAGGGGCTGGTAGACTGAAGTGCATTTATTTCAATGCTAGAAGTGTAACAGGTAAGGCAGATGAATTTAGAGCTTGGATCAGTACTTGGAACTATGATGTTGTTGCTATTACAGAGACTTGGTTCAGGGAAGGACAGGATTGGCAACTTAACATTGCAGGATACAGATGTTTTAGGCGGGATAGAGGGGGATGTAAAAGGGGTGGGGGAGTTGCACTCCTGGTTAAGGAGAGCATCACAGCTGTACTGCGGGAGGACACCTCAGAGGGCTCATACAGCAAGGCAATATGGGTGGAGCTCAGGATAGGAAGGGTGTAGTCACAATGTTGGGGGTTTACTATAGGCCGCCCAACAGCTAGCGGGAGATAGAGGAACAGATATGTAGGCAGATTTTGGCAAAGGTGTAGAAGTAACAGGGTTGTTGTGGTGGGAGATTTTAATTTCCCCTATATTGACTGGGATTCACTTAGTGCTACGGGCGTGGATGGGGCAGAGTCTGTCAGGAGCATCCAGGAGGGCTTCTTGAAACAGTATGTAGATAGTCCAACTAGGGGAGGGGCCATACTGGACCTGGTATTGGGGAATGAGCCCGGCCAGGAGGTCGATGTTTCAGTAGGGGAGCAGTTCGGGAACAGTGACCACAATTTAGTAAGCTTTAAGGTACTGATGGATTAAGTTAAGTGTAGCCCTCAAGTGAAGGTGCTAAACTGGGTGAAGGCTAATTACAACAATATTAGGCAGGAACTGAAGAATGTAGATTGGGGGCAGATGTTTGAGGGCAAATCAACATCTGGCATGTGGGAGGCTTTCAAGTGTAAGTTAATAGGGGTTCAGGACCGGCACATTCCTGTAAGGATGAAGGATAAGTACAAATTTTGGGAACCTTGGATAACGAGAGATATTGTGAGTCCAGTCAAAAGGAAAAAGGAAGCATTTGTCAAAGCTGGGAGGCTGGGAACACACAAAGCAAGTATGGAATACAAGGAAAGTAGAAAGAAACTTAAGCAAGGAGTAAGGAGGGCTAAAAGGGGTCACGAAAAGTCATTGGCCAGCAGGATTAAGGAAAATCCCAAGGCTTTTTATACATATGTAAAGAGCAAAAGGGTAGCCAGCGAGAGAATTAGCCCACTCAAGAATGCGGGAGGGAATCTATGCGTGGAGCCAGAGGATATGGGCGAGGTATTAAATGAGTACTTTGCGCCAGTATTCACCAAAGAGAAGGACTTGGTGGATGACGAGTCTGGGAAAGGGTGTGTAGATAGTTTGAGTCATGTTGAGATCAAAAAGGAGGAGGAATTGGGGTTCTTGAGAAACATTAAGGTGGACAAGTCCCCAGGGCCTGATGGGATATACTCCAGAATACTGAAAGAAGCAAGAAAGGAAATTGCTGGGGCCTTGACAGAAATCTTTGTATCCTCACTGGCTACAGGGGAGGTCATGATCCCAGAGGATTGGAGAATAGCCAATGTTGTTCCTTTGTTTAAGAAGGGTAGCAAGAATAATCCAGGTAATTACAGGCTGTTGAGCCTGATGTCATGTGGTAGGGAAATTATTGGAGAGGGTTCTTCGAGTCAGGATTTACTCCCACTTGGAAATAAGTGGACTTATTAGTGAGAGCAACATAGTTTTGTGAAGGGGGGTCGTGCCTCACTAACTTGATCGAGTTTTTCAAGGAAGTGACAAAGATGATTGATGAGGGTAGGGCATGGACTTCAGTAAGGCCTTTGACAAGGTCCCTCATTGCAGACTGGTGCAGAAGGTAAAGTTACATGGGAGCAGAGGTGAACTGGCAAGGTGGACACGGAATTGGCTCGATCAAAGAAGATAGAGGGTAGCAGTGGAAGGGTAGCAGTGAATGGAGGGCTGTGACAAGTGGCGTTCCTCAGGGATCAGCGGTGGGACCTTTGCTGTTTGTAATATATATAAATGATTTGGAGAAAATATGACTGGTTTGATTAGTACGCTTGTGGACAATACAAAGGTTGGTGGATTTGTGGATAGCGATGAGGACCATCAGAGGATACAGCAGGATATAGATCAGTTGGAGACTTGGGCGGAGAGATGGCAGATGGAGTTTAATCCGGACAAATGTGCGGTAATGCATTTTGGAAGGTCTAATACAGATAGGAAATATACAGTAAATGGCAGAACCCTTAGAGTATTGATAGGCAAAGGGATCTGGGTGTACACGTACACAGGTCACTGAAAGTGACAATGCAGGTGGAGAAGGTAGTCAAGAAAGCACACGGCATGCTTGCCTTCATCGGCCGGGGCATGAGTTTAAAAATTGGCAAGTCATGTTGCAGCTTTATAGAACTTTAGTTCGGCCGCACTTGGAATATAGTGTTCAATTCTGGTCGCCACACTACCAGAAGGATGTGGAGGCTTTGGAGAGGGTACAGAAAAGATTTACCATGTTGTTGCCTGGTGTGGAGGGCATTAGCTATGAGGAGAGGTTGGAGAAACTTGGTTTGTCCTTACTGGAATGACGGACGTTGAGGGGCGACCTGATAGAAGTCTACAAGATTATGAGGGGCATGGGCAGAGTGGATAGTCAGAAGCTTTTTCCCAGGATGGGAGAGTCAATTACTAGGGGGCATAGATTGAAGGTGCGAGGGGCAAATTTTAAAGGAGATGTACGAGGCAAGTCTTTTACACAGAGGGTGGTGGGTGCCTGGAACTCGCTGCTGGGGGAGGTAGTGGAAGCGGATACGATAGTGAGTTTTAAGGGGCGTCTTGACAAATACATGAATAGGATGAGAATAGAGGGATATGGTCCCCGGAAGGGTAGGGGGTTTTAGTACAGTCGGGCAGCACGGTCGGTGCAGGCTTGGAGGGCCAAAGGGCCTGTTCCTGTGCTGTAATTTTCTTTGTTCTTTATTTGTCACTCTGCCGATTAGTTTATGCACTGCTTCTGGTTATGCACTACTTTGTTCTGCAAGAGAGAGAGATAGTGTCAGTTAGCGTGGTGCAATTTGTTTGTGTGGTGTGACTGTTACTGTTGAATTTGGTTGCCATGAGCAGTGAATGCAAGCAATGGCTTGCTGGGAAGTTCATAGCAGTGCTGAAGGAGAGTGCGGTGAAGCTTTGAATGTTAGACATGAGTAGTAATCGATGTAGATTGTGAATGATAATGGCGTGGTGCTTTGAGAATTGTGCAAGGCCAGTGGTACAGTTGGTAAGACATGGCATTGGAAGATACATTCGCTGACCTTGACCACCCCGTGTGAGGCCATTGAACTTTTTGCAGCACTGCATTCAAGTTCTCGGGCTTGGCACCTTCTATTGACTGCCACATCGAACTGGTCCCACTGCCTTTGCAAATCTCTCCTCCCCTTCACCTCCTACGCCAACTCTTCCAGTCCAACGTTGGAAAATCTTGGAGTCCTCCCTCTGCCATGTTGTTCAATTATCGCAACCTCCCCATGTCAAAATCACTGAGTATTACTTCCAGCAGCTGCTCCAGCTGGAGTGAACCTTCCCTTTAAAAGGTGCAGGCCGACTTTGACTCGTGCTAGCCTCTTTTGCCCCTCCCCCCACTCCGTGTGTAACCGCGCAGCCATTCAGCAGTGCCCTTCATGCTGCAATCATTTCAATTAGCAGGAAGCACAAGGTTTGCAGGCTGCCTGCATCAGAAACAATGCATTGCAATTCCTGCACCCTTTTCTGGCCCAATTGTGACTCCAATGTTCGCAAGCAGTTGCTATTGCAGGGGCCCCACCTGTGACATAAGGATGGAATTACAGTATCCATTACAAATACGGACATAGGAATTTACAATAGACGTAGAAAAATAAGGACAGAATATATTCCTTCAGTGTGCGGACTAAATTACCCTTGCCCTGGATGAATTATTCCTCACCTTTTATTCTCACTTCCACTTGAAAATTACACTTGGCCCTGCCTCCCCGTGTGTACTACCCCAGGAGAATGACTAGTGATACATAATTAAAAAGTTGCAATTTTAAAACGAGCATTTGTGTGGCCAATATTAACCAAACCTACAGTACACTTAATAACACTTTATGTGGTTAAATATTTAGCTGAGGTACAGACGAAATTCACAGCAGGAAGCAGAATGAAGCTGATGTGTGGTTCTTTATACACAAAACATGCAGCCCATTAGACTGCGATAGAATGACTGCAGAAGACACTTGCTGAGAGATTTTTTTTTCATATAATGAAGCTGTTTCTATCATTTCGGCAGATTTAATTTTCCAACTGCTAAAATTATTTGTTATCTTTGAACAAGTGAATCCAAACTGACGCAGGAAACCACTTCTTTTATCCACTGTTAGTTTACCATCGATTAACTATGTGACTGAATGTAATGGATCTTATTTTACAATTTGTCACACTAAAATGTATCACATTAATTTTAAAAAGGGAATACTTGCCCTATGTGCCTGAATGATTTCATAAACGGGAGCAGAATTAAAATAGAATAATGATTTTTCTTTAATGCTCCTCTCACTCAATCCATCTACCTGGAGCCCCACAGACACAGGGTTTCAGTTCAGCACATTTGTTTTTTTTTACTTTGGTTAATTATTCTTGAAGCTGAGGAATATCAGTTCTGGGAATTGAATATTCTACACATTTGCCTGTCATTGCCAGGCACAGAATGGGCCAGCTACAAAATAAATCACCCTTCATGCTGCAACAACAAAGGATGTCAGCCCAACTACTGAACATTAATCCCCCAAGGGCACAATTTTGTGTATATCAATGTGGCACAAAACCTGACTTTCACAAATGGGTTAATAACGCAAAAAAAACCAAAGGAATTGAGATATGCTACCCCCTTTCCAGGCCTTTGTCTTGTTGCCAGTTTTCCTGCATATTTAATGCCCTCCAGGCTCATCATAACACTCTTTTCCTTCACTCGAAAAAAATCTCCACATATCCCAGTGACATCTGACATGAGACATTTCATCATTCAGCCAATGTTAAAAAAACAATCGAAGATGCTGTAGAGGGGAGGAGAAAGGTGGATAAAGGAGTTGTCATTGAGCCACGGGATGGAAAGTTAGGAGAGGGACTGAAAACTTGATCAAAAAGGTGAATTTCAAAATTTATAGGTGAAGAGAGAAACAGAGGTGTTAACGAAAGGAGAAGTCAGGATGGCGGCTCCAGTTGGTGGAACAGAAGGGAAGGGAGGATGCATAAAATGCCAAGTCAAAAGGCAAAGGGTGAAAGGGAGTGGGAGGTGATACAATGTTGGCAAAGGCCACAACAAGAGGGTTGTGCAAGGCCATTAAGGATGTGGAGATGACAATATACTTGGGATTTCATGGCCTCGCTCGTCCCAAAACCAGAAAATCTCACCCGAGGTCAATGGACCTCCCCATTGTCCGCCCCTTGCCCGCTCTGATTCCTGTGGTGGGCAGGGCGGTAAAATTCTAAATGATGTCTGGTGTTTTGCGTGACTGTCCCATCCCACTGCCAGGAAACACACCACGAGGGGGTTGTCTTTGGTGGGACTGGAAGATTCCGCGAGCAGAACAGGCTGGAAAATCCAATTGTTAGACTTTTAATTCCAGATTTTGACTGAATTCAAATTACATCACCTGCCTTGGTGGGATTCAAACCTGGGTCCCCAGAGCATTACCCTGGGTGTCTGGATTACTAATCCAGTGACGATGTCACCACGCCATTGCCTCCCCTAAATTTACAGCCAACTTTGTTCATTTATTTCTGCCCTGGTATTTAGTCTCTGTTGCAGACTCTCAACATTTTCCAGTTTCCAATTTACTCTATGTTCAGTATCTCCTACTCAGTGTGGCTGTGACCAGCAATTCTGTACTCTGTACAATTTGACAAGAAGTAACTCAGAATTTACTACCACGCCTTTGTAAATGTACAACTGTATATGTAAAGTATCTTTGTATTGAAAGATGCCTCAAGATTTGATTTGATTTATTACGCTCACATGTATCAGTATACAGTGAAAGGTATTGTTTCTTGTACACTATACAGACTAAGCATACCGTACATAGAGAAGGCGAGGATGCTACACGGCTGTTTGTTTTACATATTAACTACACAACTATAGAGGCTGACAACACAGAAGGAAGACACTCAGTCTTGTTTTCATTTTGGAGCAGTCTAAAGCTAATCCCACTGCCCCACTCTCTTCCTGCAACCCCACGTCTTCTTCAGCTTCAACTATTCATCCAATCTTCCCTGAAATGATAAGATGATCTCTGCCTTCATCACTCTCAGCTACAAAGCATTGCGTACTCTAATATCCTGATATGGACAGTGGCACAGTGGTTAGCACTGCGGCCTCACAGCACGAGGGACCCGGGTTCGATTCCCGGCTTGGGTCACTGTCTGTGTGGAGTTTACACGGTCTCCCCATGGGTCTGCGTGGGTTTCCTCCCGGTGCTCCAGTTTCCTCCCACATTCTGAAAGACGTGCTGGTTAGGTGCATTGACCCGAACAGGCGCTGTAGTGTGGCGACTAGGGGAATTTCACAGTAACTTCATTGCAGTTAATGTAAGCCTTACTTGTAACTAATAAATAAACTTTTTAGAAAGAAATGATGGATTGCTAGCGGTGTGCCGCAGGGATCAGTGCTTGGTCCACTGCTCTTTGTGATTTTTATTAATGACTTAGAGGAGGGGGCTGAAGGGTGGATCAGTAAATTTGCTGATGACACCAAGATTGGTGGAGTAGTGGATGAGGTGGAGGGCTGTTGTAGGCTGCAAAGAGACATAGATAGGATGCAAAGCTGGGCTGAAAAATGGCAAATGGAGTTTAACCCTGATAAATGTGAGGTGATTCATTTTGGTAGGACAAATTTAAATGTGGATTACAGGGTCAAAGGTAGGGTTCTGAAGACTGTGGAGGAACAGAGAGATCTTGGGGTCCATATCCACAGATCTCTAAAGGTTGCCACTCAAGTGGATAGAGCTGTGAAGAAGGCCTATAGTGTGTTAGCTTTTATTAACAGGGGGTTGGAGTTTAAGAGCCGTGGGGTTATGCTGCAACTGTACAGGACCTTGGTGAGACCACATTTGGAATATTGTGTGCAGTTCTGGTCACCTCACTATAAGAAGGATGTGGAAGTGCTGGAAAGAGCGCAGAGGAGATTTACCAGGATGCTGCCTGGTTTGGAGGGTAGGTCATATGAGGAAAGGTTGAGGGAGCTAGGGCTGTTCTCTCTGGAGCGGAGGAGGCTGAGGGGAGACTTAATAGAGGTGTATAAAATGATGAAGGGGATAGATAGAGTGAACGTTCAAAGACTATTTCCTCAGGTGGATGGAGCTATTAGAAGGGGGCATAACTATAGGGTTCGTGGTGGGAGATACAGGACGGATATCAGAGGTAGGTTCTTTACGCAGAGAGTGGTTGGGGTGTGGAATGGACTGCCTGCAGTGATAGTGGAGTCAGACACTTTAGAAACATTTAAGCGGTTATTGGATAGGCACATGGAGCACACCAGGATGATAGGGAGTGGGATAGCTTGATCTTGGTTTCAGATAAAGCTCGGCACAACGTCGTGGGCCGAAGGGCCTGTTCTGTGCTGTACTGTTCTATGTTCTATACCCCTCCTTGGAGGATTCCGGGGTATTATCCTCAGTAAGCAATCCACCAATCTTCTGCTCTATCTGATGATTGTGGCACAATGGCAGGTTCTAAATGGAGAGCTTGAAACATTTAAGCAGAAAATACTTTTGCATTAAAATCAATCAAGCTCATTTTTTTTTCAGCTGAGGTAAAGAAAGATGTTCAGTCTTTCTTTATTGTCTGTCAGCATGGATCTCAGAAGGCCACCACTGGTTATAGCTAAAAGGGCAGACAAACCACCTACATAAGGCCTCCATCCATTCTTCCTGCAGTTGACTGCTCTGAGGTATTGAAGACAGCCCAGTGATAACTGCCCTGCATTTGTCTCTCATCCTACCATTTAAATAGCATTGGCTTTCATTCAGCCTTTCAGAGGCATAGTACGGCTGAGCTTCGGAACTCAGTGAAAAAACGAGAATGAAATCTATGTCTTCCGCTCTTCTCATTGCTCCTTTGAATCTACACCACTTTTTCAATGCATTAACATGCTAAGTGGCAAACAAATGCAATCTTAAACAATGTAAAAGGATGGATTTTTTGTTTAAATCAAAAATGATTATGAAGGTTACAACCTTCACTCTGAAACATTTACAAATTACATCCAATGTATGAGGAAAATAAGGTCTCATTTATTTCACATTGTGCATTTTCCAAACACCCTACTGCATTCATGGCTCCCTAATTAAAACATGTAAAACATTCACAGGTCAATTCAGGATTGCAGCAGAGTAAAAAGAACTCCAATAAATAATCAATTATAAATCTGACTGCCAAATAAAATTCACAATCCACATGAGCAAAATCAACAACTTGCATTTACAGAGCACTCCTAATTCAGAAACAGGGTCACCTCTGCAAGGAGGCGGAACGGATGCCAAACAGCAATTTGCGTTCATATAGAGCCTTTCATATAGAAAAGCATCCTAAAATGTTTATAAGGCCATAAGATATAGGAGCAGAATTAGGCCATTTGGCCCATCGAGTCTGCTTTGCCATTCGATCATGGCTGATATGTTTCTCAAACCCATTCTCCTGCCTTTTTCCCGTAACCTTTGATCCCCTTACCAATCAAGAACCTATCTGTCTCTGTCTTAAATATACTCAATGACTTGGCCTCCACAGCCGTCCCAGAAATGTAAGAGAAAAATAATGAATATTTAGCTAAAAGAGATGTTAGGAAGATTGACCAAAATTGCAATCAAAGTTGTGGATATTAGGGGATGAATATAAAGGAAGAGAGGGAGCCATAAAGGTGGAAATGTTTTACCAAGGAATTCTAAAACACGGGAGTCAAATGGCTGAAGCCACAGCCCCCAATGGGGGGAAAAGGGGGAGAGTATGGTCAGAAGGCTTCCGCTCTTCTCATTGCTCCTTTGAATCTACACCACTTTTTCAATGCATTAACATGCTAAGTGGCAAACAAATGCAATCTTAAACAATGTAAAAGGATGGATTTTTTGTTTAAATCAAAAATGATTATGAAGGTTACAACCTTCACTCTGAAACATTTACAAATTACATCCAATGTATGAGGAAAATAAGGTCTCATTTATTTCACATTGTGCATTTTCCAAACACCCTACTGCATTCATGGCTCCCTAATTAAAACCCCGGTACCACAGTAGAAAACAGTACCACTGCAGGGAAGTCCATTGTCAACTTGTCCGACTACACACTTCAACCAGATGAAATCGAAGTTCTCAGCCGAGGGCTTAATTTTTGCCCCACCACCAAAATAGACCCCATCAGTCTCGCAGCAGACACAGAGGAATTCATCAGGCGAATGAGGCTGAGGGAGCTCTTCCACAAACCCCAAGAGGCCAACAACGAACACAATGAGACAGCCAATGAACCGGAACAGCCGACAGAGAGATCCGCAGTGCATCCGAAGAGGAAAGAGTCGAATTGGACTCCTCCGGAAGGCCGCTGCCCTCGACTTGACATGTATGCCCAAGCCGTCAGGAGGTGCGTCAACACCAAATTCATCAGCCGCACTCACAAGACAGCCCCGAACATCACCCAAGCACAACGTAATGCCATCCACGCTCTCAAGACCAACCGCAACATTGTCATCAAACCAGCAGACAAAGGAGGGGCCATCGTCATACTGAACAGAACGGATTACTGCAAAGAAGTGTACCGACAACTCAACAACGAGGAACACTACAGACAGTTACCTGCAGATCCGACCAAAGAACACACCCGTCAACTCAACACTCTGATCAAGACCTTTGATCCGGACCTTCAGAACACCCTCCGTGCTCTCATCCCACGTACTCCCCGCGTTGGAGATCTCTACTGCCTCCCGAAGATACACAAGGCAAACACACCCGGCCGTCCCATCGTATCGGGCAATGGGACCCTGTGCGAGAACCTCTCCGGCTATGTCGAGGGCATCCTGAAACCCATTGTACAAAGAACCCCCAGCTTTTGTCGCGACACGACGGACTTCCTACAGAAACTCGGCACACATGGAGCAGTTGAACCAGGAGCGCTCCTCGTCACAATGGATGTCTCGGCACTCTACACCAGCATCCCCCATGACGATGGCATTGCTGCAACGGCCTCAGTGCTCAGCGCCAACAACTGCCAGTTTCCAGATGCAATTTTACATCTCATCCGCTTCATCCTGGACCACAATATCTTCACCTTCAACAACCAGTTCTTCACACGGAACAGCCATGGGGACCAAACTCGCACCTCAATATGCCAACATCTTCATGCACAGGTTCGAACAAGACTTCTTCACCGCACGGGACCTTCAACCGATGCTATACACTAGATACATCGATGACATTTTCTTCCTTTGGACTCATGGTGAACAATCACTGAAACAACTCTATGATGACATCAACAAGTTCCATCCCACCATCAGGCTCACCATAGACTACTCTCCGGAATCGGTTGCATTCTTGGACACACGCATCTCCATTAAGGACGGTCACCTCAGCACCTCACTGTACCGCAAGCCCACGGATAACCTCACGATGCTCCACTTCTCCAGCTTCCACCCTAAACACGTTAAAGAAGCCACCCCCTACGGACAAGCCCTCCGTATACACAGGATCTGCTCGGATGAGGAGGATCGCAACAGACACCTCCAGACGCTGAAAGATGCCCTCATAAGAACAGGATATGGCGCTAGACTCATTGATCAACAGTTCCAACGCGCCACAGCGAAAAACCGCACCGACCTCCTCAGAAGACAAACACGGGACACAGTGGACAGAGTACCCTTCGTTGTCCAGTACTTCCCCGATGCAGAGAAGCTACGGCATCTCCTCCGGAGCCTTCAACATGTCATTGATGAAGACGAACATCTCGCCAAGGCCATCCCCACACCCCCACTTCTTGCCTTCAAACAACCGCACAACCTCAAACAGACCATTGTCCGCAGCAAACTACCCAGCCTTCAGGAGAACAGTGACCATGACACCACACAACCCTGCCACAGCAACCTCTGCAAGACGTGCCGGATCATCGACACAGATGCCATCATCTCACGTGAGAACACCATCCACCAGGTACACGGTACATACTCTTGCAATTCGGCCAACGTTGTCTACCTGATACGCTGCAAGAAAGGATGTCCCGAGGCATGGTACATTGGGGAAACTATGCAGACGCTGCGACAACGGATGAATGAACACCGCTCGACAATCACCAGGCAAGACTGTTCTCTTCCTGTTGGGGAGCACTTCAGCGGTCACGGGCATTCGGCCTCTGATATTCGGGTAAGCGTTCTCCAAGGCGGCCTTCACGACACACGACAGCGCAGAGTCGCTGAGCAGAAACTGATAGCCAAGTTCCGCACACACGAGGACGGCCTCAACCGGGATATTGGGTTCATGTCACACTATTTGTAACTCCCACAGTTGCGTGGACCTGCAGAGTTTCACTGGCTGTCTTGTCTGGAGACAATACACATCTTTTTAGCCTGTCTTGATGCTCTCTCCACTCACATTGTTTTGTTTCTTAAAGACTTGATTAGTTGTAAGTATTCGCATTCCAACCATTATTCATGTAAATTGAGTCTGTGTCTTTATAAGCTCTGTTTGTGAACAGAATTCCCACTCACCTGAAGAAGCGGCTTAGAGCTCCGAAAGCTTGTGTGGCTTTTGCTACCAAATAAACCTGTTGGAAATTAACCTGGTGTTGTTAAACTTCTTACAGAAGGCTGAAAGCAGAGGGATTGACAAAACTGATGAGTGTTGTCATGATGGAGAAAGCATCAAACATCGGGGACAAAGAGGATGATAATTTTACATATACAGCATTGGGGACAGATCTCAGGGTAACACAGGATGGTCAAAGCTAATGGGAAAGTAGAACGTGGTGAGGCACAGGAGATGGACACCAGAATTTTGGATGAGTTGAAATTTATGGAGGATGGGAAGCAGAAAGGAACTCATTGGAATAATTAAACCTGGAGGTGGCAAAGGCAGGGATGAAGCATTCAGGATCAAGGAAATTAAGTTGTGATGGAGGTGAATTTCATCGGCAGTCAGGATAAGGTAAGGGTGGAGGTGGGCGATATTATGGACTTGGATGTAAGCTTTCTTTGCTACGGAGAGAATGGGCGGGATTTTACAGCCTCGCTTGGGCGAGACCGGAAATTCCCGCCCGAGGTCAACGGGAGATTTCTGTTTTCGGACCCTCACCCACACCGATTCTGTGGCGGGCGACATGGTAGAGTTCCGGCCAATGTGTTGTAAGTTAAGTTTGACATCAATTAGGACATCAACGTTTCCGACAAACTGGTTCAGCCTGAGACAATTATTTGGGAAGGGAGAATGGAGTTGATGCCAAAGGTACAAATGACAATTTCAGATTTTCCAATTTAACTGGAGGAAAGGATGTTGAGAAAGAAGCTTGATAAGTTAGAGGTAATGTGGAATTAGGAGAGAGAGTGGAGAGAAAGTGCTAGTGTTATTAACAACATTTAGAAGCTGACTGCCTGCCAGTGGATGGCATCATCATGGAGCAGTGTGCAGATGAGGCAGAGGACGGGGCCAAGGTTGGATCCTTGAGACTGCAGCAGCCACAGAGGTGGAAGAGAAGGCATTGCTAAAGATTTTCCAGTTATTCCGAAGTTGCATCGACTAAAGTTAATGCCTTTCTATCTAGAATAAGAAACAAATTATTGAGAGATCTGGCAGAAGGCAGAACAATGTCATACGCAGCAATGCTAAGTGTGGATATAGTCTGGTATGACAAAGTTCAAGCCGCAGTGAAAACAGACCTTTAAGATTTTCAACGTGGCAAGTTCAGGAATTTCACTTGTAGTACAAAATTACCATAAAGCCGTACTTGACAACCAGTCAAATGCTACCAGTCAGCTAACATTTTACTGATTCCTTGTCCCAGTGAGTGTAGTATGTGCCGAGAAATGGTGTCAATATTGCTGGTAATGCTTTTAGCTTTGATCTATATATCAGAGAAAACATACCACGACCAATAGAGATCGCTTAGGACTGAGAGAGGATTGTACTCGGACTGAAATACCAGAACAATTAATTACCCAGCAAAGTACAGAAATGCAACAAAACATTGGCAATCTGTCTGGCTTGGTGTGAAGCCAATGCTCTTCAATTGCCCACTGACTTAAACATCAATCCAATTCTCCCTTAAATGATTTCACACTATCTGCCTCCACTGTCATCTGAAATAATTTTACACTCTGTGTAAAATAGTTAAATCTAATCCCTCCTTTTTCAAGATTAAACCCATGCTGTTCTCAGTTTTGTGGTAATGGGAACAGACTCAGACAGAGTTTATATCTATATCGGAATAGGTGGTGCATTGGATGAGAGAAATGGTAGTGATGTTCTTTATTGGGTTTGGTTTTCCTCCCTCCACAGAAACTCTTCATTCACTTCCAAATCTAGGAGTGCCATAGGAATGCCCCAAAGGATTTCTAAGTCAAGATATTTGTTCGGTGCAACTGTCTGTAAAAAACTTTGCAATGCAAAAGATTCTGTGTTGAGCAGCAACAGGGAGTGACACAACAAGGACAGGGCATGTAATAAAGATCCAAAAATGATTAAAGAAAGGCCTAGAAGTTGTGCGACTGGTGGACCGTCAAAAAGTCAAGGTATCTGCCTGCCTGTCTGCAGTAGCCTCGACTTCATCCCAAATCTGAGATAGATGCTCAGTTCAGTCATCAGGCTGGGTGCCATTGAAGCATCCACTCTTGGAGGCAACAGTACTTTGGGCTTGATGCAATGGAACACAGGCAGCTCTGGCCACAGTCTAAAAATGGACAGAGATGTTTCAAAGGTACTTGCTCACTGTTATGTCCCTCACCACACAACACTTGATAACTGAGGTTTTGTGGTCAGCAGTAAAACTGTGACGCTTGTCACTGGTATCGAAGAAAACTGCCCACAAGGAGCTAGCGATCTCTGTGCAATGAATTTCCCCTTTCCTGAAGTTAGTTTGAATCTGTTGTTAAATGTAAAGGGATCTACAAGCATCCAGCTACAATGATGTTATCACGCAAGGTATACAGCTGATCGCATTGAAGTATTCTCACAGACAGCAAACCAAGAGCATTAAATTTACCGTTTTAAATAAAGTAAGTAGTCTCACAACACCAGGTTGAAGTTCAACAGGTTTATTTGGTAGCACGAGCTTTCGGAGAGCTGCCCCTTCATTAGGTGAGTGAACCTGATGAAGGGGCAGTGCTCCTAAAGGTCATGCTACCAAATAAATCTGTTGAACTTTAACCTGGTGTTGAGAGACTACTTACTGTGCTACCCCAGTCCAACGCCGGCATCTCCACATCATGTTTTAAATAAAGACCGTATAGAGAGCAAAATAAATGATTGAAACATTCACATGAAATTAAGGTCGTAACAGAACTATCATAAATTAACACTTAAAACACTTAAAATAATTGTTTTGGTTTAAAAATGAGATTTTATTTATCATAATAGAAAAATTGGCATGTCACAGGTGTTCAGGTACTGGACCAGAACCCCAAGGTATATTGTGAAGCCAGACTAGACCCCAACAATGTTTCTATTTTGGCAGAAATGTGAAGAAAGGATGCTTCCTTCCAATAATGATACCACTGATAAATTAGGGATCTTTTATAGTAAAACTAACTTTATTTAATAACACAGTTTAAATATAACCCTAACAAATGAAGCAGCTTAACAATATTTAAAAATAAAAGGAAGCAATTTTATTTTCTAGCTTCTGACTGTTCCAGTTCCAAATAAGCTCCATTCGTACATAAATCAAATCTACTTTTAAATGAATCCCGTTAGCAAACTCAGGCATGCTTGCTTTACCATTTGTTAATAGTCTCAGAGCTTTCAGAGAGCGATAGAGTTCCAGAAGCCTGAACAATCCTTCTAACTTCAACCAGGTTTCAGCTGCAAACTCACTGCTTTCTGAAAAGCTTTTTCTTTTCTCTGCTACAGTCCCAGAACTGCACATAAAGCACATAATCACGCAACCCTGTCAATCATTCTAATCAAAAATCCGAGGGAAACTTAAGTAAACAAAAGTCCATTAACTCCATAACCGCTTGAAAGGCTAAAATGAGTAATTATCCAGCTCTCCCAGCATCTGAGTTGCATTCCTCCCAGACATACCGACTGCCTGTAGCATAAAACTGAATTTTTAGACATTCCCTTTAAACACAAAAACAATATATATATATATATCCATCTCAATTGCACTATTATCATCACACAAATATAAAAATATTTTTTCAGGGGCAGCAAGGCTGTTCAGCTATAATTGTGAACTTTGTAAGTCATCAAACCCAATTGCAACTCATTCAACAAGACATGACTTTTTCAAGAGTTTTTATCAGAAGACTAATAGCGTTATAGGTTTATTGTGATAGGTTTTCATCAGATCAATGATTTCTAATTGATTGCAGTCTGGGGGGACTTCAATAGTGCACCCTCTGAAGAAGCGTAGCACTGTCAACAGAAACGTCTGGATTTCTGCTGTTAATTGTACATGCACAGGCTCCACACCAGTTTCATGGTGAATACTGCCAGACTCATTGTTATTACTACTGAAAAATCTGTGCCAATTTTTCTTGGAAGGATTGAAATTTAGATGCAGCATGAAGCCACTTACCTTAAATGAAAAATATGCCATGTGTAAACTGGATAGAACTGATGGGAGTGCCGGGGAAACCCAAGAACATAATAGTCCTGCACCCAAAAATTATGCCATAACTGAAAGAGTAGGGGGATGGAAGTCATGCTCTCCTCCATTTGAATGTGTGGTTACTGCTAAGATTCCATTGCAAATGCCCCACTGCCCCCACTACACTGGATTTCTGCTTGACAATACATCCAAATTTCCAGAATAAACATAGGTTGCGATATTAAACATTCAAATATCCTTTTAGCAAGCAAATTCCCAAAGGCAGAGCACAACCTCATTGCAATATAGATTTGGACTGGGTTTGGAGAGCTAATAAAATGCAAAGGTGCAAAATGTGGGTACTGTTGGCATGGGATCAGTTTGCATGAGATTGTCTTCAGTTGGTTGGTTTTAGATTAGGTCTTACACACATACCTGGCATGAATCAGGCACTGCTACTGGAGGTAGTCTGAACATGTGGTTCCTGGCTCAAAAACAACTGGACCCACACTGAGGATGCATAATTATGCTCACAAAGCTCACATTACTGAACGGGCCTCATTGCATCTGGTCACTCTGAAACAGCAACCAACAAAGCAGGTAGATTACTGGAGATAAACATTTTCCAAGATCATGCATCACCAATGGGGCCTTGCAGCTTATTTGAAAGTTGCAAATTTGCTCCCGGTGATTTTCCACCCAATGGCATTTTTCACTGTTGGAAGGTCTTGAAATATTTCACTCACGTTGTCAAAAAGCTGTGTTGAAAGATTGTTTTAAATTCTTTCATGGGATATGGACATCGCTAGCAAGGCTAGTATTTGTTAAAAGCAAATTACTGCGGATGCTGGAATCTGAAACCTAAAGAGAAAATGCTGGAAAATCTCAGCAGGTCTGGCAGCATCTGTAAGGAGAGAAAGAGCTGAGGTTTCGAGTCCAGATGACCCTTCGTCAAAGCTAAAAGGCATAGAAAGTGGGAGATATTTATACTGCAGGGTGAGGGAATGAAAGATGTGTCATAGCCACAGAAACAAGGGTAAAAGGCTGCTAACAGCTGTCCCCAGACAGAATAAAGGGTGTGAATGGCCAAATGGCAGAGAAGCTGAAATCAGAGGGTAAGCTGTAACAGATGAAGATATGGGGGGGGGGGGGGGGGGTCAATGGGTGGGAGAGAGGTAAAATTTGGAAAAAGGGGGAGACGAGATGCAAAAGGGGAGAAAAGGTAAGGAAAAGGAGGATAAAGTAGGGCGAAAAAGTGGGGGAAGAAAAATGGAGAAAGACAATAAAGAAATAAAAGGTGGAGAACAGTAAAAAATTAAATTAAATGAAAACAAAGGGGTTGAGGTGGGGTAGAGCTAATCTAAGTTGTTGAATTCGATGTTGAGACTGGAAGGCTGTAATGTGCCTAGCCAGAAGATGAGGTGCTGTTCCTTCAGTTTGCGTTGAGCTTCACTGGAACATTGCAGCAGACCAAGGACAGACATGTGGGCATGGGAGCAGGATCGTGTGTTAAAATGGCCAGCAACGGGAAGGTCAGGGTCCTGATTGTGCACAGACTGAAGGTGCTCAGCAAAGTGATCACCCAGGCTACGCTTGGTCTCTCCGACATAGAGACCACATTGGGAGCAGCGAATGCAATAGACCAAATTGAAAGAGGTGCAAGTGAAACACTGCTTAACCTGGAATGAGTGTTTTGGATCGTGGATGATGAGCATGGAAGAGGTAAAGGGGCAGGTGTTACACCTTCTGTGATTGCATGGGAAGGTGCCATGAGTGATGGGAGAGGTGTTGGGTATAGTGGAGGAGTGGACTAAGTTATCACGGAGGGAACAGTCTCTGTGGAATGCTGACAGAGGGAGTGAAGGGAAGATGTGTTTGGTGTTGGCATCACGCTGGAGTTGGCAAAAATGGCGGAGGATTATGCTTTACATGAAGAGGCTGGTGGGGTGAAATGTGAGAACAAGGGGGACTCTATCCTTGTTCTGGGAGGGGGTGAGGGAGTGAGTGTCGTGGTGCAGGAGATGGGCTAGGATTTGTTATTCATCCCTATTTGCATTTGAGAAGGTGGTGATGAACCACACTTTTTAACCACTGCAGTCCATATAGTTTGGGTACACCCCATAGTGCTGTGAGGAAAGAGCTCCATAGTGAAGGAGCGGTGACATAGTTCCAAGACAGAGGGGAACTTGTGGGCGGTGGTGTTCCTATGAGTTTGCTGCCCTTGTTATTCTAAGTGGTAGAGGTAATTGGTTTGGAAGGTGCAGTCAAAGGAGCCTTGGCTAGTCGCTGCAGTGCATCTTTTAGAAGGTACACACTGCTACCACTGTGAGTCGGTTATGGAGGGAGTAAGAATTTTAGTTTGAGAAAGGGATGTTGATCAAGTGAACTGCTTTGTCCTGGATGATGTTAAACATCTTGAATGTTGACGCAGCCTCACTCATCCAGGCAAGTGGAGGGTAAGTGGGGGTGGCACGGTAGCACAGTGGTTAGCACTGCGGCTTCACAGCACCAGAAACCTGGGTTTGATTCCCGGCTTGGGTCACTGTCTGTGTGGAGTTTGTACGTTCTCCCCATGCCTGCGTGGGTTTCTTCCGGGTGCTCCGCTTTCCTCCCACATTCTGAAAGATGTGCTGGTTAGATGCATTGACCCAAACAAGCGCCGTAGTGTGGCGACGAGGGGAATTTCACAGTAACTTAATTGCAGTGTTAATGTAAGCCTTACTTGTGACTAATATAAATAAACTTTAACTTTTAATACATTCTTGACTTGTGCCTTATAGATGGAGGACAGGTTTTGGAGATTCAGGAGGTGAATTACTTGCCTTAGAATTCCCAGCTCCTGACCTGCTCCAGTAGCCACAGTATCTGTCTGGCTATTCCAGTTAAGTTTCTGGCCAATGGAAACCAACATGACGTTGATATTGAGGGCTTCAGTGATGTGTAATGCGATTGAATGTCATGAGGAGTGGTTAGATTTCCTCCTGTTGGATATAGTCGTTACCTGACAGTTGTGTAACATGAATGCTACTTGCTATTTAACAGCCCAAGCCTGGGATTTGTCCAGGTCTTGCTGCATCTGGACACTTCAGTACCTGAGGAGTTGCGAATGGTGCTGAACATTGTGCAATCATTAGTGAATATCCCCACTTCTGATCTTATGACAGAAGGAAGGAATTGATTGAGGAGTTGAAGATGGTTGGGCCGAGGGCACTACCCTGAAGGACTCCTACAGCATTGTTCTTAGGCTAAGATGACTGGCCTCCAACAATCACAAACATCTCCCTTTGTGCCAGATATGGCTCCAACCAGAGGAGAGATTCCCCATGACTCCCACTTTCGCTGGGGCTCCTTGATGTGACACTCAATCAAATCAAGATGAAAATTAATCCTTTGGCTGCAGGATATAACATAGCAGAGGAATCAACATATATTGTGAACACCTTACCAAAAACCAATCGTGCAGTGTGGAGCAAAACGACTTGCCAGAAGCACAGAGCAGAAATCCAGAGTGTTACTGATGGGACTGATTTTCCTAATCCCGTTGCCCTGTGCATGCAAGTCCCAGCAAATTGCAGAAAGGAAGTATTAATAGGGACCGTACCATTACATTCCCTCAACTCAAAGCAAACTGCTGCAGATGTTGGAAATCTGAAAATCAGAAAAAGCTGGATAAACTCAGCAGATCTGGGAGCATTTCTGGAGAGGAACAGAGTTAGCGTTTCAGATCTAAATGATCCTTCTCTGAAACGTTAACTCTGAATTTCTCCATAGATGCTGCCAGACCTGCTGAGTTTATCCATCATTTTCTGTTTTTATTATGTTTCCACCCTGTGTGTGCTTGATCAACATCCGTTGGGTCTGCCAGATGGAGAGGCTCCCCAGGCTACCCAAAACCGCCCCTCCCCCCCAAACCCCCACCCGGAATAAGCAGTGGAATTGAAAGGTTTAGGGAAATGTCCCATAGGAGAAATACTCGATGACCCCGTACAAGCCAGCAGAATGGTTACATCTGGAAACCTGTTCCATACTATTTCCAGCTGCCAGGGCTAATGCAGAAAGTGCAAGTAAACTGAGCGAGATTAGAACATCTGAGCAAAGGGTGAGGCTGAAGAGACAGAGATTATTTATTCTGCAGGCAGAGGGAAACGATTGGGCGATATATCATTCAGGGATTTATGATTCTGCAGGAAATTATTAAATTGAAACCTACAAACTTCGGAATCACGGAAAATGTGTGACCGTCTGCACGAGTTCTCGCATTCTCTGGGTTCCTGTAGCTGTTCTGTTAACGTTACAGCACATGACGAGGTGGAACCCCTAGCAGAAATTCACCCCCATAGGTTCAGGCTTAGAAGATGGACGTGAAATCCAGGATATCCGACGGACTGTTCAAATTTAACAACTGGACGCAGAAGGTGGAAAATTGTGGCAAGTTCCATAAAATCACTCAACAATCTTATGCTTAAAATCAATTGCACCCCTACATCAAAAACTGTAGCAATTCCGATGCAGTACTATCCCCTGGCACTTCATTCCAATTTTGATGATCAAATTTCAGTGTGGTTAGGATGTTCCAGGCTGCAAATCAATTCAATTCTCGGCTATGGGTTTTTCAGGAATTGCCTTAGTGAATGCGTTTGAGATGCACGAAATGTTATATTTAATTTTAAATGTTAATTTTATTTTATTCATTCGTGGGACATGGCTGGCCAGTATTTATTGCCCATCCCTAGTTGCCCTTATACTGAGTGGCTTGCTCGGCCATTTCAGAGGGCAATTGGGAGTCAACCACATTGTTGTGGGCTCTGGAGTCACGTGTAGGTCAGACCAGATAAGGACGGCAGGTTTCCTTCCTTAAAGGACATGAGTGAACCGGATGGGTTTCTCTGACAATTGACAGTAGTTTCATTGTCATCAGTAGATTATTAATTCCAGAAATCTTTTATTGAATTCAAATTCCACTGTCTGCCGTGGCAGGATTCAAACCCGGGTCCCTCGAACATCAATTGAGTTTCTGGACTAAGAGTCTATTGATAATACCATCACCTCCCCAATAGAGGAAACATAATTGAGTCATGATTGGAACCATGGGTGGTAAGAGTCTTTTGAGGTTATGAAGGGTAGAATTTCAAAGTTATGTTGAGATCTCCCCTGACACATGCCCATAACATGTGTAAACATAGAAACATAGAAAAACCACAGCACAATACAGGCCCTTCAGCCCACAAAGTTGTGCCGAACATGTCCCTACCTTAGCGATTACTAGGCTTACTTATAACCCTCTGTCTTACTAAGTTCCATGCACTTATCTAAAAGTCTCTTAAAAGACCCTATCGAATCCGCCTCCACCACTGTTGCTGGCAGCCCATTCCACACATCCACCACCCTCTGAGTGAAAAACTTACCCCTGACATCTCCTCTGTTCCTACTCCCCAGGGCAGGCAAATAACCTACCCCCATGCAGGAAAGGGAACCCCTCTAAAAAACTGAGTGGAATCCCAACAGAACTGGATTCTGTTCTACTTTCTAGTATCTGATCCTGGGATCCTTCGAAATTCCTCCGTGACACAGTGCAAAATTGTGCACTTTTTTTCAATTCCTTGCACATGTTTGTAGCTAATTATATTTTGCAGTCATAGAATCATACAGTGCAGGAGGAGGCCATTTGGCCCATCAAGTCTGCATCGACCACAATCCCACCCAGGCCCTATTCCCATAACCCCATGCTCTTACCCTAGCCAGTCCCCCTGACACTAAGGGGCAATTTAGCATGGCCAATCCACTTAACCCGTACATTTCTGGACTGTGGGAGGAATCTCACGCAGACAGGGGAGAATGTGCAAACTCCAGTCAGACAGTGACCCAAGCCGGGAACCGAATTCGGGTCCCTGGTGCTGTGAGGCAACAGTGCTAACCACTGTCCCACCGTGCCGTCCTTTTTTTGAAACACCCATTTGAAACACCCTTGAATCTCCATATATTCTCATCTCTGGTTGTCAGTGAGAAATGTTAAGTAAAGATGATGCCTTTCCCCAGTTGTGAAAGGGAATATCAGAATCTGCATTCATCTGACATTGGCTAAACTCGCACAGGAAATGGCGGAAGGTCAAATAAGAGACTTCAGGAAGCGTAAAGGAGAACATGCCCTTGTCTACATCAATGGGGATGAAGTAGAAAGGGTCGAGTTTTAGGTGTCCAGATCACCAACAACCTGTCCTGGTCCCCCCATGCTGACACTATAGTTAAGAAAGCCCACCAACGTTTCTACTTTCTCAGAAGACTAAGGAAATTTGGCATGTCAGCTACGACTCTCACCAACTTTTACAGATGTACCATAGAAAGCATTCTTTCTGGTTGTATCACAGTTTGGTATGGCTCCTGCTCTGCCCAAGACCGCAAGGAACTACAAAAGATCATGAATGTAGCCCAATCCATCACGCAAACCAGCCTCCCATCCATTGACTCTGTCTACACTTCCCGCAGCCTCAGCAAAGCAGGCAGCATAATTAAGGACCCCAAGCACCCCGGACATTCTCTCTTCCGCCTCCTTCCTTCGGGAAAAAGATACAAAAGTCTGAGGTCACGTACCAACCGACTCAAGAACAGCTTCTTACCTGCTGCTGTCAGACTTTTGAATGGACTTACCTTGCATTAAGTTGATCTTTCTCTACACCTTAGCTATGACTGTAACACTACATTCTGCACTCTCTCGTTTCCTTCTCTATGAACGGTATGTTTTGACTGTATAGCGCACAAGAAACAATACTTTTCACTGTGTGTTAATACATGTGGGTCAGTGGGACTCGGCAAAAAATGGTTCGGCACAGACAAGAAGGGCCAAAAGGCCTGTTTCTGAGCTGTAATTTTCTATGGTTCTATGTGACAATAATAAATCAAATCAAATCAAATCAAGAAAACTTCGAGAAAATCAAAGGGCTGAGGAAAAAAATCTGTAAACAGGACAACGCCTAACTGCAAACTATTTGTTTAGTTATGGCAAAATCCAGGAGAAAAATAATGTTGAATTAATTCGAGGTTATTATCAACATTTTTGTGGTAAATCAAAACTGATCTTGAAAATGTTTCACCATATTAATCCACGGACATGAAAAGCTGCCCACACAAGGCTATCCTATATCAGCAGCTGGCACCAGAACAGCGCAGCATGAGGCACGAGTGACAGCTGCAGATAAAAAATATATTTTAAAATTTGTAAAATTCACTAATTACCATACTTCTTGCTTAATAATGTAAATCTTTATGCAAATAAGCAGGTTATGCAATTAAGCAATCATCATTTAAATAAATGCTGAAGTTGACATACAGTGTGCCACTCTGCTATATTTACATTAAGATATCTAATAAAAGTGCTTTGGGCCCATTACTCTTAATGGAAATGCTCTGAAATAATTAAAATACAGCAGAGTACAGTAACACCACATAAACTCCCTCTGCATTTTGGTTTATTTTTGATCGATGCTGGACTGATCGGGTCACTTAAAAAGAAACAAACAGAGCTGGCTGCAACAAAATATTAACGTTAAATAGGCAAAGGCACATCGTATGACAAATTTCATTCAAATAAGGGGCGATGGCAATAAAAATATTCAATTAAGCAAGTTACAAGTAAATGCAAAATGATGGGAGTTAAACCACAGCTTCAGATTTCTGTGCAAATAAACAGCCTTTAGAATGAAGTGCAAGTTCAGGGGTTAAATCAAACTGACACAATTTCTTCATGTGGTCAAGAGCAGTGCCGGTGATAGGAATGAATCCAGTGAGAGCGCAGACATTTACAACAACAAATGGACCACAAGATCCTGTTACATCTCAGCGTACAAGGCAGACTGATGCTGATATTTATTGGAACCAGGTTTTTACCTGGCAGAAGAGTTGCATCAGTTATAACTTCAGAATCACTTTCACTGATTCGCTAAGCTATGCTTAACCTTGCCTCCCTGAAAAGTGTTCAGCCGACATTTCAACCTTTGCTAAGGTAAATAGAGAAAGAGCTAAGAAGTGACAAGAAAAATATAATTCGAAAGGAAATCTATGGTGCAGTCATAAGCATTGGTGGTGATAAATGGCAACCTGAGACATCTTGGGTGGAATTCTCCCCAGAAAATTCCAAGTGTTGAATTCACAGGAAAACTGGAGTAATTCACGTGTTTTTTTTCAGTGGGAGTTCACACTAGAATCTCCCACACTCTGTGCAGTGCAGAGGCCATTAGATTTCAGAGGGCGGCGCCTTTTCCCACTGGAGAGGCTGAAACCAGCGGGCATCTGCACATGCGCATTGGCCGTGAATTGTCAGCCTCCCGGTTGCTGGCCAGCTCAATCACTGGCCAGCCTGGGACTCCTGCAGTGCTCATCCCCCAGCCCCCCACGACCTTATTGTGGCCCTCCCGACCATTCCCGGCACTCCCCTGTCCTGGACTGCCACAATCTCCAACCTCCCTCCCCACTGCAATGCCAATCCCCCCTACTCCCCCACAGTGTAGACATCCCTGCAGGCAGACCCCTCCCCTCCCTCCCTCCCACTCAGCCCCCTCCCACCCCCACCCCCCCCACCCCCCCCCACCCCCCCCCCCCCCCCCCCCCGCAGACACCCCTCCCATCTCGTCCCGATCGCTGGCCTCCCTCCTGCCCCCATCGATCATTAGGCAGAGTGGCAGTGGAACCCCCCCACCCCTACTGATCACCCCTAGGCCTGTCCCCATCAGGCCCCACCACCTAGGCCCACCCCAATAGGCCCTGCCCCCTTGGCAATGCCTGATGCACGATGGGCAGTGCCAATGTGCCTCCTGGGCATGGTACTTTGCCCCTTGGGCAGTGCCAGGGGCACAGGCTGGCACTGCCAAGGTGCCCATGCCTGTGGGCACTACTCCGCACCGCCCGACCCCCTGGGTGGCTCCGAATGCCCTCCCTTCACTCTAGCGGTGTCAGGCTGCTAGCTCCCAGAAAGTGGGGAGCTACTTTAAATCCTGTTGGACTGCAACACTCCGGCGGGGTGGGAGAGGTTAGCGGGCCCAGAGAATTCAGTCCCAGACCTACTAATAGCATTTAAATTATCATTTAAATGCTAGCCTCGCCTGCCCACCGATTTCCGGTGCGGAGCAGAAGCGAAGGTCCAACCGTCTTGAAGGTGGCTCGGCGATGTGTGGAGCTCGATGAAGGTGACCCAACAGCAGATGGTACATTTCTGTTTTGGGATTTCTGAAGTTTCCTCATAACTCACCACATATTTTAGTCATCCACACATCATCAGTTACAGCCATCAAGTTATGCATGCTATGTTATGTTGGAGAGGAGAGACTGAGTAGACTGGGACTACATTCATTGGAATTCAGAAGAATGAGGGGAGACCTTATAGAAACATATAAAATTATGAAGGGAATAGAAAAGATAGAAGCAGGGAAGTTGTTTCCACTGGCGGGTGAAACTAGAACTAGGGGGCATGGCCTCAAAATAAGGCAGAGCAGATTTAGGACTGAGTTGTGGAGGAATTTCATCACCCAAAGGGTTGTAAATCTGTGGAATTCCCTGTCCAGTGAAGTAGTTGAGGCTACCTCGTTGAATGTTTTTAAGGCAAGGATAGATAGATTTTTGAACAGTGAAGGAATTAAGGGTTGTGGTGAGCGGACGGGTAAGTGGAGCTGATTCCACGAAAAGATCAACCAAGATCTTATTGAATGGTGGAGCAGGCTCAAGGGGCCAGATGGCCTACTCCTGCTCCTAGTTCTTATGTTCTTATGTTCTATAGGTCACCCCGTGATGCCTGTTTCATAGCACTAAAAACATGACATTCTGGAACTGGCATGCCCCTGAAGAAACTTCCAGCATTACAGTTAGTGAGCTTGACTTTGTCATTGGGCCTGACTTCCCTGGTTCCTTTAGGAATAGGAATCTCTGCCAGCATCCTGCCGATGTGAGATAGGTGCAGCCCCATCTCTGGATGTAGATGAATCAGAGATTGGGCAGATAAACCTTCTGATGTAGCCTGATATGCTGGGCAATGTTTCTTATCTCCTCTTTTCCTTCCCCAAAAGGTTCCCATGAGAAACTTAGCTAGGATTGTAAGGGGCAGTGGCAAAAAAGATGCATTTGGCACATGGCTTCTGAGATCCCAGTACCAGAGCGGAACTTTGCGAATGTCACAAATCAGGTTCATGAATAAATGAGATAATTCACAGCAAAAGCTGTTCGGTAAAGTCTCCTGTCTGACATCAGTGTGCTCAGAAAATCAAAATCCAGCAGGTTGCCAGTTTTTATGATGTTCAGATTAAACCCCTCTTTCCTTTTGGTGTGAGCGCCTAAATCATTGGATTGCGGACAAACAGCAAAATAAAAGAAAAGGATTTGCATTTATTTTAGTGTTTTTCATAACCACCAAATGTCTCAAAGAACCTGACAGCCAATGAAGTATCTTTTGAAGTGTAGCCATTGTAATGTGCACTTAAATAATGATGTAATTGATTCATGTTCAGCTGCATGTTATGACTGTGGTTATGTCTGCTATGCTATGATATTGTGCATGAAACGCAATGGGATCAAGTCAAATTAGCCATTGTCGAGTTTGCTAGCTTGATCTTTGTAGGAACACAAGGGTTAAGGGAGTGAAGAGACAGTAAAGAAAACCTGGTCAATTCACCTGCTCAATTAAGCAAGCACTTAAACAGGAATGCATCTTTAAGGCAATAAAATGACTAAAAGCCTGTAAATGTAAGGTCAGGTATGGGTCAGTTTTTATTGCTGACATTCTATTGTTGTTACCAGGACCTCTGATTATCTGACATTCACAGGAAGAGTCTTATTAACAAAACTGTGAAACTTTTTCTGATTTCATGAGGTCATCATTGTGATCAGGGGAGCGGGGACCCTTGAAACAGTGTGAAGATACACCTGGATTACATTTATCAAAGATTGCGGAGTGAGGGGGGGCGGGGGGTGGAGGGGTGGTTCTGGTAATAATCAAAAAGGGCATTTTGAAGCATTTCATAGGGACTCTGTCCGTGAGGGGTGAAATCACAGTGTTGACCATGCAGACAGTAACCAATCCCCGATTGGCACAGGTTTTGACCACATGTTCAAATAGGTATAAGAACGGCATACCTTTCCTTTGTTTCTTGCCATACAGCTGGGCATTGAGCAATCTGTCAGGAGTAATGCCTTTTCCCTTGGGCATCTGACCGGTACTCCAGGTGTAAATAGGGACTAGAAGATATTAAGTGGGCTGGGTAGGAGGAAAAACTTGTGAATATCATTCAGGGAATATGTAACCTTTTTGTCCCCTGGTTGAGTTAAAGACAGAAGGACTGGGAAAGCAGATCAGTGTTCTTTCTATGGGTTGCAGTAAAGAAATTGGAGGCAAGGCTGGAGAGCATGTGCAAGATTCAGCTTTATGGATGTCATCCAAACAACTGAATGTGTAAACCTTTGATGTGATAGCTTAAAGTAGACAGGGAACTGGATGAAAGAGTCCAGTTGTCCTGTAGTTTAGAAGGCAAAACATGAGCTGGAATGGGAGGATTCAGCTTCTATGCAGTATTTATAAAATGAGGACACAATTGATTTGAAAGAAATCAGTTTGTAAGTTTTATTTTTAAACAGATCCATAAGACCATAAGATATAGGAGCAGAATTAGGCCATTCGGCCCATCGAGTCTGCTCCGCCATTCAATCATGGCTGATATGATTCTCATCCCCATTCTCCTGCCTTCTCCCCTTAACCCTTGATCTTTCATGATGGTATTCACCTGTTCATCAGCTATCAGTGTACTATTCATATCCTTGTGATTTTGAAACACAATTCAATAAAATTAGTTGAGAATTTTATGTTCCAATATATTTGCCAGTGTTATTATTTATTCTGTTCAAATCATTGTAGCAATTCAAGTGTTACATCACTGTTGTGATGGAGGAAATACGGCCACTAGTTTTGCTCAAAGCAAATTACCATAAACAGCAATGTGATAATGATAAGATAATTTGCTTTTGTGATGTTAATAGAGGGATAAATATTGGCCATGACATCAGGGATAACTCCCCTGGTCTTCTTTTATATTGAGTCATTTTGCATCCAATTGTATTTTACGAGAGCAAGCCTCAAATTAACATTTCACCCAAAAGATGACACCTCCAACAGTGCAGTACACCTTCAATACTGTGGTGGGAGTGCCACCATTTTGTTTGTGCTTAAAGCCTCGACTGAGACTTGAACCCAGAACTTTACGACTCAGAGATGACAGTGCTATTAACTGAGTCACAGCTGACGCAAAGCAAGGCATTCTGTACAACGTGAGTTTCAGAGGTTCTGATTTTCTAAAATTTGGGAAGTTGTATTTATCACTTATTTAAGACATATTTATTTGTTCACGCTATGAATCTGTTTCAGCTTATCACAGTGTAAGGGGAGAAGATTTTGAGGAGATACTGAGAGTTTACCAGTAGTAGCATCAACTCTTGTCCTTGAGGGTCTCCAGCCCATTGGTGATTGGTGGAAGAGGCTGCTCTGAATTCTCAGAATGACACCCAAACTAATTCCAGACCCATCTTACACGGCAAGGTTTGTTCTCGAGTATACATTCACAGGAAGGTAGTTACATTTCCTTGGTTACCATCCCCAGTCTGGCATCAATCCATGCCCAGATTTTAGCTGCGACCGTTTCCCAACAGAAAATCAACAAGATGGAGTTGTTAAACAAATGGAATACCTTAAAAGTGTTTTTGACCTTGATACCTCACATGAATATAAGTGAGCAGACATCGTTCCGCAAAGACGCATGGTGCACGGTGGCACAGTGGTTAGCACTGAGGCCTCACAGCGCCAGGAACCTGGGTTCAATTCCGGCCTCGGGTCACTGTTTGTGTGGAGTTTGCACGTTCTCCCCGTGTCTGCGTGGGTTTCCCCTGGGTGCTCCGGTTTCCTCCCACAGTCCAAAGATGCACAGGTTAGGTTGATTGGCCATGCTAAACTGCTCCTTAGTATCAGGGGGTTTGGCAGGGTGGATGCGTGTGGTGGCGGGGGTGAGGCCTACGTGGGATTGTTGTCAGTGCAGGCTCAGTGGGCCAGATGGTCTCCTTCTGTACTGTAGGGATTCTAAAGTTAGCACCCAGTTCTAAGAACATGTAATTATCCAAAAGATGTTCAATAATTTGGAAGAATACTTACAACAGGAAAACATCTTGTTGCAATGAACCGGTATGTAACAATTACAATCCCTTCAGCTGTTTATTTTATGATAGCAAAAAATAAAAATGAAATCACAAACATAGGAAAATATCACTTCCGACTCTGTACTGATATCAGAGAGAAACTCTGGATGGTACTGCACGACACAAGTCTATCAAATCCAAACTTGTTCTGAATTAGGAGGACAGTATTTCCCACTCTCTTTCTCAGGGTAGATGAGAAAAAGCTGTCACAGCTTTTCACTACACCACACGACAAATCCAATACCGACAGAAAGGATGGATTTTTGCCTTTATCAGCTGGCAGTATAAGCAGAGGTTCAAGCTTACATTTGACCTGGCCTCAGCCTAATAGAATGAAGCACATCTTAAAGGTTAACTCCACAGAGTGTGTCAGCTATGGCACAGCTGGCAGCACTCCAGTCTCTGGGTTCAGGTCCCACTTCAGAACTGGAGTACAAAGATCAGTTAGATGCTCAAATGCAGTACTGAGGGAGTCTTGATCAGTCAGAGCCGCTGTCTTTTGGATGAGACATTAAACAAGGGTTGGGGGATGGGGAGAGGTAGGACATCAAAGATCTTCTGGTGCTATTTTGAAGGAGAGCAGGGAGCTATGCCTGGTGCACTGGCCAATATTTACATCTCAATCAACATCACAAAAAGAAAATTATTTGGCCATTTGGCACAGCGGTGAGCATTGCTGCCTCACGGCACCAGGGACCCAAGTTCAATTCCTGCCTTGGCTGACTCTCTGTGTGGAGTTTACACGTTCTCCCCGTGTCAGCGTGGGTTTCCTCCGGGTACTCCGGTTTCCTCCCACAGTCCAAAGACGTGTGGGTTAGGTTGATTGGTCATGATAAAATTGTGCCTCAATGTCAGAGGGATTAGCAGGGCAAATAGGTGGAGCTACAGGGATAGGATTTGGGTGGGATTGTTGCCAGTGCAGGTTCAATGGGCCAAATGGCCTCCTTCTGCACTATAGGGATTCTAAACTATTATAACATTGCGGCTGTGGGAGCTTGCAGTGTGTGAACTAGCTGCCATGTTTCCTACATTACAACAGTGACTATACACATTAGTTGTAAAGTGCTTTCAAACATCTGGTTGTTGTGAAAGACACCATATAAATGCAATCCTTTTCTTTAGTTGTCACCTAAAGGTGATGCATTTTGGTAGATTGAACTAGGGCAGGACTTACTCAGTTAATGGTAGGGTGTTGGAGAGAGTTACAGAACAAAGAGATCTAAGGGTACATGTTCATAGCTCTTTGAAAGTGGAGTCACAGGTGGACAGAGTCGTGAAGAAGGCATTCGGCATGCTTGGTTTCATCAGTCAGAACATTGAATCCAGGAGTTGGGACATCTTGTTGAAGTTGTACAAGACATTGGTAAGGCCACACTTGGAATACTGTGTGCAGTTCTGGTCACCCTATTATAGAAAGGATATTATTAAACTAGAAAGAATGCAGAAAAGATTTACTAGGATGCTACCGGGACTTGATGGATTGAGTTATAAGGAGAGGCTGGATAGACTGGACTTTTTCCCTGGAGCGTAGGAGGTTGAGGGGTGATCTTATAGAGGTCTATAAAATAATGAGGGGCACAGATCAGCTACATAGTCAATATTTTTTCCCCAAGGTAGGGGAGTCTAAAACTAGAGGACATAGGTTTATGATGAGAGGGGAGAGACACAAAAGTGTCCAGAGGGGCAATTTCTGCACTCAGAGGGTGGTGAGTGTCTGGAACAAGCTGCCAGCGGTAGTAGTAGAGGCAGGTACAATTTTGTCTTTTAAAAAGCATTTAGATAGTTACATGGGTACGATGGGTATAGAGGGATATGGGCCAAATGCAGGCAATTGGGATTAGCTTAGGGGTTTTAAAAAAAAGGGTGGCATGGACAAGTTGGGCCGAAGGGCCTGTTTCCATGCTGTAAACCTCTATGACTCTATGACCTTTCGTCAAGAACAAAACTGGACAGTAGGCAAGGCTTTGGAATCACGTTTGAATATGTTTGAGTTTCTAATATTTGCTCTTGATTGACATTGATTGAAAACGGCAATTATCTATGCCACTAAATCATAAGATACAGAATTCAATGGAAAACATGAAAAGTATTTTACAAATCAGGCATTGGGGAACAATTTCCTCGGTCTACTAAATCTTACAAACCCATCTGCAATGACTGGGTTCATAATTTTGTTACGTGTACAACAGATGAATTCTATCCATGGCATCTAAGATTTATTTTAGCAATTTCACTGTACACCAGTTAAAAATATGACTGTCCAGTTCAAAACCAGATGGATGCCAACTCTCATTTCCTAAATAGAAATGTTAGTGATTCAATAATTCAGTAATTTAGTTCCATGCCTGTTTCTGCAACTTCCCCAGTGCCATACACCCATGTTCCAAGTGTGTAGCTTCGTGCAAAACAAGCTCGAGCCAGAGAATTTGGGCTGCGGAGCTGTTTCTGTCAGATCAGTACTTTGTTTAATGGTGTTTAAGTTTATTTTTTAGTGTCACAAGTAGGCTTACATTAACACTGCAATGAAGTTACTGTGAAAATCCTCTAGTTGCCACACTCCGGTACCTATTCGGGTACACTGAGGGAGAATTTAGCATGGCCAATGCACCTAACCTGCATGTCTTTCGGACTGTGGGAGGAAACCGGAGCATCTGAAGGAAACCCATACAGACACAGGAGAACGTGCAGATTCCGCACAGACAGTGACCCAAGCCAGGAATCGAACCCCTAGCGCTGTAAGGCAGCAGCAGTAACCACTGTGCCATCATGCTGTCCATTGTGGTTCCACAGTAAGAGTTTTAACAACACCAGGTTAAAGTCCAACAGGTTTATTTATAAACCTGTTGGACTTTAACCTGGTGTTGTTAAAACTCTTACTGTATTTACCCCAGTCCAACGCCGGCATCTCCACATTGTGATTCCATACAGGGAACATAGGAGCATTGAATTTACCCTTGGATATGTGCTATTGCTGGGGCTCCAACCTAGTTAAACAGTTTGCCTGCCTTTATGTTGTACACATCATTACCGGATCACTGGATAAGGTCACAGACGACAAAATTTACATGCAGCCTGTGTGCAATTCAATCAAATAACTAGTGATTTTAAAACTGGAAATGCTCAGCCGATCAGGCATCATCTGTGGAGAGTGAAACAGGGTTAATGGGTTGAATCTTAGCATTCCAAAGATGGGTGGGGGGGGTGCGGGGGGGGGGGGGGGGGGGGGGGGGGTTGGGTGAGGTGCAAAACTTTATAAACCTCAAACACAATGCCAACCCATTCCATAGAAACCCTACAGTGCAGAAGAAGGCCATTTGGCCCATCGAGTCTGCACTGACAATAATCCCACCCCAGGTCCTTTCCCCACAAACCCACATATTTATCTCACTAATCCTTCTAATCTATACATCCCAAGACACTAAGGGACAATTTAGCATGATCAATCAACCTAACCCGCACATCTTTGGAGTGTGGGAGGAAACCGGGGCATCCAGAGGAAACCCACACAGACACAGGGAGAACGTGCAAACTCCACACAAACAGTGATGTGGGAGGCAGGAGCAGCTTTGGGTGGAAGGTTAAGCGCTACCTACTGCACAGCACCCAGGCTCCACCCCATTCAAACCACCACAATACACTCTACCCAGAGTTGGAAGTCGACCAACTCCCCTGCCTCAAGGTAGGGGATTGGACAACTGCCTCCCGAGTTGGGGATCACACACCATCTAACCCATGCTGTACCTGTACAGCTGGACTCTTGCGAGCTCCAGTTCCAATCCATAGTTGCCTTTCATTCTAAACTATTCAACTGTGGTTGGAAGTGTCATCAGATTTGGCCAGCCTCCCATAGAAAGCATTCTTTCTGGTTGTATCACAGCTTGGTATGGCTCCTGCTCTATCCAAGACCACAAGAAACTACAAAGGGCCTTGGGTGAAGTGCAGTCCATTACTCAAACCAGCCTCCCACCCACTGATTCCGTCTACACTTCCCGCCTCGAAAAGGCAGCCAGCATAACTAAGGACCCTGGGCACTCCGGGCATTCTCTCTTCCACCTTCTTCCATTGGGTAAAAAGATACAAAAGTCACGTACCAACTGGCTTGAGAACAACTTCTTCCCTGCTGCCATCAGTCTTTTGGATGGACCTACCTCTCATTAAGTTGATCTTTCTCTATACCCTAGCTATGAATGTAACATAGTGGTTATGTAACATTTGAAGATGGCAACACAGGTGGAGAAGGTGGTGAAGAAGGCATATGGTATGCTTGCCTTTATAGGACGGGGTATAGAGTATAAAAGCTGGAGTCTGATGATGCAGCTGTATAGAACGCTGGTTAGGCCACATTTGGAGTACTGCATCCAGTTCTGGTCGCCGCACTACCAGAAGGACGTGGAGGCATTGGAGAGAGTGCAGAGAAGGTTTACCAGGATGTTGCCTGGTATGGAGGGTCTTAGCTATGAGGAGAGATTGGGTAGACTGGGGTTGTTCTCCTTGGAAAGACGGAGAATGAGGGGAGATCTAATAGAGGTGTACAAGATTATGAAGGGTATAGATAGGGTGAACAGTGGGAAGCTTTTTCCCAGGTCGGAGGTGACGATCACGAGGGGTCACGGGCTCAAGCTGAGAGGGGCGAAGTATAACTCAGACATCAGAGGGATGTTTTTTACACAGAGGGTGGTGGGGGCCTGGAATGCGCTGCCAAGTAGGGTGGTGGAGGCAGGCACGCTGACATCGTTTAAGACTTACCTGGATAGTCACATGAGCAGCCTGGGAATGGAGGGATACAAACGATTGGTCTAGTTGGACCAAGGAGCGGCACAGGCTTGGAGGGCCGAAGGGCCTGTTTCCTGTGCTGTACTGTTCTTTGTTCTTTGTTCTTTAACACTACATTCTGCACTCGCTCCTTTCCTTCTCTATGAACGGTATGCTTTGTCTGTATAACGCGCAAGAAACAATATTTTTCATTGTATGCCAATATATGTGACAATAATAAAGCAAATCAAATCAAATCAAATCAGATGATTGAACTCTAAATAGTTCAGCATGAGAGAAAGGGCCAGCAAAGACTAACTTGTCTTGCTGAAATATATCACCTGATCAGAGAGTATCAGAAGGCTAGAGCAATCTTGAACTGACAGGATACATGATTGGATGGAAAAACAAGGTTTTAAATATTTTCTGGAATGAGGAAGGTAATTCCTAACAAAACTGGCAAAACAACATTGACAAGAGAATTAAAAAAATGTAAATTGAAATAATTATATCAAATTTTCTCTCACGTCTGGGATTAACTCACCTTTTCAACCCACCATCTGTCAGGAAAATGCTGCAGTTCATTATAATCTTTCCCTTCTCTTTCTGCAGCCCATATTAAAGAGTGCTAAACCATACCAGTACCACTGCTCAATACGTGCAGCAATAAATGGACATCATCTTTGTTGCAAATCTCTTTTGGATGCCAAGTAGAACCCAAAGTTTAAACTTGAAAAATCATGTCATGAAATTCCACGCATGATTTTTGAAAAAAAGATCAACCAGCTATGTAAACCAATGCGAGGTTCCAACTGAATTATTGTGACATTGCAACAGGATGCTGACTTCAGATTCTAAAAAAAAGTTAACAAACATAAATATTTCACACAAAATAACTTACGTGTGTTTCCAAATGCAAATAACGCAAAATGGATAAAATACATTTAGCAGAGTATGCATAACAGGAGCTAAACGCACATACCTTCAAACAGTTTATATATTGAAATATTAAACTATTTCAATTCACAAATTGTATTCTGAGTACAATATATCCTGCAACTGAGAGAGTCAAACAAAGACCAATAAGCCTTCAGATTTAATCAGTGGGAGAAAACTCTTCAGATTAGTTTGTGATTTACCATTGTCATTTGATGGTCGTTTCCTTTGAACAACAGATGTAGTTGACAGAGTTTGGGATTTATTCAAATACACTGACAGTTTTGTTAACTAATTGATTTGATGTAGGTTACAATAGAATTTTAACCCCTTTCTAACAGATTCTGGTTGAAGTGACCTAGGGGTAAATCTTAACTTAATGTGCTTTATAATATTTTTTCACGGAGCATGGGTGTTGCTGGCCAGGACAGCATTTATTGCCCATCCCTAATTGCCCTTGAGAAGGTGATGGTGAACTGCCTTTTTGAACCATTGCAGTCCTTGTGGTGTAGGTACACTCGCAATGCTGTTAGAGAGGGAGTTCCAGGATTTTGACCCAACGGCAGTGAAGGAACGTGATATGGTTCCAAATCATGATTGTGTGCAACATAGGGGGAACCTTGTAGATGATGGTGTTCAGATGCATCTGCTGCCCATGTCCTTCGAGGCAGTAGAGTTCACGGGAAGATGCTTTCAAAGGAGCCTTTGTGAGTTGCTGCAGTGCATCTTATAGATGGTTCACACTGTTGACAAAGGTGGAGGGAGTGAATGTTTAAGGTGATGGATGGAGTGCCAATCAAATGGGCTGCTTTGTCCTGGAAAGTGTTGAGCTTGAGTGTTATTGGAGTTGCAGTAATCAAGCTAAGTAGAGACTATTTCATCACAATTCTTATCTGAGCCTTGTTAATGATGGACAGGCTTTGGGGACTCAGGAGGTGAGTTGCTCATCACATAATCTGCAGCTTCTGATTTGCTCTTGTAGCTACAGTATTTATATGGCTGGTCCAATCTAGTTTCTGGTCAATGATAACCTCCAGGATGTTGATAGTGGGGGATTCAGCAATGGTAATGTTATTGAATGCAAAGGGGAGATGGTTGGATTCTCTATTGTTGGTGATTGTTATTGCCTGGCACTTGTGTGGTGTGAACATTACTTGCCAGTCAGATGTGACTATTGTCCAGGTCTTGCTGCATTTGAAAATGGACTGCTTTGGCACCTAAGGAGTTGCAAGAGGTGGTAACACTGTGTAATCTCAACAATTAACCCACTTCTAACCTTCTGATGGAGAGGAGGTTCTTGATGAAGCAGCTGGAGATGTTTGGGCCTTGGCACCAAGCTGAGAAACTCCTGCAGTGATTTCCTGGGATTGAGAAGATTGACCTCCAACAACCACAAGCATCTTCCATCTTAAGGAATTGCAGTTTAACGTTTGGCTGATATTTTTGGTTATTGACTTCAATAGAGAGTAAAATCAGTTGTGATGCAAAACTAGCATGGCACCCGATCTCAGCAGTTTATTAATGGCCAGTTTAGGCTACAGTTACCCATAAATCAGACTGGTATAGACTGAAGTGGTCACATTTTCCAAAGGACATGATAATACCTATATTTATAGATGGGCACATTCTTCTTATTTGTTCATAGGATTGTCCATTTATTGCCTGTTACGTCTTTGTATTAATTCTTATTAGCTTACAGAAGCTCTGTTGTGTTAATGTATTCATTGGAAGTGATGTTACAAGTGGCTAGTGCTGGAAACAGGCACAGAAGCAGCCGTCATGTAAGTGAACACATACCTGTAAATAAAGCTCCAATGTTTAAACTTTCCATGTCCCAAGTACAGGATGTCTCTATTATACAACACAGAAACTGGTGACGAGGATAATGAATAGTGATGCTGGCCATCCAGGATGAAGAAACTTTCTGACAGAAGTCAGAAAAAAGTTATAAAAGAAGCTTTTCATATGTGTTCCACATGAAACGGGCAAGGAGGCCATGAGTAACGATAATCTGCTGCAGAGCACTTATAGAATGGGGTGTGTTAAATAAGAGGGTTGTCGCCTTGTGTGAAAGAAACATCAAGGTAGCTGTTGGAAACACTTTGTGAAGTGTGCATGCCGGAAACCTCCATTAATAGAGAAAATGGCAGGAGTTTTCGGCATCATGGGGCCCTTCAATGAAAATGTGGAGCGATGGAGCTCCTATACTGAATGTTCTGACTATTTTGCACTGCAAACAAAATAACGGAAACTGTAAGGGTATCGATTTTCCTGAGCATGATGGGGGGGTTGGGGGGGCGGGGGGGGGCAATATTTAATCTCCTCCGTGGTTTAGTGCAACCTGAGAAGCCAGACACTAGAACGTATGAACAGATTGTAGATATTTTGCAAACACGTTTTTTGACGATGACTTTGGTGATTGCAGAGTGCTTCAGGTTCCACAAAAGAAATCAAGAAGAAGGGGAATCAGTTGTACAATTTGTGGCTGTGCTTAAAAAACTTGAGAGTTTGGAGGTGTGCTGAATGACACAATCCAGGACAGATTTTCTGTGGTCTGCGTAGCCAGGCAATACAGAAACGTTTGTTGCTGAAAGTAACCCTACTTTGAATAAGACCATAGAAATTGTTGCTTCGATTTGAAAAACAGACTCAACAATTGAGCTTGTGTACTCAAATACACAAAATGACCTCCAAATCGACACCCACAAATCTCGCGATTCGTACATGTCACTGATGTGCAAAGCCAGGACAATCTGCAGCTGAATGCTGGTATAAAGACATTGTATGAAGAAGCTGTGGGTAAAAAGGACATTCTAAGTAAAAATAAGAAGCAAGAGCAAACCAAGACAGCATTTAAACAAAATAAAAGAGGTGTTTTTATTGTGTAAAAGGGTCAAGAAAAACAAAGTGACTCAGTCTGAGGAGGAAAAATCACTGAATGTGCCAGACAACGCTGGTGCTACACATAGATACTGGGTCACTCCACTGGATGGATAGCCAGTAAGGATGGAAGTTGATACTGGAGCAGCCTCACTGGTGCCAAAAACTGTTTACAAGGAGAAGCTCAGACACATTCCCTTGAAGTCATCAAGGATAGTACTAAAGACATACAGAGGTGAAGTGGTTCCACTAAAGAGCCACACAGGAATGGGTGTAAAAACTTGCCCAAAAAATGGAACTGCAACTTTCCCATTTTCACACTCGCTGGACACTTAGAATTATTCTCATAAAATTCTGCCCATTAGGTCCGCACCGTACTATCCTGCTACTACTACTTCGACTTCAGGGAGCATAGTGGAGGACATGCCCTTGTCTACATCAGAGGGAATGAAGTGGAAATGGTCGAGAGCTTCAAGTTTCTAAGTGTCCAGATCACCAACAACCTGTCCTGGTTCCTATGCTGATGCTACTGTTAAGAAACCCACCAACACCTCTTACTTTCTCAGGAGGCAAAGGAAATTTGGCATGTCTACCATGCCTCCCCTCAATTTTTACAGATGGACCATAGAAAGCGTCCTTTCTGGTTGTATCACAGCTTGGTATGACTCCAGCTCTAAGACTGCAGGAAACTACAAAGGGTCGTGAACGAAGCCCAGTCCATCATGCAAACCAGTCTCCCATCGATTGACTCCGCCTACACTTCCCGCTGCTTCAGAAAAGCAGCCAGCATAATCAAGGACACCTCACACCCTAGACATATTCTCTTCCACCTTCTTCCATAGGGAAAAAGATACAAAAGTCGAGATCATGTACCAATTGACTCAAGAACATCATCTTCCCTGCTGCCATCAGACTTTTGAATGGACCTACCTCATATTAAATTGATCTTTCTTTACACCCTAGCTATAACTGTAACACTATATTCTGCACCCTCTCCTTTCCTTCTCCCCTATGTACTCTATGAATGGTATGCTTTTACTGGATCATGTGCAAGAAACAATACTTTTCACCGTGTACCAATACAGGTGACAAAGATAAATCAAATCAAATCAAATTAGCTGTCCCTGTCCTGAGTACAGAATATCTCCAATAGGCAACATTGTCCAGCTCTAACTGTCTTTGAGAAGGTGGTGGATTGCTGTCTAGAATTGAGTGCAGTCCAGCCGCCGGTAGCTGTATGTGTGGAGTCTGCACGTTCTCCCTGTGTCTACGTGGGTTTCCTCCAGGTGCTCCAGTTTCCTGCCATACTCCAAAGATGTGCAAGTTAGGTTGATTGGTCATGCTAAATTGCTCCTTAGTGTCAGGGGGATTAGCAGAATAAATATTTGGGGTTACGAGGATAGAGTCTGGATGGGATTGTTGTCAGTGCAGGCTTGATGGGCTGAATGGCCTCCTTTTGCACTGTAGTGATATTATGATTCTATGATTCTATGAAGTGCTCTCCCAGTGCTGTTAGGAAGGTGTTACAGGATTTGGACTCAACAACAATGAATGAACGATGATGTATTTCCAAGTCAGACTCATGTGTGACATGCTGCATTTATCATTTAGTTCAGAATGTCTGGCCCTTGGGAAAAGTTAACAGTGTTTGCAAATGTATTGAGTTTGAACATTTTTGTTAACTTATTAGTTGACTTTTAAAATAATCTTGTTCAAATCCTTTTTTGCATTTCATCTTGTTCATAGCAGGCAGAGGACAAATTGTATTGATTGTGTAAAAGATGGAGGCATCATTCCAAAGTGGCAGCTAGTTACAGTTCAGGGCTCACATTTATTGTGGAATAAGTACTAAGAGAACAGATGCTGAGGTTAGTATGTTTCTGTAAAATATATCTTGAAATATCCTGAAAGCTCTTGTGTATTTCCAGCAATCAAAAAATATTGCTATTGATATAATGGCTTCAATGAACAAAGCCAAAATCCTGTGTACAGATGAGGGAGACGATTCACTTTCACAGAAGACTGCAGTGAGAGAGGTTTGTAGCTCATGAGTTACCCAGTACAAAAAGCAGTATAGATTCATTACTATTTTGACAGTAAGTGGCAACTGGGTTTGTGTGAATTTTGACCCAGGTCCCATTTTGTTATTTCTAGGTTGAATACTTTATTTTCCATCACAGCCATTAATTCTATGCAGCTAACATTCTCAATGGTTATCAATAGTACAGACTAAAGGGAAAACAGGGCCATACTCTATTTCTGTCACCAATCAAAGTCAACTATCTAAACCAGTGATGGGCATCCTAGGCTTTTTCCTTATTTTCCTTATTCATTCGTGGGACATGGGCATCGCTGGCTGGCCAGCATTTATTGCCCATCCCTAGTTGCCCTTGAGAAAGTGGTGGTGAGCTGCCTTCTTGAAACACAGTAAGAAGTTTAACAACACCAGGTTAAAGCCCAACAGGTTTATTTGGTAGCAAAAGCCACACCGTTTACCCCAGTCCAACGCCGGCATCTCCACTTCTTGAAAGACCGCAGTTCATGTGCTGTGGGTTAATCTACAATGCCATTCAGGAGGGAATTCCAGGTATTTGGCCCAGCGACTGCGAAGGAACGGCGGCGATATATTTCCAAGTCAGGATGGTGAATAGCTTGGAAGGGAACTTGCAAGTAGTGGTGTTTCCATGTCACTGCTGCCCTTGTCCTTCAAGATGGAAGTGGTCGTGGGTTTGGAAGGTGCTGTCCAAGGGTTTTTGGTGAATTGCTGCCATGCATCTTGTGGATAGTATACACTGCTGCTACTAAGTGTTGGTGGTGGAGGGACTAAATGTTTGTGGATGTGGTGCCAATCAAGTGAGCTGCTTTGTCCTGGATTGTGCCAAGCTTCTTGAGTGTTGTTGGAGCTGCACCCATCCAAGCAAGTGGGGAGTATTCCATCACACTCCAGACTTGAGCCTTGTAGATGGTGGATAGGCTTTGGGGAGTCAGGAGGTGAGTTATTCATCACCTGCTCTTGTCGCCACTGTGTTTATGTGGCGAGTCCAATTGAGTATCTGGTCAATGGTAACCCCAAGAATGTTGACAGTGGGGGATTCAGTGATTGTAACACCATTGAATGTCAAGGGACGGTGGTTAGAATGTCTCTTATTGAGGATGGTCATTGACTGGCATTTGTGTGGCACAAATGTTACTTGCCACTTGTCAACCCAAGCCTGGATATTGTCCAGATCTTGTTGCATTTGGACATGGACTGCTTCAGTATCTGAGGAGTTGCGAATAGTGCCAAACATTGTGCAATCATCGGCAAACATCGTCATTTCTGACCTCAGTAAATGTCCTTCCCATCACCAAGCTCACCACCAGTGACAGCACAAGATTCAGACCACTGTTTGGTATTTATCTGTAATCCAATTTCACCTTCTCTCCAGGCCTAAAAAATGCTCTTATCTATAACAAACTGATTGAGATCAGTAACATAATGAGGTTGGGAAATTATGTTGCACTCCCAATCCACAACACTTTGGCTGGAATGTTCCAACCATTCCTGCCAGCGGGATCTTCCAGTCCTGGAAACTCGCGGTGGGGGGGTGTATTCAATGGGAAACCCCCACTGACAACGGTAGAATCAGAAGATTGTGCCACCGGCCATTGGCGGGCTGCCTCCACAACCACAGAACATGCCATGGGGGAGCATGAATAACCTACTCTTTGTCTCAGTGGACTTATACTACCTTGGATGTTATTCTAAACAGTTTTGGAAAGGACCACTGCAACTTTACAAGAACATGAAAAACTGTACAATGGAAAAAAACTGTTGAAAAATCCTGTCTCATTGCTATATTTGTTTTGCTGGGTTAATAGAACTGGAACATATTGTGCATCACACACATGAATAGAAACTATTTGCCACTTCTGTAATAATGATATTGACAATATCACACTGTCAGAAGCCTGTGTGTCACTGTAAAGGAAGATAAATTAGCATCAAGGATACTTAAAAGTTCTGTATTAATGGTAATTTACCCATTAAAACGCTATGTTGTGATATTTTTGGAAAACCAATGTTAACCTAACTAAACTGAAGCAAAAGTGATACGATAATTTTAGGAAGTTTCCAATCACAGTGGAACAGCTTGTTCTGAAACCTAAGCTGTCATGTGAACTTGGTTGATTCACATAAATAATCACAGAATCACAGAATGGTTCCAGCACAGAAGAAGGCCATTCAGCCCGTCATGTCAATGCTGGCTGTCCTCAATCACCTCATTCCACTGCCTCGCCTTCTACACTTAGCCATGTACATAATTCATTTTCAGATAATAATCCTATGTCCTCCACTGTCTTCACCACATTCTCAGGCGGTGTATTCCAGATCCAAACTACTCTGCATGAAAACGCCTTTCTTCATGTCGCCATTGAGTCTTTTGCCAATTACCTTAAGTCTGTGTCCTCTTGTTCTCGATCCTTCCACCAATGGGAACAGTTTCTCCCCATATACTCTATCCAGATCCCTCATGATTTTGAATACCTTTATCAAATCTCCTCTGATCCTTCTCTTCCAAGGGAAGCAGTCCCAACTTCTCCAATCTTTCTCAGTAACAGAAGCTCCTCATCCCTGGCAGCATTCTCACAAATCTTTTCTGCACCCTCTCGAATGCCTTCACAACCTTCCTAAACTGTGGCACCCAGAACTGGGTGCAGTATTCCAGTTGAGGCTGAATTAGAGTTCTATACAAATGTCACGTGACTTCCTTGTTTGTGTTATGTATGCCCATATTAATAAAGCTGAGGATACTGATGTAATATTGTTGTAATACAGTTGATATTAACATAACTTCCTTCCTTTTGTATCCGAAGCCCCTAATAATAAAGTCGAGGATACTGCACGCTTTATCAATCACTCTCTAAATCTGTCCAGACACTTCCATTGATTTGTGCAAATATACACTCAGGTCCTCTGCTCCTACACCCACTTCAGAATTGTGCCTTTTAGTTTAATTGTCTTCCATGTTCTTCCTACCAAAATGAATCATTTCTCACTTCTAAATATAACATTTTATCTTATTTTAACTGAAACTCAAGTAGAAAATAAACTTTGCTTGCTACAGTTGTGGAATTGTGACACAAAAGGACGTAATATAAATGGCTAGGCCTCGATCAAATTTGAGTCTTGGACCTCACTGCAACACAGCCAGTGACCTGTGGAGATCTGGTATGTCACCAGAGGCACTTTGCTGTTTTGAAGATTGAGACCATTTGCCTTGCTGCCAGTGGCCCTCAGATAGGTCATGTCAGAGGTAGGGGCAGACGAATGGGAAAGGGAGCTGGCATGGAGGCAGCATTCAAAGCAGCAATCCTATTGCAGTGGCTCCACACGAAGAAAGTATTCTTTGCAAGAAAGAAGTTAGGCCGCAGAAAAGGAAACTGAGCAAATGAGGCCTGACGCTTGCTTTGCTAAGCAGAGTATAATTTCTGAAATGGAACTTTAAGCAGTCATTAGGCACATTATTAATGTAGGAATGGGTCCAATGCCTGTTGTGGCGGCTGCTGGAAAAAGCAAAATCCCATTGTTTGCAGGATTATGTTCATGTGAAATCTCGCTAAGGGTGAAATCGCAAATAATGAACATACTTTATAATGAGAGTGAATTAGATAAGTCCAGCCATCCAAATACTTGATATTTTTTAAAGTAAAGTAGCAATAAAAACATGTTTTTGAATAAATTCAAGACAAGTTTACTGCGAGGTTGTTTGACCAGGCAAGATACCAAGAACAATGTAAAAATGATCAATTGCAGTGTGGTATAAATTAAAGTACAGTATTTGAGAATGGAGATAGAGGGAGTGGGTGAGACGGCTGATACAGACGTTGCTGTGGATGAACAGAACAATGTTACTGTTGACCGCTTTGGCTTTCGCTTTTCAGTTTTGTAAAACACAGCAATAGCTGTGTCATTTGCTCTACAAAAGGCAACGTTTCTTTCCTTGCTCGTATCAGCCTATTGTCTGTTTTTTTCCCCAGATTTGCAGCTGTTGTTGTGAGTTCTGCCATCATCTTGGTTGTGAATTGAATCTTTTGTTTGGCTCTTCCTCCTGCTCCTGTTTTATTTTATTTAATTTCATCAGCCCGACCAATTCTTCCACAGAGAGTTCCTCTTGATGAGATTGAAGCAACACATCGACATCATTTGTGGTGAGATATTCAAATCCCTTCCCTCCAACTTGTTTTGCCAAGTCAACAATCCTGACCACCTCAACGTCCACATGGGGGAACCCACTCAAATCATTCATAGCCTCAGACCAAACTTTTTTCCCAGCAGGCATTTTGGTTCAAGTCCAACTTCAGCGCATGTTTCCTAATTATGTTGACCGCTTTGACGACGTTTAATTCCTTCCAGCAATCAAGGACTGTGGATGAAGGGTCTGTTTCCATAAGATGAAGGGTGTGGTTCCAGCTTTGTTAAGTGTTGCAAGCCTTGAATGAGACAATGACCCCACTCCTCCATTGGTTGAACAAATGAAGTTATTTTTGAGAGTAAAAGCAAAATGTCAACTTCTGGATGGTTCTCTGCGAGAAAGTGTGGATCCCCAGGTACATTATCGAGGATTGGTAGACCCTTGAAAGATGGTTAATTTTCCTCCGATAAGCGCGAACCTCTGGCAAACAGCAATTGGCAAACTAATCTCCAAATGCTGCTGCTGTCACCCAGGCATTGCTGTTAGTCTTCCAAAGGATTAGCAGATGAGATTTATTTTTCCCTTTAAAAGCGTGAGGGAGTTTCTGACCTATAAGCCAGCATTGGTTTACATTTAAAGCCAATTACATTGGCACATTGTGCTAGTACCAGCCTGTTGTTTGCTGCTTTAAAACCAGAAGCTGTCCTTTCTTTTTTTGATATGTTGGTCCTACTTAGCATCAATCTTCCAGAGGAGGTCAGTTTCATCTGATTTGATGACCTGGTACCCTCCTTCCTCAATGTATTCTTGCAGCACCTTTGGGAAACTCTCCTGCATTTGCATTGTTAGCTGATGCTGCCTTTCTCACCAGCTTCACATCATGCAGCCTGAAAAACTTTCTAAAGCCATGAAACCCTCCTATACTGGCTGAGAATCCCTTGGAAGTGAAACGATAGGTACCTTCTGTACCACCTTCATCATCACCAGTGACACCAGCACTGCCCTCTTTACTACACCATGCATGCTGGAACAATTCCAGTGCCTTCTTTCAACTAATTGGACCATTAACTCGGATCCTCCTTTGACACTAGTGCTCTCTCCATATGTTGAGTAACTGCTCCATTTTCTCTAAGTGTGGAACTCTTCCATTTACAAAAGTTAACCAGGCAGTACGACCACTGGAAACACCAACACTAGCCCTTATTTTTCCTTCAGACTCACTAATGGTGGAGTCATTGACAGAGTATTCCCTGGCCAACATGTTAGCACTTGCACCCTTTTTCAGCTGATCTAAGACTGTGACTTTTTGTTTAAGTGTCATCAATTTCCAGGGACATTTTCAGTTTGGTTCTGACTCACTCAATCTTTAATAAAGTGCTGTACTGCACCTGTACTGTAAAATACTGGCCAGGAGTTACTGTATCCTCTAAATCACAGCAATACACTTGTAGTTAGAGGTGGCTTATGTGCACTTACTGTGGGGGAAAGACAACAGGGAAACCTTGGTCACCGGCCACCAGTGGGACCTTCCAGTCCCACATAAGTCAATGGCAATTTGCATGGCTCACCTTTCCCACCACCAGGGAACCCACAGGAGGAGCTGGAAAATCCCGCCTGTTGTCTATTATGGCCTCTAAATTCTGTCTTTTATTTATTTTGGGACCAATGCATCTTAAGGTGAGAAGCTTTACATGTTAAATTACAGACGGGTGAAGATTTGGTGCTGTGAACGGCGATTGGACATGCAAACAATTTTGCTCTGGTAAACTAATCTGCAATAGAGGGGATTGCGAATGGTGTAAGTTGACAATACCATCAGATTTTTTTGTTCCCAGGGCCAAAAGACATAGCTCCATTAAGCTACTCCTTGGTGCCCAATTTACTAGCCAAAAAGCAGAGTTTCATGAGTTTTATCCTTTAAGTTGCTCAACCATAGAGAACATGGGGTATCAGAATTGGATCTCAGTCCAGACTGAGTAAAGTGACCTTATCTAGCCCTATGTTAGTGATGCCAAATTAATCATGAGTTTGGAAAAGAGAAGGTGAAAGGATTTCAGGTTCTCTGACTATCGACTATCGAGTTATTTTTCCTCAATTGCAACTGAAGGTAGGACTGGGTGTGTCTTGGTCACCGACATGGTTAAATTGTATGATTGACACTGACAGTGACATGACCATGTAAATAATTATTTACGTATTAAGAATAGAACAAGTACATTGTGGCAAACAGCACTAGTAGAACCACATAGAATAAAGCAAATGCAATCTGGACAGGGCAGGAGAGGATGGAGTCAATGATTAGAATTGACAAGGAACCAAACGTCTGGCACTTTTGTTCGATATTCAAAAATAAAAATAAGATGAAAGATTACATTTTTGCTTTTTCTTCTTCACTCTCCTGAATGAGACGAACTCAGTCATTCACAGGGCAGTTCTGAACTGATGCGAGTGCACAGTGAAAAAAACAGGATGGCAATTCTTAGTTACCGGAACTCAGGAAAAAATATAAATATAAATTTACAAAACCAGAAAGTGCACGAGTTTACAAATTCAGAGGTTTCTCACTCACAGCTACGTAGCTTCAGTGGAAACGTAGACTATAGTTTATTCATAAACTGCTTATGGCAAACTCTGGCTGCCTGTGTTTCATGATCAGCATTGGAAATATCTTCTAGTAAATTATTTAAAATAATTCTTGTTGCTATTCCTCCACAGGTTCATGCATTTTTTTATATATATTTACTACCAAAGTGATGCCAGAAAATGCGTATTTTTATGAGCACCCAATACTCCCAAGGCGGTATTGTGTTGCTGTTGCATGTTTACCGTCAAAAAACATGTGTTCTTTTCATTTTATTTTATGCAAGTCCCTTTTCCTTAAACCAGTCGTAGTTGGTGAATCCTTATGGAAAGCTCATGAATGATTTAAAATGCTAAAGGCAGTGGAAGAAATAGGTCAGGTAAAAAAGAGACAGTGGATTTCAGCTAACTCTGCTTATTACTTATGCATGATTATGCATAATTTAGCATAGTGCTGAATATGCAGGAGCGGTATAATTGTTTACCAAAATATTTACTCTGCTGTACTTTACTTTGTACTGAAAATAACTGGGTTTCACCATCACTGTCTGTTCACTTCCTAAACATTTTAAATATCTATATCAGATCAATTTGGGGGGCCTGGACTGAATTTGTAAGAAACCCACGATACTTAAACGTAGAATTTCATTCTGCCATTCAAAACATGTAATCCATTTCCATCTCCTCTCCTTTCTTCCCCTCTTCAATATCTCCTGTATGGATTGCTGGTGAAGTTTCATTGTGACAATAGATAGGATTTATTGTGAATTTGACTTGAAGTGTTATTATTCATCTGCATATGCTGGCTCCTGTTGCCGTGCTGTAAGGTAAGAGGTGCAACCTCCAGAGGTATTCAATCCCACATGGAAGGTACTTTTTTTTCAGTGGCTTGGGAGACAACAGCACTAGTCGCTTTTTTATGTGGGGGCATATGTGCATGAATGCTGATGACTTACATGAAGAACTCCTGCTTCATCAACACCATTCTCACAAGCTGATCAACTTCCTTTCTTCCTCCCTGAGCTGACGTTATAAATGGTTCTTTCTCCTCTCTGTCAACATTGCCATCATCACCCCCTTCTCTGAAGCCCCCCCTTTCCCCTCAAAGTCCTTGAACTTTTTGTCACCTCTCAGATCCTTTCCCATCTTCTCCACAACTCCTCATCCGAATCCTTTCAATTCAGGTTACATTTCTCCAATCATAGCAAATCAGTCCTAAACAAAGTCACATTTTCTGTGACATTGATTTTTTTATGTTTATTTACGAGTGTCACAGTAGGCTTACATTAACACTGCGATGAAGTTACTGTGAAAATCCCCTAGTTGCCACACTCCTGGGCCTGTTGGGGTACACTGCAGGAGAATTTAGCATGGCCAATGCACCTAACCAACACGTCTTTTAGACTGTGGGAGGAAACTGGAGCACCCAGAGGAAACCCACACAGGCACAGGGAGAACATGCAGACTCTGCACACACAGTGACCCAAGCCAGGAATCAAACCTGGATCCCTGGCGCTGTGAGGCAGCAGTGCTAACCATTGTACCACCGTGCTGCCCGGAGCATTGCAACAACCTTTGATTTGGAAGCAGTACCGTCAAGAAAATTTTAATTTCTTTAAAATATCCATGACATCTGTAATGCTTTTTTTGGAATGTTTGAAAACTACTTTTATGATTTTGCATCAAATTTAAAGGGATCGATTATAATTTTCTTGGATAATAAGAAAGGCTGGTTCATGTGACCTGGTGACGTTTGATCTGGAAGCAGCACCATTGGGAAGGGAGTAAAGACAAAAGCCATGTGGCTGGCAGACACAAAGGAGAACTGCAGACATAAATAAGAGATATAAGCAGAGATGGAAGATGAAGATACTCAATGCTTAGATACAGACACGAAGAGAAAGCAGAGAGAGAGACAGAGACAGATAGAAAGCAGGACAGAGAATTCTTATGAGGAGAAGAAGCAAATTTCTCTCAAGAAGAGGAAACAGGAGCTCTTGGAGGCACTCTGCAAGCTGACTAAAATGGTCTAAAGCCTGGGAGGCTGTATGATTTGCTCATATATGCTTTTCCAGAGGTGGTCGAACAGTGCATCAGGGTGTCATTGGTTGGCCGGTTGGAAAAGAACACTGGAAAGCTATACCATCAGTTCTAACCCCAGGGAGAGAGGGTTTGTGGAAGTGTGCCTTGCTGATAATAATCACACCCATAAAACTTAAAGGTGAAAGCCTGACCTACCCGAAGTGCATACAAACAGCATATTATGGGACTGTGCAGCCACTTATTGCCCCATCTGTGCAGGGACTTATGTGAATGCTTGGTGTTGCCTCCAGACAGACCATATCTAAGGAAGGATGTGCTGGCCTTGGAAAGGGTCCAGAGGAGGTTCACAAGAATGATCCCTGGAATGAAGAGCTTGTCGTATGAGGAACGGTTGAGGACTCTGGGTCTGTACTCGTTGGAGTTTAGAAGGATGAGGGGGGATCTAATTGAAACTTACAGGATACTGCGAGGCCTGGATAGAGTGGATGTGGAGAGGATGTTTCCACTAGTAAGAAAAACTAGAACCAGGGGGCACAACCTCAGGCTAAAGGGACAATCCTTTAAAACAGAGATGAGGAGGAATTTCTTCAGCGAGAGAGTGGTGAATCTGTGGAACTCTTTGCTGCAGAAGGCTGTGGAGGTCAGGTTATTGAGTGTCTTTAAGACAGAGATAGATAGGTTCTTGATTAATAAGGGAATCAGTGGTTATGGAGAAAAGGCAGGAGAATGGGGATGAGAAAGAAAAAATCAGCCATGATTGAATGGCGGAGCAGACTCGATGGGCCGAGTGGCCTAATTCTGCTCCTATGTCTTATGGTTTTATGGACAGTATTGGCTATTTAAAGTGATATTTGCCTTTTTAGTTGAAGAAACATTTGCCTGAGAATTCGTATGTAATTTGAATTACTTCGGATTCATGTTAAAGTAAATGCTACAAATGGTGGAATCTTGTTAGAAATTTCTTCATTTGGAGTTATTCAGTAAGTTTGATTATTTTGGTTTTCGGTTCCAACATGTAGATCGTAACAAAATGCTGTCTTATCTTTCCTGGTCCTTTGCAACTTTTGACATAGTCAACCACACCTTGCTCCTCTTCCACCTCTCTCTGCTTGTCCAGTTCAATGGAATTACCCTTGCTTTGTTTTGCTCTTAGCTATCTGATTACAGCCAGAGTATTTTTGCTGACCATAGGTGATACAATCACTATGTTTTATTTGATTGACTTGCCTGGAAATAAAAATGGGGAGAGATGCAAACCAGAATGGCAGTTCATTATAATTCATTTTACGCTATTACTTAAAGTCAAAATCTACCCTATAATGCCTGGATGAGTACAATACCGCACATCTCTTTTATAAATCAATTAATCAACACTTCTGTACGACTGAGTGATTCATAAGGTTACTTCAAAGGGTGCGAAATGTCAGCCACATTAGCTTGGCTGTTTGCCAAAGTGTGATCTCCACTTTCCATGACAACACGAGGGGTAAGGTCAGTTATGACGGGCAACGTCAGAAACCTTTGAGGTCCACAGTGGGGTTAAACAGGGTGGTGTTCTTGTCCTGATACTCTTTGACTTATTCTTCTCTTTGCTGCTGTTATATGTCCTCAGTTCACCTACAGAGGGTGTCTCCTTATGTACCAGAACTGATGGAAAGTTGTTCAGCTTGAGATCCAAGACAAAAGCCAACACAGAGGGCTGCTCCATGTAGATAATGCCACACTAACATTCCATATCAAGGAACACCTTCAGTGCTACCAAATAAACCTGTTGGACTTTAACCTGGTGTTGTTAAAACTCTTACTGTGTTTACCCCAGTCCAACGCCGGCATCTCCACATCACAACATTTATTGCCCATCTCTAGGGTAGTTGAGAGTCAACCACATTGCTGTGGCTCTGGAGTCACATGCAAGCCAGGCAGAGATGGCAGATTCCCTTCCCTAAAGCACATTAGTGATCCATTTGGGTTCTTCTGACGACTGACAATGGTTTCATGGTCATCAGTAGATTCTTAATTCCAGGTTTTTTTAAAATTAAATTCAAATTCCACCATCTGCCGTGGCAGGATTCAAACCTGGCTCCCCAGAACATTAGCTGAGCTTCTGGATTAATCGTTTAGTGATAATGCCACTAGGCCATTGCCTCCCCTTAATAAAGATGTTCAAGATTATGATGGTTTATGACGTAGTAAATCATTAAATTGCTTCCACTAGTCAGCAGACAGTAATCAGAGGGCACAAATTTAAGAAATAATTACTTTATTATTCATGTAGCTTCTTTCACATCCTCATCACCATTAACTGCTTCAGAAATTGCTGAGAAAAGCGACCAGACAAATCTATTTTGGTGATGTTTGTAAATGGCAGAAAGGCAGTCCAACAGCAGCGTCATATCCCAAGCCAATTTATCCAACATTGGATGCGAATCACTCAAAACTAGCTCGGCTGTACGGGACACACAGTTTAAATGAATACCCGATCTAAGAAAGGATATACTTGCCATAAAGGGAGTGCAACAAAGATTCACCAGTCTGATTCCTGGGATGGCAGGATTGTCGAATGAGGTGAGACTGGTTGACTGTGCCCGCTTTCACTGGAATTTAAAAGAATAAGAGGGGATCTGAAACCAAAAGAAAAAATGCTGGAGAATCTCAGCAGGTCTGGCAGCATCTGAAAGGAGAGAAAAGAGCTGACGTTTCGAATCCAAATGACCCTTTGTCAAAGCTTTGTCCTAGCGTTGTCAGAGGGTCATCTGGACTCGAAATGTCAGCTCTTTTCTCTCCTTCCAGATGCTGCCAGACCTGCTGAGATTTTCCAGCATTTTCTCTTTTGGTTTCGGAGGCGATCTAGCTGAAACATATAAAATTCTGATGGGGCTGGGCAGACTGGATACAGGAATGTTGTTTTCTCTGGCTGGAGGTTCTCGAACAAAAGGTCACAGTCTCAGGATATGGGGTAGGCCATTTAGCACTGAGATGTGGAGAAATTTCTTCACACACAGGGTGGTGAACCTATGGAATTCTCTCCGAGAGAAGGCTGAGGAGGCCAGGTCACCGAATATACTTAAGAAGGAAAAAGATAGATTTCTCGACTCTAAAGGTGTCAAGGGGTATGAGGGGAGAGCTGGAGTATAGTGTTGAGGTAGAGGATCAGCCATGATCACATTGAACAGCAGAGGAGACTGAAAGGGCAGAGTGACCTGCCCCTGCTCCTGCTTTCTATATTTCTTTGCCTGACACTAGATTCCAAAAGCAACTGTTCTACCCAGAACTCTGTTGCAGCAGGAGATTCCAAGGAGGACAACAGAAATACGTTAAGAATGTCCTCAAAGCATCTCTGAAGAGAACAAACATCCCAGCCACCTCGTTGGGGTCCCTGATTTGTGACCAAACAAAATGAATGTGTGTTTTTTATTTACTTTACAGGATGCAGGCATAGCTGGCTCGACCAGCATTTATTGCCCATCCCTAGTTGCCCTTCAGAAGGCGGTGGTGAGCTGTCTTTTTGAACTTCTGCATTCCATGTGGTGTAGACACACCCACATTGCTGTTCGGGAGGGATTTCTAGGATTTTGACCCAGCGCAGTAAAGGAACAGCAATATATTTCCAAGTCAGGATAATGAGTGGCTTGGAGAGGAACATCCAGATAGTGGTATTCCCAGGTATCTGCTATTCTTGTCCTAGATAGGTTTGGAAGATGCTGCCTAATGAACCTTGGTGAGTTCTTGCAGTGCATCTTGTAAATAGTGCACACGGGTGCTGCTGTATGTCGGGCGTGGAGGGATTAAATGCTTGTGGAAGGGGTAGCAATAAACCAGGCTGCTTTGTCCTGGATGGTGTCAAGCTTCTTGAGTGTTGTTGGAGCTTCTCTCATTCAGGCAAGTGGACTCACTTCCTGACTTGTGCCTTGTAGACGGTGGACAGGCTTTGGGGGGTCAGGAGGTGAGTCACTCGCCACAGGATTCCTAGCCTTTGACCTGTTATGGTAACCACAATACAACATGTGTATATTTATGGCGAGTGCAGTTCAGTATCTGATCAATGGTAACCCCCAGGATGTTGATAGTGGGGAATTCAGCGATGGTAATGCCATTGAATGTCAAGGGGCGATCTTGCTGGAGATGGTCATTGCCTGGCACTTGTGTGGCACGAATATTACTTGCCACTTGTCAGCCCAAGTCTGGATATTGTGTAGACGCCTCTGTGGTTCATTTGATATTGTGCCCCAAGTAAGGATTCACATGATGGAAAAGATGTTTGTTTATCCCTTTATTTTAATTACAAATGTGCACTCATGAAGTAATAATTTTATTTTTAAATTGAACGTTGTTCCAGATTAGGACTTGGAAAGATACATTTTCTAATCCAAAAATAAATGGCAATTAATTTTCGGTATTATTTTGGGCAATAGTGAATTTCATAATAAATCTGTTTAAATTTCAGAAAGTTTGATTTGTTTTTTTATTAGTCCAGCAGTGGGTGCTCCAAGAGCAAAAGGCATTTTCTCAAAACTGTAAACATATCTAAGATTGCAAGTTAAGACAAAGGAAATACATTTAATTTAAATGGTTTAACAATTAATAAAATATGAATTTCTTATCCTGATGAGCACTCAAATGTCAAAAGGAAACCACAAACAACTACTTTAGAAAACTACTTTGGTTGGTCGTCAGTTCCTAATTCAATTTCAATTTATTTTCCAATTTCTGTAAGTAGGAGCATTTAGTCTGTCGATTGATATGATGCACTGCCTCTTACCCACTGCTAATCCCAGTGTTAATCCAGTTGAGGAAACAGTGAAGAGGTCACCTCAGATGCAGTTGCCGTTAGTGAAAGAGGGGAAGGTAGACAAAAAGCATTTTTGTTATGGTATTCAGACTGAATAACTGAATTCAATGAGTATTGCAAAACAAAAACATTAATACACAAAGCAGCTGAAATCTATTTCAATAATGCCCTTTGCCACAACCAACCTGTGGCAGCGGCATTGTGAGTCTTATCACCACATTACTCTCCTCTGGCAGTTTCTCCTTTGTTCTTTATTAGCAACATTTAAGCGGCATCTAGATGGGTACTTGAGTAGTGAGGGAATAGAGAGATATGGTCCGAGTAAGGGCAGAAGGTTTAGTTAGGACATCATGATCGGCACGGGCTTGGAGGGCCAGAGGACCTGTTCCTGTGCTGTACTTTTCTTTGTTCCGAAGCAGTGTATCACCGACAGTGACTTCTTTTCCTGTCTTTATACCATTATCTTTGGTGTCCCCATCCCCAAGGATCTATATATTTGGCTCCTCCTATTTTTCATAACCATTCTGTCCCTCAGCATCATCATCCAAAAACAGGCACTATTCCCGCATGTATGGTGATGACCCTCTGCTCTCTCTCCCACCTCTCTCAACATCTCCACTGTTGCTAAATATCCCCCCTCATCTTTCTAAACTCCATTGAGTACAAAGGACCCCTCGCCAAAGGACCCACTCACGCTGCCTTTCAGGCCCCTTCCCTTGAAAGTGCCAAACTGAATTCTGAATTCTGAAAGATGTGCTGGTTAGGTGCATTGACCCGAAGAGGCACCAGACTGTGGCGACTAGGGGAATTTCACAGTAACTTCATTGCCGTGTTAATGTAAGCCTTACTTGTGACTAATAAATAAAAACTTTAAACTGGCCAGGTTTCCAGCCATGACTACTTCATTAGCCGCTGAACCCCCAGCGTAGTCATCACGTCTGGTCTCAGTTTGGTGGAGACCGGTATTGAATCCCGCTAGCCTCACGTTGCACCAGCATGTGGGAGAATTGAAGGGTCCCAGTGAATTTGGCTTAAAGCCAAATCTAAATATGCTAATGATAATTTAAATATGCTCATCTGGTTCATGCCCTTGTTGGGTAGGAACCAGATAATGTCACCAGCCAGGGGCAGGGAGAATCTCCAAATGAGTTCTCCTGGTGCAAATCACAATTGGCCTCTCTCGCGAGAATCTCCGGCCATAATGTGACTTGCCCTTGCGGGGCCGGAGAATTGCCCCCACTCAGATGCACGAACATACAGACGCAGATACACACATCACACACACGTGCAGGCACACCCATGCACAGGAACACACACGCACTGACACACACACCACAGGCACACACACAGACACTTTGCTGGTTCTGAAAAGGCCATATTGGATTCAAAATGTTAACTCTGTTTCTCTCAGGAACATCTGTGACTTTGATCATGACTGGCCCAAGTTTGTTCAAGTCAGCAATAGCAACATTCTAGAAAGCCACTGACTTCAAACCTTTACTGGCACACCACAAAATGTCAAATTATCCAGATCACAGAAAGGCTGTTATTAAAATAGCTCAGTTAACAGTTATCACTGCTTTTGCAATCCCACTTTTCTTGTTTTGAAAAATTGTATTCACATTTATATGCACTGTACCATCGAGGTCTATTGCACAAACGGTGTAAGTAAATCCTACTACAAGGTGGTAATGTGCAGCATGTTGAATGACAAATGAAACCATTAACCCTATTAAAAATTGAACTGTTTTAACGGGGCATGCATAGTGGATGCATATTACAGAAATACATTTTCTTATATTGCAGAAATAAATATCGTACATTCATGAACCTGCCTAATCCTTCTTACTGCTGCATGAGGGAAGGTGAATATGGAGTCATGTAACATTTCTTTTTGTATTAACCTATAGCTCTCTGCTGTAGACAGGATATAACTCCAAAATTGCAATACCCCATATTGATTGCAACACATATATTTCCCCTTGCTTTTCCTTCTTGCTAAAAATACATTGTTTTAAAAATTTTGGTTAAAGATTTATGGTTTATATCTTCACGTGTGGATATTTGAATGATCAGTGAACCCTGCGCAATAATTTAGTGCCAGCTGAGCAGTCTTCAAAATAAATGACAAGCTTTTTTCCACTATTTTCATTCCATTTTAAAACTTTCAGAACATGCGAATCACTTTGTAGAGAGACAGATGTGTGTACATGCGTGTATGTATGTGCATGTGTGCATCTATGCGTGTGTGCGCATGCATGTGCGTGTGTGCGGGCATGTGTGTGCATATGTGCACGTGTGTGTGCATATGTGAGTGCGTGCATGTGTATATTCATGTGTATCTACGTGAATGTGTTCGGGTTCAATTATTGAATAATTATGTCATTATATTGACATTCTGTCTTTTTGAAATCAGGTAGAGATGAAAAGCAGAGAATAGTTTAAGTTTTTAAGTTTATTTATTAGTGTCACAAGTAAGCTTACATTCACACTGCAATGAAGTTACTGTGACAATCCTCTAGTCGCCACACTCCACGCCTGTTCAGGTACTGAATGGTTGTTCTCCAAACTGGAGAGAAGTATACAGTGATGTCTCAAGGGTTCATTTTAGGACTACTGTTTTTTGGATGTATGCTAATAGCCTGTATTTGGTTACACAAGGCACGGTTTCCAAGGACTACACCCCAGGGTTCTAAAAGAGATAGCTGAGGAAATTGTGGAGGCATTGATGGCGATCTTTCAGGAATCACTGGAGGCAGGGCGGGTCCCTGAGGACTGGAAAGTAGCTAATGTAATACCGTGTTTAAGAAGGAGACTATTATATAAGTTAAGAGCTCATGGTGATAAAGGTACGATCCTGGCATGGATAGAGGATTGGCTGACTGGCAGAAGGCAGAGAGTGGGGATAAAGGGGTCTTTTTCAGGATGGCAGCTGGTGACTGGTGGTGTGCCTCAGGGGTCGATGCTGGGACCACAACTTCTCACAATATACATTAACGATCTGGAAGAAGGAACTGAAGGCATTGTTGCTAAGTTTGCAGATGATACAAAGATAAGTAGAGGGACAGGTAGTATTGAGGAAGCAGGGGGGCTGCAGAAGGACTTGGAAAGGCTAGGAGAATGGGCAAAGAAGTGGCAGATGGAATACAATGTGGAAAAGTGTGAGGTTATGCACTTTGGAAGGAGGAATGGAGGCATAGACTATTTTCTAAATGTGGAAATGCTTTGAAAATCAGAAGCACAAAGGGACTTGAGAATCTTTGTTCAAGATTCTCTTAAGGTTAACGCGCAGGTTCAGTCAGCAGTTAGAAAGGCAAATGCAGTGTTAGCATTCATGTTGAGAGGGCTAGAATACAAGAGCAGGGATGTACTTCTGAGGCTGTATAAGGCTCTGGTCAGACCCCATTTGGAGTATTGTGAGCAGTTTTGGGCTCTGTATCTAAGGAAGGATGTGCTGGCCTTGGAAAGGGTCCAGAGGAGGTTCACAAGAACGATCCTTGGAATGAAGAGCTTGTCATATGAGGAATGGTTGAGGACTCTGGGTCTGTACTTGTTGGAGTTTAGAAGGATGAGGGGGAATCTTATTGAAACTTACAGGATACTGCGAGGCCTGGATAGAGTGGATGTGGAGGGGATGTTCCCACTTGTAGGAAAAATTCGAACCAGAGGGTACAACCTCAGGCGAAAGGGATGATCCTTTAAAACAGAGATGAGGAGGAATTTCTTCAGCCAGAGAGTGGTGAATCTGTGGAACTCTTTGCCGCAGAAGGCTGTGGAGGCCAGCTTATTGGGTGTCTTTAAGACAGAGATAGATAGGTTCTTGATTAATAAGGGGATCAGGAGTTATGGGGAAAAGACAGGAGAATGGGGATGAGAAAAATATCGGCCATGATTGAATGGCAGAGCAGACTCGATGGGCCGAGTGGCCTAATTCTGCTCCTATGTTTTGTGGTCTTATGGTCTAATAGTACTTCAGAATTGTGCTCCAGAACTTGACAGGTACCTAGCCAAGCTGTTTCAGTACAGCTACAAAAGGAAAATTGTCCATGTATGTCCTATCCACAAAAAGCAGCATAAATTCAACCCAGCCAATTACTGCACCATCAGTCTACTCTCACTCATCAAAGTGGTGGAAGTGGCCATTGACAGTGATAAGAAGTGGCACTTACCCAGCAATAACCCCATTCACTAATGCCTAGTTTGGGTTCCACCAGGGCCGCTCAGCTCCTGATCTACTTACAGCCTTGGCCCAAATGGGGACAGAAGAGCTGAACTCCAGAGGTGAGGTGAGTGTGACTGAATTTAACTGAGTGAGGCATCAAGGAGTCCCCGCAAAACTGAAGTCAATGGGAGTCATACCTAGCACAAAGGAAGATGCTTGTGGTTGTTGGAGATCAATCATATCAGTCCCAGGTCATCACTGCAGGAGCTCTTCAGGGTAGTGCCCTAGGCCCAACCATCTTCAGCTGCTTCATCAAAAGGTCAGTACTAGGGATGTTCACTGATCATTGCACCATTTACTACTCTTCATATACTGATGCAGTCCATGTCCAAATGTAGCAAGATGTGGACAACACTTGGGCTCAGTTTTTTTTTTAGAGGCAAGTAACTTTTGCACTGCCTAAGTGCCAGCCAATGACCATCTCCAACGAAAGAGATTCTAACCACCTCTCCTTGACATTTAGTAGCATTATCATCGCTGAGTCCCTCACTATCAACATCCTGGGGGTTACCCTTCACCAGAAACTGAATTGGGACCTGCCATATAAATACTGTGGCTACAAGAACAGGTCAGAGGCCGGGAATTTTGTGCTGAGTAACTCACCTCCTGACTCCCCAAAGCTTGTCTACCATCTACAAGGCACAAGTCATGAGTATGATGAAGTGCTCTCCACTTGCCTGGATGAGTTCAACTCCAACAACATTAAAGAAGCTTTACACCATCTAAACAAAGCAGATCACTTGATTGGCATCCCAGCCACCACCTTAAACATTCGTCCATTCCACCACCGGTGCACAGTAGCAGCAGTGTGTACCATCTTCAAGATGCATGTAGCAATTCATCAAGGATCCTTCAAGAGCACCTTCCAAACTGGTGATATCTCCCATCGAGAAGGACAAGAATAGCAGAACCTGAAAGTTCTGCTGCAATTCAAACACCATCCTGACTTGTAAATATATCACCATTCCTTCACCTTTGCTGAGTCAAAATCCCGGAACTCCCTTCCTAACAGCACTGTGGGTGTACCTACACCACATGGCCTGTAGCGGTTCAAAAAGTCAGTTCACCACCACATTCTCAATGGAAAATTAAGGATGGGCAATAGATGCTGACCTAGCCAGCAATACCCACATCCAGTGAAAGAATTAGGAAAAAATCTATAATTCCACAAACTCATGAAGAGCTAGCAGGAAGTAATAGGCAACTAACCTACAAATTGTTAATAATGCCTTTAACTAATGCTGGTGGGGACGGACGTTCCCATGTGCTGCTGAAGACATGTTCAGCTGTGCATGTTTAAGAGCTGGATTTATCTAAAGTAGCAAGGTCACAAATGGCAGCTCTGACGCCAGATCAGCTTTTGACGTTGACTGGCATCACATTCTGCCTATTCTACATATTTCTGGGGCATGGATTTAAGGTCCTCAAAGGGATAGTGTTGGGCATGCACCGTACAGAGGCTGGCGGGAGCAGGGTGGAATTTCCAACAAAGCTGGTATTCATTGCACTGAAATTATTGGCACCGGGTTCGCAACCAACGAGCTTTTATCATATTTTTGAAGCCTGGCGAGGAATGAGGGAGGGGAGGTTGGCTACCTGGCAGCTTTGTGGCGAGGAGAATCAGATAACTGCCAGTCTAGTGGCAGGCTACACATCCTTTATCTCTGAAGGTGTTGGTGGTCCAATCAGTCGCAGAGTGGGGACAGCATTAATGTAATTACATCTGGATCCAATCCCTGCGAGCATGGAGGTGAATGTGCTTTCAAATTCCCAAGTGGTCGAGTGCCAGGGGAAAATGGAGTGGGGGAGGAGAATGCATCTGTGCTGCCTCAAAATCGGCTTGCACAGAGTACGAAATTGGAATTTTGTTTTCAGCTTCAGACTTGAGTTCAGTGATCTGAAGCCCCAAGACCTGATTGCTCGGTTCTGGTGTTTGCAATGCTCCATGCAACAGCAACAATCTGTCAATCAGAGTACAGCCCTAAAGGTGATCACTTGCTGTGTTCCAAATGTATTTTGTTCTATCTTTAATGCAGTCAGGTTTCAGATTTGAAGAGAGCAGGTCTGGTTCATTAGTTTCCTAAAACGCATGCTGTCACGGCTCTGTCAGAACTGCGCAGGAATCAGGGCCCACAGCTTCTGGGTTCTGTCAAACCTGTTCAAAGCAATGGAGAAAGGTGGAGCTCTCAACAGAAATCATTCTTATTTATGCTGTGTGCTATAGCAAAAGATTTTGCCGATTGAGAAAAATCGGCTAACTTGCTGCTGTGGGGAACTGTTGACTCAGTACGGGTCAATACCTCAGAAATAAAGAGGCTAAAATTGTCCACTACGTGGCTCAATGTAAAAGACAATAAGTGATGACTTTATCCTGCTAAACCCACTCTCCACAGAACAAACCTAAGGGTTCTCTTATTCTGTAATTATATGCTACTGCTACGGTGAGTCATTGTGCCAACATATTGGTTACCCTGGAGCTAATAGTACAGGATTTAACACTGTTAGAGCTTGGTTCTTTGAAGTCTTCATGTGAGCAAGATGAAACTGAAAAGAATGTTTCACCCTAATTTTGCAGCCGAAGCCAGTGCCTACCCTTCACCCACTTTTCCCCTGAAATCTTGACACTTTTATCTTCTCAAAGCAGAAGCAAGACATCAGCGGATCTTAAGTTACAAACATCATCAAAACGTACAGCTCTGGAGACATAACACTGCCTCAGATTCAACAGGTCTTCTGTGCGGTGTCAAGTTGATTGTCTAAGCTGGAGGAGACTTGAAGAATAGTGCGAATTGACAACATGAAAGTTTGGAATCTCATTTTTAAAATGTAGACTTTTGAACCTCCTGTGGTACTTTTATGTTTTCTACTGATGGAACAGCGAGTTTTCTTTTCAATCAATTTCAGTAGCAGCTGAATCACACATTAAATGAGTCTTTTCAAATGTGCATATTCTCAGCCACTCCTTTCTCTGTTCAGAACACATCAGCCGTAGGGACGACAGACTCAGAACTCACCAGTGATGAGGGGATTTTTGCCAACTCATTGCCAGTGTACAGTCATCAACTTATGAATGGAAATCCTCCCGAGTGCTGATTAATATCCGCATAGGAGCCACTTCTGCAAAACTGTTGGAAATCAAAATGCAAATCCAAGTAGAAGAAGTCGTGTCCAAAAAGAGTTATTTTTGGATCAATTTTTAATCGGAGTTCATTCCTGTGAATTTGCCACACCAAACCAAGTGGTAGGCCCTTGCTGGTGGGTAGCGGGGGAAGAAAGTAAGCAAAGGGGGGGGGGGGGGGGGGTGCAGAATAAGAGCTGGGAATGATCTTCAAAGCTGCAATGATGCAGTACATGTGCTCCCCACTCCATAGTCAGGTAGGTATATTTTAAATAGAATTTACAAAGTGGAAATGGTCCAACAGGAATACGCTGTAAAGCAGCTATTCCCTTCCTAACAACACTGTGGGTGTAAGACAGGGACTGCAGCGATTCACAAAGGTGGCTTATCACCACTTTCTCAAGGACAAATAAGGATGTGCAATAAATAATGGCCTAGCCAGTGACACCCATATCCTATGAAAGAACAAATAAAAAGGGGCTGTTTCTCCAGCTTCATAGTCCCCCAATCCCACACAGACCACTTCTATCTCCTTCCCAACATCCACAAACAGAATTGCCCTGATAGACCCATCTTTCAGCTTTTTCCTGCTCCACTCAACTTATTTATTCAACTTATTCATACCTTGACTCTATTTTCTCTCCCTTTGTCCAGTCTCCAACCATCTCCGTTTCACTATGGACGTCCAATCCCTCTACACTTCCATCCTCCACCAGGAGGGTCTGAAGGCTCTCCGCTTCTATTTTGAACGGAAGCCCAAACAATCCCCATCCACCACCATCACTCTCCCCTGCTGGGCTGAACTTATCCCTCATTGAACAATTTCTCTTTTAGCTTCTCTCACTTCCTCCAAATAAAAGGTGCAGCTATGGGTACCCTCATGGACCCCAGGTATGCCTGTCCTTTTGTGAGGCATGTCTAACATTCCTTGTTCCAGTCCTACTCAGGCCCCTTCCACAACTCTCTTTCCGGTATATCCAAAACTGAAAATATTGGTCAATTTTGCTTCCAATTTTCACCCCTGTCTCAACTTCACATAGTCTATATCTAGCACTTCCCTTCCCTTCCTTGACTTCTCTCTTTCCATTTCTGGGATAGACTGTCTACTAAAACTAATCACAAGCCTACCGACTCCCAACCTACCTTGACTGCACCTCCTCACATCAGGCTTCGAATCGGACTCCATTCAATTCTCAGTTTCTCTAAATCCATTGAATCTGTTCTAATGATGCTACTTTTCACCACGGCACTTTCAACATGTCCCCTTTCTTCCTGAACGGGGAATTCACACTTCTGCTCTCAGTCCTATGCGCCCCCCCCACCACTTCCCTTCCCCCGAACCATGATAGGATTGCTTTGTCCTCACTTTCCACCCCACCTGCTTCTGTATTCAGAAGAATATCCTTTGCCATGTCCGCCAACTCCAGCATGGTGCCAACACAAAACACATCTTCCCCACCCCTGTCAGCATTTTCAGGGGACCATTCCCTCCATGCCACCCTGGTCCACTCCTCTATTGCCATCAACACCACATTCCCAAGGCACGTTCCCATGTAATCATAGGAGCTATAGCACCTTTACCTCCTCCTGCCTCACTATCCAAACACTCTTTCCAAGTGAAGCAGTGATTTTCTTGCATTTCTTCCAATTTAGTCTACCGTATTCACTGTTCACAATGCAGTCTCCTCTAAACGCAGACTGGATGGTCGCTTTGCAGAGCATCTTCGCTCAGCCTGCAAGCAGGAGATGAAACGTAGACCTGGTGATTCCTTCACTCCGTCTGAAAGCATAACCCTGACCTTCCACTTGCTTGCTATGTCAATTCACCATCTTGCTCACACATTTCTTTTTTCAGCCTGTTACAATGTTCCAGTGAAACCCAACGCGAGCTGGTGGGACAGCATCCCATCTTTCAATAAGGCTTCACAGCTTTCTGGACTCAGCGTCAAGCTCAACAACTTTGGACCATCAACTCTGTCCTTCTGCTTGATTTTTTCCCCTCAATTGCGAGTCTGCATCTTGTTCTCATGTTTTTGCTTTTAGACATGATGTGGAGATGCCGGCGTTGGACTGGGGTAAACACAGTAAGAAGTTTAACAACACCAGGTTAAAGTCCAACAGGTTTATTTGGTAGCAAAAGCCACACAAGCTTTCGGAGCTGCAAGCCCCTTCTTCAGGTGAGTGGGAATTCTGTTCACAAACAGAGCATATAAAGACACAAACTCAATTTACATGAATAATGGTTGGAATGCGAATACTTACAACTAATCAAGTCTTTAAGAAACAAAACAACATGAGTGGAGAGAGCATCAAGACAGGCTAAAAAGATGTGTATTGTCTCCAGACAAGACAGCCAGTGAAACTCTGTGGGGGTTACAAATAGTGGGACATGAACCCAATATCCCGGTTGAGGCCGTCCTCGTGTGTGCGGAACTTGGCTATCAGTTTCTGCTCAGCGACTCTGCGCCGTCGTGTGTCGCGAAGGCCGCCTTGGAGAACGCTTACCCGAATATCAGAGGCCGAATGCCCGTGACCTTCACGACACACGACGGCGCAGAGTCGCTGAGCAGAAACTGATAGCCAAGTTCCGCACACACGAGGACGGCCTCAACCGGGATATTGGGTTCATGTCCCACTATTTGTAACCCCCACAGAGTTTCACTGGCTGTCTTGTCTGGAGACAATACACATCTTTTTAGCCTGTCTTGATGCTCTCTCCACTCATGTTGTTTTGTTTCTTAAAGACTTGATTGGTTGTAAGTATTCGCATTCCAACCATTATTCATGTAAATTGAGTTTGTGTCTTTATATGCTCTGTTTGTGAACAGAATTCCCACTCACCTGAAGAAGGGGCTTGCAGCTCCGAAAGCTTGTGTGGTTTTTGCTACCAAATAAACCTGTTGGACTTTAACCTGATGTTGTTAAACTTCTTACTTTGCTTTTAGACAGCATGGACCTTTATTTTGCCATTAATGCATACTCAGGATCAATGCTTCGTTTCATTACTACTTCTATTACCACTCCTTTTTGCCTTTTGCTCCAAGACATCTTTGTCATTTAATCTCCTCCACATTCTAATCTATTCCTGACCTCCCCTGTTGTTCCACTTGAACCTCCCTGCTTTGTCAACAGCATAAAAACCATCACTTTTTGACCTCTCCTTAATTCTGAAGGAGAGTCAATTTTGGACTCAACGGGCAGAATTTTCCCGTCCCGCTCGCCACGGGAATTGTAGCAGGCGGGACACAGACCGTGTAAAGGTCTATTGATCACAGATGGGATTTTCAGGCCTTGGGGCGAGTACGTCCGGAAAATCCCACCCAACATGTTGGTTGGAATTATTCTGGTGCGCCCACCACGGGAATCGGAGCGGGTGGCCATGGAAAGGTCCGTTGACCTCGGGCAGGATTATACAGTTTCGGGATGAATGAGGCTGTAAAATCCCACCCGTTAACTCGGTTTCTCCCTCCACAGATGCTGCCAGACCTGTTGAGCTTTTCCAGCAATTTCTGTTTTTATTTCAGATCTCCAGCATCTGCAGTATTTTGCTTCTATTTTTACCTGCATATCCTTCTACCCCATTCTCTGGAATGTACTTAACTAGCTTCTAAGTTATAAAACTTACCTTTTACCACTGAGAGTGATCCTGTTCAGGAGGCTAGGTTCTCGGAAAACCACATTGTGCTGTCAATCCGATTCAGAGCAGATCAATTTAACAAAGGGGTTATCATACAGGCATTAGGCTCCTGTCCATTTCAGACACATGTACAGGACCTGCTCCCTTTTATTGATGCCTTATGGTGGACAGTGTATTGCAGGCCTAAAATAAACATCCCACCCACTGCATTGGATTTTTAGACCCTACAATGTGACATTGTATTATGCGCAAATGTTTTAATTCCTCCTATTGGTGCAGCACACCTATCCCAGCACAATGTCTTGTGTGTACATCATAATGCACATTCTCCTTTGAAACTCATCTTGATGATAGAATACATGCTTATTTAAAATCATCCTAAAACGTCTGGTCTTACACCAAGGGAAGCATGATCAGCATTGGCCCATCACATATATCTACTGATATTAACTTTGATTTGATTTGATTTATTATTGTCACAGGCATTAGTGTTCAGTGAAAAGTATTGTTTCTTGCGCTATACAGACAAAGCAGACCATTCATAGGGAAGGAAAGGACAAAGTGCAGAATGTAGTGTTACAGTTATAGTTAGGGTGTAGAGAAAGGTCAACTTAATGTGGGGTAGGTCTATTCAAAAGTCTGACGGCAGCAGGGAAGAAGCTGTTCTTGTGTCGGTTGGTACGTGACCTCAGGCTTTAGTATCTTTTTCCCGGCGGAAGAAAGTGGAAGAGAGAATGTCTGGGGTGTGTGGGGTCCTTAATTATGCTGGCTGTTTTGTCGAGGCAGCACAAAGTGCGGATAGAGTCAACAGATGGGAATACATGGATGAATTTATCCTCCACACCTCTGATATGTTTAATAAAAGCAAAATCTGAGAACCACATTCAAAAGAGCAGATGTATGGGACTAAAACTACTGTGTTAAGCACCAGAAGCATCAGCTAGTTTCAGACATAGGAGCCATATTCTCTAGTACAGAGATGTGAAGCATATTATGTCCCTGGTGTGCTGTGGAGTAGTATAAAATGTTGAGCACTGGGAATCTGCATATAGATTGCAGGCAAAATTTATTATTTAACCCAAATTTTGTGTTGTTTGATATCTGCCTCATAATATTGCCTCAGCAATACAGAATACAGCAGATGATCAGTTTTTATATACAATGCGTGTTTTTCAAGAGAGGCTTACAAAAATACATAATTTTGTCTCCTTTATAGCTCTGTCTTTTTTTAATAGAGCCAGACTTCAGACTCACATCTTTAACATCCAAAGTTCAATGCGTGAACGGAACTAATGTGCAACAAACCACTGAAAATCCACAAAATAGCAGTCCTTTAATGGTGGGCAATACCTCTTCTTTCGCTTAAAAGCAAAATACTGTGGATGCTGGAATCCAAAACGAAAACAGACAATGATAGAAAATCTCAGCAGGTCTGACAGCATCTGTGGAGAGAGAGCGAAACATTGGCTCTATTCTCTCTCCACAGATGCTGTCAGAGCTGCTGAGATTTTCCGGCATTTTCTGTTCCTCTTCATTCACAGTTGGTGTTAAGATTTCATGCCCTGCTTCCTGGGGCACTCCTAGAATGTCTGGTGCCCAAACCCAGACAATGACCCCAAAATACCTGAATGAGTAGCTCTTCAATTATTGTGTATTGTTCATCTTTTTGAGTGGAGGTACAGCCAGCATATAATGAAGTGCCGGCACTGACTGTGTTGGTTGTATTCTTTCCTCTCTCAGAGGTTGTGAGTTCAAGCCCTGGTTCAGAGAATTGTGCAGATAATCCTGACTGGATTTTCAGTACAATGCAGAGGAAATTTGTGCATGGTTGCAAGCAACGTCATTCAACTGCAGTGTTAAACTGAGGCACCATCTGTCTGGTTAGGTGCACAGTGCTATGGCATTCTTTGTAGAGTTTAGGAGTTCACCCTGGCAAATGTATATCCCTCAATTGGCACCACAGATTATCTAGAACATAGAACAGTACAGCACAGAACAGGCCCTTCGGCCCACGATGTTGTGCCGAGCTTTATCTGAAACCAAGATCAAGCTATCCCACTCCCTATCATCCTGGTGTGCTCCATGTGCCTATCCAATAACCGCTTAAATGTTCCTAAAGTGTCTGACTCCACTATCACTGCAGGCAGTCCATTCCATATCTGGTCATTATAACACTGCTGTTTGCGTGCAAATTGGCAGATGCCTGTTCTACCGGGGCGGCATGGTGGCACATTGGTTAGCACTGCTGCCTCATAGTGCCAGGGAGCCGGGTTCGATCCCTGGCTTGGGTCATTGTCTGTGCGGAGTCAGCACATTCTCCCCGTGTCTGCGTGGGTTTTCTCCGGGTGCTCCGGTTTCATCCCACAGTCCGAAAGACATGCTGGTTAGGTGCATTGACCATGCTAAATTCTCCCTCAGTGTACCCAAACAGGCACCAGAGTGTGGCAACGAGGGGATTTTCAGTGTAACTACATTGCAGTGCTAATGTAAGCCTATTTGTGATACTGATAAATAACTTTTAAACTATATCACAACACTTCAAAGATTACTTCATCTGAAGTATTTTGGGACATCTTGAGGTCATGAGGACATCATATAAATCCAAGTATTTTCTTCCCATGATTTGCAGCTGTCCCAATACCATTGTCTCCCCCCCCAATAAAAATGAAGTCATTCCCCATATGAAGCGCTTCGAGATATTTTGGCAACGTGAATCTGTGCTGTATAAATGCAATGATTTATTTTCCTTCTCTCCTTTTTTGAATCTGCCAGTTTTGGGGAATTGGCTGGACCAGGATTGCCTATCTGAAAACTGTTTCACACATAGAGACACCATCCTCTGAACTGTTAAATGTCAGATTGTTTGTGTGACAATGCTGGATGAATACTCTAGTCAGCCCAATCACGCCTATAAATATACTGGGTGTGACTAACATATCACCAAGTATAAAACCCAGATTGGAAAGATCACAATCTATCTAAGAACTTAGCGTGTTCAAGAATAACCGTTCCACTGGAAAAGGGGGGCTTAATCAGTGGGCACAGATTGATGGTAATGGACAGAAACGCCAGGGGGAGGGATTTGTTTCGACACAGCAAACTGTTGTGGGCTGGAATGCACTGCCTGAAAGCAGATTCAACAGCAACTTTCAAAGGGAATCTGACATACACTTGAAAAAGAAACATTTGCAGGGCAAGCAGGAAACAGCAGCAGCGTTGAAGTAATGCAAAGAGTTGGCATGTGCAGAATGGGCCGAATGGCTTCCATCTGTGCTGTATAATTCTCGAACCGCAGTGATGGAATAACATTGCACAGTGGCTGATTAGACAGGCTGCTACTCCGCCCTGCCAACAGCGCTCTTTAGTGAACTACAGTGAGCTGGACAACGAAAACTCACATGAATCAACACAGCCAAACAAAAGTGAATGTTTCTGTAAATTAGAAGAAGATGGCAAATTTAAACATTTTGCACCTAAATACATTACTTGAAGTGTGTACAGGATACACTGCATAATATTGCAGCAGCTGGGTCAATGGTAATATTGTTGTGGCGTCTATTCATTGTAACATGCCACAAGAAGCTTATACTGTATTTAACAATTCAATGCAGATTTAAACATCAGAAAATGGATGTAGAAATTATATGTTACAATGCCAAAAAGCAATGTGGCTATGGAAGTGTTAATAAAGAAATTATTACTCTCTCTAAACCCTTACCTCCTGTGTCAGGAGGTTATGTTTTGTGTTGATGAAGCAGCACCAGAAAAAAACCCTCAATTTGTTCTTCTCCCTCTTCCATGCAATGGCACAAGACTCAGAAGTCACCTAACATGTCAGTGTTTTACTAGAGGAATCTTTTGACATTTCCATGATCCCATATGCAAATGTTCAAACCGCCCGTGTGAGGCAAAATCATCTTTGTACCTCCCGTCAGCCTTGCAACCACCCCTTACTAAAAAAGAGAAGGGGGGGGGGAAAACAAACAAGTCATATTCATCAAAGTAATTGTGTGGGTACTTTCAGTTCCAAACTGCCCAGAATGAAGGATTGAACTGCTAGCGGCGGCTGTGGCAGCCATGAATCATGGGCGGCTACTTCAGAGTCCTACCACCATAAAACAAAAGACGTTGATGAAAAATGCTGCAATTAAGTGATTTGATTTCTGCTGCCCCCTCCCCCCCTCCCTTTCCCTTTTCCACTCCATCCGTGCAGGTCTGCACTGCAGAGATTGATGGGAAAAATTACTTTCTGTGATCTCTGACAGAGTCTCTGAACAATCCAGCAAGGGGGAGGAAACAAATCAAACTCATATTCTAACAGTCATAAAAAATCATGTCTGCGGTTTCACAAGTGTGCCACTTAAAGAGACCACGCATCCACCCTCTTTGTTAGTTGCATCCTGATCTAAAGCTGGAGCTGCCACTCCACCAAATCTAAGAACGGACGTCCAAAATATTTCCAAAATACAGTTTACCTTTATCATTCTTCCATTTGCCCTTTCAAAGACAATCAGAAGTATTGCCACCTTGTTTTTAATTGTGGTATGCTAAACCTGTTGATAGGGGACAGATAAGTGGAAGTTGTGCAGCTCCAGGTAATAAATTTAAGTGATGTGAGGGCTGTTCCACCAAAGCTTTTCTTGCTGAGAAGCAAAACTCTTCGCTCAGGCTGTTTATCCTATTTTCTCCACTGGTTAAAATTTACCTTTGCAGTTTACATCTGATATAATGTATTTGCTGTCACTGGTAAATAATTACTCACCTCACTATACTTCACAGACATAAATTTCAACGCAAATTAAATAGTTCTAATATTTCTTACCTTCTTAAATCGTCAGGTATGTGCAGAACGATAGTGTTAATATTCTATTCCACCCAGTCATGTAAACTTGCAAACCTTTCTTTTCTTAATTACATTGTTCATGCAAATTTCCAGAACAAAAATCAGTGGAAATTTAGCAGGAATATGTAGTTTGTAAAAGAAAACTTATTCATGTAGAAAAATGCATTAAAAAAAATACATTTGTCACTTAGCATCAAGTCATCTAAGCACTTGAAGCCGGAAGCATTTTGTTTGGGTATGTCACGAAAACGCAGGACTATTTTAACATAATTTTAATTAAGGTTTACACAGTAAATAAGCTGAGCAACCCACTGACATGGAGTAAAAATATTTCTGCATGTTACACCGCGAGAGAAGTTGTCACGGACAGTGGTGAGATATGATAAATACCTCCACAAATGAGGGTAACTGGATAACTGGGGAGTGACAAATTCACAAGTGAGTTATCATCAGCTTCAGAAATAAGGATGTTTGTCATGTCTCATTGTCAGCTATGACACAAACATCAGAAATGAAATTTTGGACTCGACAGATAATAGGGCGGCATGGTGGCATAGTGGTTAGCACTGCTGCCTCACAGCGCCAGGGACCCGAGTTCGATTCCCGGCTTGGGTCACCGACTGTTTGCACGTTCTCCCCATGTCTGCGTGGGTTTCCTCTGGGTGCTCTGGTTTCCTCCCACAGTCCGAAAGACGTGCTGGTTAAGTGCATTGACCCGAACAGGGCTGGAGTGTGGCGACAGGGGGAATTTCACAGTAACTTCATTGCAATGTTCATGTAAGCCTTACTTGTGACTAATAAACAAACTTGGCTTTAACAAATTCATGAAACCAAGGGCTGGATTCTACTATTTCTCCTGTTGGTGGGATCCTCTGGTCCCGGCAAAGTCAATGGAATCATAAATGGCTCACCGCATCACCTGGCTCTGCCCCTGCCAACATAGAGCGAGAAAATTCAGCACCAAGTATAAGCTTGACAATTTGATCCCTTGGCTAGTGCTAGAATCACTTTAGATAGATGGGGAGTTGCACAGAAAGTTTTCTGACTCCCTCCAAGGGGTTTTACACACTGGGGACTTAGCAAGGCTGTTAAGTTCAAGGTAATCCTGTGGACTTGGGTCAGTATTTTACAAAGTTCAATCTTGGGTGTGAAGTTAGGGGACACCTGCATCAGAAGCCCCCTCACACTCCCTTCCCCAATCCCCAGCCTATCCCTCGCCCCTACTCCCGAGATCCTGATCGTCACCCTGGCAAACCCCAAGATGTTCTCTACGTTCCCAACCCTAGGATCCCTGCTATCTATCTGTCCCAAGACTAAGAGGGTGATCTTACCATCTCGTCCCACCAGTTAATGGGCAGAGCAAGCCGGTAAGATTGCGTGAGAAGCAAGAAAATCAGGTTTGTGCCCTTCCCGTGCGCGAGGCTGATTATAATATTGAAATCTGTTCTCAATGTGATTTAAGTATTATTCGTAAGCCCGGGACTCTACCTTATGTTTAGCGGCCTTGCAGATAAAGATCCTCACTGGTGAGGATCACGTATGGTCCCCATCAATGGGAACCTATCGTGATGGCCTCACTGATAGAACTGGAGGCAATTGAGGTTCCCCTAGAGGTCGGGGGCAGGGGAGACAGTGCCTCTTGGGCATGTCAGTCTGGCACTGTCCACTAGGCACCTTGGGCACTGGGCAGTGCCGAGGGGGCAGGGCCTAAGGGGAGGTGGGGGAGAGCTGCATACTCTGCAACGGGATTCGGGGGGCGCGGGGGGAGCTGCGTACTCGGCATCAGGGGTCTGCAAGGCTGGGGGCTCAGGTGGCGATCGGCTGAGTCGGAGACGATCAGCCGGTCCGGGCATGGGGGGGCGATCAACTGGGCAGTCCAGCAATCGCGGGGGAGAGAGTGGGGGGGAGACCAGCAATAGCGTGTGGGGGGGGGGGGGGGGGAGTGGGGGGGGAGGTGACGCTTGACAGATCTCTTTCTGTTTTGGCAGGAAACAGATAGTGCAAAAAATAATGCGCTGAGTGCCTTAAGATTAGATTTTTCAACTCGCCCAAAACACGGATCTGAAACTCTCCCGTTTTTACTCTCATTTAAAATTTGCTTGGTAAGATCGCCCACTAAGTTTGAGGCAGGGAGGGCCTCTTTTGGCCATTGCAGTGTTGTGTCTGGAGAGACCGGGGAGCTGCTGGCCTATCTGATTGGCTGGCTTCTCTCGAAGGCGGGACTTCCTCCCAAGTGAGAGCAGAAGTCCTGCCTGATGCCAATCAATGCTCAGCAGAATCTAATATGGCTTTGGGGCTGCTGGAGTCGGAATGGATGTATTCCCTGTTGACTCTGACTTGGCCACCAAGTTCCCGTCATCCTATGACTGATGAGTGTCGGCAATGGGCCTTTAATATCCTGATTCTGACTTGTTATCCTTTTTGAATATTAGTGTAACATCAGCCTTTCTCGAAGCCACAGGAACAAATAAACAACATTATGCAAAGTGATAAATATGCAAGTGAGTGACTCACTTATCACAGCTTTGTTTCTTTTGGCCGGTTTGGTAGGTCCCCAACAGCCCACTTGGTTTTGAGACCCTTTAACATTATTTGGATGAACCTGTATCCTTTTTGACAAGTTAATTCCGACATTAGATCCATAAGAATTAATTAACAATTTGTAAATATGGAAAATGCTGCATGATAAAGAAACATTCGAAAGGTATTAATGACTTTCACAGGAAAAGGGCAGCAGCATTTAAAACAAGGTTTGTGAAATGTGGATACGAGTGCCAAGCGGAACATAGAACATAGAACATTACAGCGCAGTACAGGCCCTTCGGCCCTCGATGTTGCGCCGACCAGTGAAACCAATCTAAAGCCCATCTAACCTACACTATTCCAATATCATCCATATGTTTATCCAATGTCCATTTAAATGCCCTTAATGTTGGCGAGTCCACTACTGCTGCAGGCAGGGCATTACGTGCCCTTACTACTCTCTGAGTAAAGAACCTACCTCTGACATCTGTCCTATATCTATCACCCCTCAATTTAAAGCTATGTCCCCTCGTGCTAGCTATCGCCATCCGAGGAAAAGGGCTCTCACGATCCACCCTGTCTAATCCTCTGATCATCTTGTATGCCTCTATTAAGTCACCTCTTAACCTTCTTCTCTCTAACGAAAACAACCTCAAGTCCCTCAGCCTTTCCTCATAAGACCTTCCCACCATACCAGGCAACATCCTGGTAAATCTCCTCTGCTCCCTTTCCAATGCTTCCACATCCTTCCTATAATGCGGCGACCAGAACTGTACACAACACTCCAAGTGCGGCCGCACCAGAGTTTTGTACAGCTGCAACATGACCTCCTGGCTCCGAAACTCAATCCCTCGACCAATAAAAGCTAAGACTCCGTACGCCTTCTTAACAACCCTATCAACCTGGGTGCCAACTTTCAGGGATCTATGCACATGCACACCGAGAACTCTCTGTTCATCCACACTACCAAGTATCTTACCATTAGCCCAGTATTCTGTATTCCTGTTACTCCTTCCAAAGTGAATCACCTCACACTTTTCCGCATTGAACTCCATTTGCCACCTCTCAACTCAGCTCTGCAGCTTATCTATGTCCCTCTGTCACCTGCAACAACCTTCCGCACTGTCCACAACTCCACCGACTTTAGTGTCATCCGTAAGTTTACTAACCCATCCTTCTACGCCCTCATCCAAGTCATTTATAAAAATGACAAACAGCAGTGGCCCAAAACAGATCCTTGCGGTACACCACTAGTAACTGAACTCCAGGATGAACATTTCCCATCAACCACCATCCTCTGTCTTCTTACAGCTAGCCAATTCCTGATCCAAACCGCTAAATCACCCTCAATCCCATGCCTCCGTATCTTCTGCAATAGCTTACCGTGGGGAACCTTATCAAACGCTTTACTGAAATCCATATACACCACATCAACTGCTTTACCCTCATCCACCTCTTTGGTCACCTTCTCAAAGAACTCAATAAGGTTTGTGAGGCATGACCTACCCTTCACAAAACTGTGTTGACTATCCTGAATCAAATTATTCCTTTCTCGATGATTATAAATCCTATCTCTTATAATCCTTTCCAATACTTTGCCACAACAGAAGTAAGGCTCACTGGTCTATAATTACCAGGGTTGTCTCTACTCCCCTTCTTGAACAAGGGGACAACATTTGCTATCCTTCAGTCTTCTGGCACTATTCCTGTCGACAATGACGACATAAAGATCAAAGCCAAAGGCTCTGCAATCTTCTCCCTAGCCTCCCAGAGAATCCTGGGATAAATCCCATCCGGCCCAGGGGACTTACCTATTTTCACACTTTCCAGAATTGCTAACACCTCCTCCTTATTAACCTCAATCCCGTCTAGTCCAATAGCCTGCATCTCAGTATTCTCCTCGACAACATTCTTTTTCCTGCGTGAATACTGACGAAAAATATTCATTTAGCGCCTCTCCTATCTCTTCAGGCTCCACACACAACTTCCCACTACTGTCCTTGACTAGCCCTAATCTTACCCTAGTCATTCTTTTATTCCTGACATACCTATAGAAAGCTTTAGGGTTTTCCTTGTTCCTACCTGCCAAAGACTTCTCATGTCCCCTCCTGGCTCTTCTTAACTCTCTCTTTAGGTCCTTCCTGGCTAACTTGTTAAGAAGAGCGCCCTAACTGAGCCTTCACGTCTCATCTTTACATAAGTCTCCTTCTTCCTCTTCACAAGAGATTCAACGTCTTTTGAAAACCACAGTTCCCTCGCTCGACCACTTCCTCCCTGCCTGAAAGGTACATACTTATCAAGGACACGCAGTAGCGGTTCCTTGAACAAGTTCCACATTTCAATTGTGCCCATCCCCTGCAGTTTCCTTCCCAACCTATGCATCCTAAATCTCACCTAATCGCATCATAATTTCCTTTCCCCCAGCTATAACTCTTGCCCTTCTGTATATACCTATCCCTTTCCATCGCTAAAGTAAACGTAACCGAATTGTGGTCACTATCACCAAAGTGCTCACCTGCCTCCAAATCTAACACCTGGTCTGGTTCATTACCCAGTACCAAATCCAATGTGGCCTCAGCTCTTGTTGGCCTATCTACATACTGTGTCAGGAAACCCTCCTGCACACATTGGACAAAAACTGACCCCCCTAAAGTACTCGAACTATAGCTTTTCCAATGAATATTTGCAAAATTAAAGTCCCCCATAACAACTACCCTGTTACTTTCGCTCCTATCCAGAATCATCTTTGCAATCCTTTCCTCTACATCTCTGGAACTTTTCGGAGGCCTATAGAAAACTCCCAACAGGGTGACCTCTCCTTTCCTGTTTCTAACCTCAGCCCATACTACTTCAGTAGATGAGTCCTCATCAAATGTCCTTTCTGCCACCGTAATACTGTCCTTAACTAACAATGCCACACCTCCACCTCTTTTACCACCTTCCCTGTTCTTACTGAAACATCTAAACCCCGGAACCTGCAACAACCATTCCGGTCCCTGCTCTATCCATGTCTCCGAGATGGCCACAACATCGAAGTCCCATGTACCAACCCATGCTGCAAGTTCACCCACCTTATTCCGGATGCTCCTGGCGTTGAAGTATACACACTTCAAACCACCTTCCTGCCTGCCAGTACACTCCCGCGACGTTGAAACCTTATCCATAACCTCACTACTCTCAACCTCCTGTACACTGGAGCTACAATTCAGGTTCCCATCCCCCTGTTGAATTAGTTTAAACCCTCCCGAAGAGCATTAGCAAATTTCCCCCCAGGATATTGGTACCCCTCTGGTTCAGGTGTCGACCATCCTGTTTGTAGAGGTCCCACCTACCCCAGAATGAGCCCCAATTGTCCAGGTATCTGAATCCCTCCCTCCTGCACCATCCCTGTAACCACGTGTTCAATTGCTCTCTCTCCCTATTCCTCTCCTCACTATCACGTGGCATGGGTAACAAACCAGAGATAACAACTCTGTTTGTTCTAGCCCTAAGCTTCCACCCTAACTCCCTGAATTTCTGCCTTACATCCCCATCCCTTTTCCTACCTATGTCTTGGGTGCCAATGTGAACCACGACTTGGGGGCTCCCCCTCCCCCTCCCCCTTGAGGATCCCGAAAACACGATCCGAGACATCACAGACCCTGGCACCTGGGAGGCAACACACCAGCCGCGAGTCCCTCTCGTTCCCACAGAATCTCCTATCTGTCCCCCTAACTATGGAGTCCCCAATGACTAATGTTCTACTCCTCTCCCCCTTCCCTTCTGAGCAACAAGGACAGACTCTGTCCCAGAGACCTGTACTTCATGGCTTACCCCTGTTAAGTCGTGCCCCCAGCAGTATCCAAAACGGAATACTTGTTATACAGAGGAACAGGGGATCGCTGCTCTGACTGCTTCTTACCCCTTCTAGCCGTCACCCACGTATCATTTCTAGGACTAGCTACCTCCCTGTAGCTTCTATCTATAGCTGCCTCTGCCTCCCGAATGATCCTGAGTTTATCCAGTTCCAGCTCCAGATTCCTAACACGGTCTTCAAGAAGCTGGAATTGGGTGCACTTCCTGCAGGTGTAATCAGCCGGGACACTGGTGTCCCTCACCTCAAACATCCCACAGGAAGAACATTGCACTGCCTGCACTGACATCCCTGCTAACTTCCCTTACTAAGAAACGAAAGAGAGAGAGAAAAAAAGCTTACCTGCTCTCACTCCGAGTCTTTTTTTTTAGGTTAGAGGAGGGGGGAGGGTGGGAGACTCTACAGGTATAGCGTCTCAGGTTTCCTCCCCATTCAAATGTATTGGGCAAAAAACCTTCCCAGGCCTCTCTGTGGCCTACTTCCGGTTTCCCGTTTCCTGTTGTACTAGAAACAAAAACTCCAACAAAAAGTAATGTAAAAATCAAAGTCTCGTACCTTCAGCTCTTCTCACTCGAATCGCTCCCTCTCCGCTTGCTCCGGTGTAACAATGAGGTGGAAACCTCGAAGGTTTCCTAGTTGCACTGAGGTGGTGATGGTGATGGTGAGGCTTCTTGAATTACTACCTACGCACCAGATTAACTCCCTAAATTCCTCCGTATTTTCTGCTTTGAAAATTTTTTCAAAACATTTCTCTTCAACTATTGCAACCCATTTTATAATTCCATCCACCCCTCCTTCCTTCCTGATTTTAGTCCCCATTTTCTTTTCGCAGACAGGTAAAGCATTCTGAGGTGTCTTTACAGCTCGATATTGAAGTAAATATCAGTAGATGCATAAAGACCATGAGAAATGGGGGGAAAAAAAACTTCAAACAGCTCAAATGGTAACTGGAATCTTCCGTTGTGAAGTCAGTAGCGGGTGTGGGAGTGATTTCCACTGAAGGGCAGAATGGCTGACCACGTGTGATCTTGCGCTACTCAGCTCATTAAATATACAACCGTGAAGAGCTTACTAATTCATGTGTGGGGCAGGCAGTTAGTCACCATCCTCGGCGTTACCTCATGGGGTTGAAGGTCCCGGGGACCATATTTCAAGAAAACATGGACAGCCTGCACTATCCCTTCCACCTTTGCCTGGCCACAGATCACCCTTCCCCGCTAACCTTTCCTCTCTTCCTTGCTCATTCTCCACACAACTTGCACTGCCCCCACCTGGTCTCAAGCATTGGCTGGCACTTGCAGACACTCCGCAGAGAGGACAATGCAATGGTAATTCACCATTAATCATGGCAGAAGTCTATCTCACCCAGTGCTTGCAATTGTGAAAGTGAACTTTCTAATTTCTCATCGGCTACGAGATTAATTAGGAAGGGGAACTTAATTCTGGCATGGTGGCTTTTAATGAGCTTGCATGCCTTGCTAATACATTCAAAAGGGGTCGTCATAAGACCACACCTACCTTTGAAGTCCCGAAAGCCTAATTCCTGAAGTACATCCCACCGTCAGGAAAGTGATTTTTGATCTTGTTCCAGATTAAGTTCCCCCACCTGGCCAAATTCCGGCTGATGGTGAGATGAGAAGATTTCACCCCATGATACTGACACCCACACTCTCCCACCTTCAGCTGACAAATGCATCGTCCAGTGCAGAATTAAGCTATACCTGCTGTGAAAGTCCCAAAGTTCAATCCATAATTTTGGACTGGGCAGTGGTAGGGAAAGGAATAAAAGTTAGCCAGGATTTCCTGATGTACATCTGGTGAAAAAGTGGTGGGAAGCCCAAATCCATGGATGCTGATTAAGAACGGGATTGGACTCATATGCGATGCCCTCCATAGACAAATACCCAAATACCACTCATGTTTCAAAAATCCTTTGGGATTACTCCAGACACCTGCATTTACTCTGGAAGGAGATTGGTGCTACTCCTCAGAAATCAGCAGAGACCCAAGAAGAAATGTTAAACTTGCCCATCTGTTGGGAAATTGGCAGGATTTGTTGCAAAGCTATTTTACTCTCCATTGAATTTTGTCGGTTTCTTGCTTCGCAGGTTAAGTAAAAATAACCCCCTTCAATCTTTACCCAAATCATTAATCAAGATTGTGAAAAGCAAAGATTCTTTTTCTGTCCATCACCATAATTGTGTGTACGTATGGACCACATTGGACCGCATTTATCTCATGACCATATTTTAAAGCATTCACATGCCACAGAATAGTCACTGAAAAGTTACCCAAATGTTCTCAGGAGAATGTTCCTAGGACATGATGGCGTAGTGGTGTTATGGCTAGACAATTAATCCAGAAACTCAGCTCATGTTCTGGGGACCCGAGTTCGAATCCTGCCATGGCAGATGGTGGAATTTGAATTCAATAAAAAATTATCTGGAATTAAGAATCTAAATCTACAGATGACCATGAAACCATTGTCGATTGTTGGAAAACCCATCTGGCTCATTAGTGTCCTTTAGGAAAGGAAATCTGCTGTCCTTATCTGGTCTGATCTACATGTGACTCCAGAGCCACAGCAATGTGGTTGGTTTTCAACTGCTCTCTAAATAAGGGCAACTAGGGATGGGAAATAAATGCTGGCCAGCCAGCGACGCCCATGTCCCACAAATGAATTTTTTAAAAATTGGATGTGCACCTAATCATGACCAACCATGGTCGCAGAACACAGGTCTGCCACAGGTTTCTACATTCTTTCATTTTGAAACTGGTTTCATTCTGCTGATCTTATCTGTTAAACTGAATAATTACAATCAGTCTTCATAACCCATGTGTAACTCCATGGCATATTGACTAGTTGTCTATAAATGTGAAACTTTCTGACAATTACACTTGAAGGTGTTCTGTGTATTACCTCGGTGGAATGGAAGTCTGAGTTTGGCTGTCAATCACCTGGAAAGATGACTCATTTAAATGGAGTAGAATATATTTGTCTAGTAAATTTGCTGAGGTGACAATAAATTTCCTTCTGATTAAGGGTACAAATGAATTCCTGGACAAGAAAAGACCAAGGTTCACATAGTTCACCTTCTGTCATGCTGGTCGTGGCATGATACAATGATAATACAGCTTTGGAGTCATCATGGCAATCAATCTCTACCAATTAGGTGACAACAGACTCAGACAAGAGATGAGGAAAGCTTTCAGTGGTGGAGAGCTTTAAGTAACACAAAAGTATTACCTAAGAGTGTTACAGGAAGCATGTAAAGGACATCGCCATATTAAAGTGCATTAATATGAACCTGCTTCAAATAGATTCAACTCCAAATTCTGAAGACTTTGTAACTGCATCGTTTGCAAAATAGGATTCATATCATTGGTTATTTATTATCTTACGATAAACTTCGCTAATGCAATGTTAGTGCTACATCATGAACTGGGTCATTATTCTCTCTTCCACGCACACTTTGGATGAATTTCCTTGTATAACAATTAATGAGACATAAATGTCCTTTTAAGGTCAAAGCAGTTTTCTATTGCACCACTGATGACTCAGGCAGTGAGCACCAGACCCCAGTCGTCATGCTGAGGACACTCTCCATCATGTTGCATGCCACTATGATTGTGCTAAATGTAATAGCTTCAGATCAGATCTAACTACTCAAAATTGACACCCATGCAGCACTATAGGCCATCAGAATTGTACTCAAGCACAATCTGTGACCCCCATGGCCCAGCATGTCCCATGGTAATCTGCCATTACCATGAGGCTAAAGGACCCTAACCTTAGTTCAATGAGTGTGGGCGAGCAAGTCAGGAGCAGCATCAGACATACATGAAAATGAGTTATCAACCTGGTGAAGCTCCGATACAGGGTTGCAACTATGTCGAACAGCAAAAGCAGTGTGTTTTAGGCAGAGCTAAGCAATCCCACAAAGTAAGAATAATTTCTTTCATGCCTCATCCAGCCACAAATGGTGGTGGACAAGAAAGCAACTAATGGGGAGAGGACAGTCCTGTAACATCCCCATTCTCATGCATTCCAGAAGCAGCTGTGCCCTTAGCCAAGTTTTCCAGTACAGCCACAACAGTGACATCGACCCAACAAAATGAAAAATTGGGCTGGAAAATTAGCAAAAATACCACTGCTGAATCAGTCTGACTATACTAGCTCTCATATTTAACACAGCCAGTTGCATTTGGGTTGACACAGTGGTTAGCACTGCTGCCTCATAGCGCCAGGGACCTGGGTTCAATTCTCGGCTTGGGTCGCTGTCTGTGTGGAGTTTGTACTTTCTTCCTGTGACTGTGTGGATTTCCTCCGGGTGCTCCGGTTTCCTCCCACAGTTGAAAGATGTGCAAGTTAGGTGCATTGGCCAAGCTAAATTCTCCCTCAGTGTACCCAAACTGACGCCAGAGTGTGGTGACTAGGAGATTTTCACAGTAACTTTATTGCAGTGTGAATGTAAGCCTATTCGTGACTAATAAGTAAACTTTAAACTTTATGATCTACTTTAATTGGTCAGTGAGAGTTCACCATTCAAGAGTCCTGTACTCTTCAGGTCTTTCCCAACTGAACCATGAGTCTGCAACAGGTTGTGTTCTCTCTACTTAACAGAAGCTGCATCACCAACAAACATCTTTCAGCAATCCCACAAGACATCTATGTCATTCATTCTATCACCGTCCAGCTAAATTAATACCAAGATTAATGCTGCAAGATAGGGCAAACGAGGGAGAAAAAATTCAGCATAAGCAACTGTGAAATTATTCAAAATAAATATATTCATTGGCACAACATTTGTTGGCCAGAAGTTAAAGGCTGGCATGAAGATCTGAAGGGAAAAGTTGGATGCTGCCCAAACCACAGGAAAATGCTATGTGCAATGAGGTCTTAAATGAGAAAAGCCAAATATCTTTAGAGTTACTGTGCCAAAGGAACTACCCACCAAAGTATTACAGAGATATGGGTCTGAATTTCTGCTGAACAGAAACCCAATCTCCACCATTTGTGCAGGGGGTGGAATGTGGAGAGGGGCGTGTTCTAAATTGCACACCCCTGGTTTTCGCAGGCAGCTACCCATGTTGAGCAGTTGGCTTCACTTATATGTGATTTTGGTGAGATCGGTATCTGAAACCCAAATGTGTAGATTAAACATGGTAGGAGCATATTTGAACATTATGGATTTGTTTAGATAGCCAGGGTATCCTTTTGGAGAGGTAAGGTATTCTTTAGAATTGAACTTAAAAGTAGACATAAATATATGTACATATGTATGTATATATAATAAATATAATTATATGTAAAAAGTGCACAAACTCATTGGAACTTTCAAAGCTGTTAAAGAATTGTCAAAGCTGTCAAGGAATTATCTAAAAGTTGATGTGTTTAAAAGATGAGACCACTTGAGTGTGAGAGGTCCAGTGACTAAAGGCCTTTATTCAACATATGTTGGGACTTCAGTCCTCTGTTGCCCTTCTGAGGACTTCTCACCCAGTACAATTTATATCTCAAAGTTAACAAAATCAGCTAAAGCATAAACATAACGTCTTGTGCTACAGTTTACCCATCATGCCTGAAAGGTTCTCATAACTAACATTAAATATTACTATTCAAACTACATTTGCCTATTTCAAAAGCTGTAAAATGCACATCTAAATATAAGTTTTATGATCAAATGGATTCACCCCCCATATCAAAGCTGTCAAAGAACAGTAAAGCTGTCAAAGAAATCAGCAAAGCTCTTTGCAACTATCAAAATTTATTGGAACTATTACGGTTCATTGGAATTGCTAACATCCATTGGAACAGTTAACACTTCAAAGGATTTAACTCTGTTGGACTGATTTTACAACCTAACATTACCACAGTGGGGTGCCTGTTAATTGAGCAGATGGATTAACAGCATCAAACCAATAGAGATGTTTGTTTTCATAAGAGATTAAGTACTTAACTGAAATATTTGTTTCCATAAGAGATCAGTCGAAAGAATTTCAATGTATTGATTTTTTTAAATCAATGACAGTGTTTTAGTGATGCCATCAATAGATGCATAACTTTAGACCTAATCCCATAAAACCCATTGCATCAATTCAGCAATAATTCAGTACAAGCCCCATGCTAACCCATGGGACAGAAAATGACCAGGACTGTAGAAAGTTACCTTCCTTCCCAGCAATTGCCTCTTACAGCAATCCCAATAATTATTCATTGTTTTAATATTCTTAGTTTTAAATTCCAAAACGTTTTCTTCATTATGAGTCTGTGAAGTGTTTTGAAGACATTCTCAAATGCAGGTTATTGTAAGTTGCACTGCACCAGTAACACGTACTGAAAATTGTACTTTGCAGCACCACAGTGCAGCTCGTAAATCTCCAAAAGCAGCAGAAAGTCAACTCCAAATTGTGCTTCACACAAGCATTTTTGCATCCTATTTAAAACTAAATTGATTAATAAGACTTGATTGCTCAGTTTCTTTCAATCATTCTGGGCACCGACCCCTCCCATGTCATTTGCCTATTCGTTCATATTGTGCCCTGTATCAACCAGTAGCAAACGGAACAGAATATGTTTCATGCAAAAAAAAGGGCAAAATAGAAAACATAGTTATTTACCGCAAGTTGAAGATTGTGTCTTCAAAGGGTTAAAACAAATCAAGAAAAGAAACAAGGGTCAAACAGTGCAGACTCTATTGAATTAATAAAAATGCAACACAGCCAGCAAAAACTATAAAAGAGTAAGAAGTGTGTTTATAGGCACTCAAGATGTCAGCTTTTGGGCAAAAAATATTGCAAAGGGATGATCAGTTCTCCTTTGTTTTTGTTCCAATTCATTTTTTGAAGACATGTAATTAAAAACTGCATTAATGGCACCAATTATGGCCTCCAAGGGACTAGAAACCCCACGTTACTATGTGATGGAACACGACTGAGCTGCAAACATCCATTTACCATTATAATACTCATTAATCCTGCCAAATACAACTCATTACCAGACTTCAAGGAAATCATCTCATAGGCAAACACGAGCCAGGATCTATCTGTCATTAAATTCCTTTCAGCCCAAGTTGTATGGGAGGGGAATTGTTCAATGTATCTAATTTGTGAAGTGCAATGCACAATATATTATTTAGTCTATAACTTTAACAAGATGCCCTAGATCTGCTCCTTCATTTAGGAAACAGCAGTAAGCTCCCAAGTACTTACCATTAGTCTCACAGTTAAAGGTAAATGTGCAGTATCTGTATGTTACCTAAATGTACATCACATTAAAAAATGTTTTAAAATATACTCATTCTCTAATATATCATCTGCTTTTTTATATTTAACTCAGAAAAAAATATTTAGAAATAAATGCGAAGAGTGTTAAACATATTGGAAGGCCAACATATTGAATCGATGCCCCATTTTAGCTTCTGCAAGAATGCGATATGAGAGAAGTAGGGTAATGGAAGGCGTGCATGGCTGTTACATGTGCATGAGGCCCTTACTTGTTTGTGGTGGGTGGGTGCCACTCTCAGAAGCAGGGGGGAGAGCATAGTTTTTAACTTTTAACATGATTTTTAACATATTTTAACTTCCTTTCCATCTGCCCCACCATAGCCCCAATCCCTCCCCTCATTGGATAGGCTGGATTAAAATCAGGCCACAGTTGTATCATGTGGCCTGCCCTGCAGTGTCCTTTTTCCATCAAGATACACCAGCCAATCAGTAACTCCTCCATAAAGCAATCAAAGCCACAATTCTGTTCACAATGCTGTCATTGGTAAAAAAAACAAGAGGAAGGATACAATGTGATGCAGAGAGTTTTCTTTGATGTAACTTCCATTTTTTATTGAACACATCTGGATTGTATGACAGTTTCCCAGGTGTTATTGTGTTTCCATTTTTCCTAAGTTCCAGTCCCCCAGCTCAGCAATGGCAAGTGGTGCTGCATAAATTCACTCCACTGTTGTTGGTTCTGAACCAGTTTGGCTGCTTCAGTTATCTGTGTCTTTTTCTGCAACGTGTCACTCAACATTGTTAATCCTGTGTTTCCATGACTCCTTTGTTTCATGCATCTCTGCTCAAGGCCATTCAGGGTATTCTAGCTATCTCCATTCTTTGACCTTTCAGATGAACATTGTTTTTTTATCATGGAATCATAGAATCCCTATAAGGCAGAAAGAGACCATTTGGCCCATCGAGTCTGCACTAACTCTCCGACTGAGCAACATACCCAAGCCCACCCCCTTCCCCATACCCGTAACCCCATACATTTATCCCGCCACTCCCCCCAACCTACATATCCTGGCTCACTAAGGGAAAATTTATCATGGCTAATCCACCTAACGTGCATATCTTTGGAGTATGGGAGGAAACCGGAGCACCTGGAGGAAACCCACGTAGACATGGGGAGAACATGCAAATTCTACACAGTCACCCCCAGGCCGGAAATGAACCCAGGTCCCTGGCGCTGTGAGGCAGCAGTGCTACCCACTGTGCCACCGTGACTGTATCCAAACCATGTTCTTGTTATATCATTTTTGATCTTTTGAATCCCAGTTTTTCTCTCAACCAGCTGGGTTTGTTTTGCCACTCAGCTTTTCCCATCTCAGTTCTCATATCCATACAATATTGCCTTTATTTTTTATGAGGATCTGTACTTTTGACCTTCCATATCCTGCTTAATCTTCCAGAATTCTTAAATTCCTCAACATGTGAATAGTTGAATATTGAAATTGTGACAATTTGTTAAAGTAAGAAAATAAATATATGCATTTCTATTGTGTCGTTCTTGACTTTAGAACATTGCAAAGTGTTTCACAATGTACCAGTGTAATATGCTTGTGTGTGGAAGGTCAGACATTCAAACCATGGATTCCCAATCAACAAAGAGTTGTCAGAACAGATTGGTTCCCTCGTGTACACAGTACCTAGAAGGTCATTCACCCACTCTCTAGGCTAAAGAAGTAATGTTCACAGAGCAAACACTGTAAAAGGAAAGTAGGAGGAGAAATATTTTTCCTACCTGCAAGGAGAGGAACAATAAATCACCTGCCAACTCTTCAAGTGAAAAGGATTAACTACATATGCAATGCATGAACAACGGTGATGAAAATTTTTAAAATGCTAAAATGTTTAATTTAAGAAAGTTACAGCACTCCATGTACAGCCTCTGGGATGGAAGATAACAAGGATACATTCGAAACCACAAAACCAGAGATTGTACACCACCAAAGTATGTATTCTGAATGAGATTGTTGCATTTATTGCAGAGTTTACTAACGTTGATATTAATTCAATTATTTGCTGATAGATGATAGCATTGATGGGAAGATGTCATTATAAACTATAACCATCTTTTACAATAAATAGCTTTTGGGTACAATAGGCAAAAACCCATAATAGACTTCACTAAATTTAGTCACCTTATGAGGAGGGAAAAAAACCCAGGAGGAATTCCATCCTGAAGTCGACATACTAAAGACTGCAATGAACATGAGATATGTTATGAACACTAGCTCCCCTGCATTGGATTTGGGAGGGGTACACCACAGAGGTGGTGGGGAATCCCTCTCGGAGGCTCCCAGGTAAGGGTATATGCGGCAATTGTCTAGAAACACTGACAATTGCACTGCACAACTATGTCCCTTCTATATTGCAAGGAAGAAAATAGTGTTGACCAATCAAATCCACAGCAGACAGAAACTTCGATTTGTCTGGTTATGAGTTTCCAACCAAGAAAATGCCAAAGACTTCTTAACAATTCCTCCCTCAAAGTATTCACAAGAGAAGACAAAAATAATAAGCCTGCTTCAAAAAGTAAACATGCTGAAAGGGCTGAAAACAAATATGTCTTCGAAATATATGGCCTATTTATCCAAGAGTATTGAGATTACAGGGCACTGACAGTCATTATGAGGGAGTCAATGGACATTGTAGTGGCACCAGTAGACTGGAAGCAGACTAATAGTCAAAAATGGTGGCAAATCAGACACAGAAAATTACAGACCTGCATATCTACAATACCAAGCAAAATAGTAGAATCAACAGTCAGGTACAAACTTGTGGATTATTTGTAAAACAACAACTTAGTAAACAGTAATCATGGTATCAGATGGGAAACATCCTGCCTAATAAAATCACACATTTCATTAAAGAATTGACAACCCTGTTTAGCTGTGGTAAACCCTACAACATGAGGTGTATGTGAGGTAATGCATTTTGGTCGGTCTAATAAAGATAGGAAATGGCAAAACCTTTAAGAGGCAAAGGGATCTGGGGGTACAGGTACACAAATCACTGAAAGTGGCAATGCAGATGGAGAAGGTAGTCAAGAAGGAATATGGCATGCTTGCCTTCATCGGCCGGGGCATTGAATTGAAAAATTGGCAAGTCATGTTGCAGCTTTATAGAACCTTAGTTAGGCCGAACATGGAATATAGTGTTCAATTCTGGTCGCCACAGAAGGATATGGAGGCTTTGGAGAGGGTACAGAAAAGATTTACCAGGATGTTGCCTGGTATGGAGGGCATTAGCTATGAGGAGAGGTTGAAGAAACTTGGTTTGTTCTCACTGGAACGACAGAGGTTGAGGGGCGACCTGATAGAAGTCTACAAGATGATGAGGGGCATGGACAGAGTGGATAGTCAGAAGCTTTTTCCCAGGGTGGAACAATCAATTACTAGGGGGCACAGGCTTAAGATGCGAGGGGCAAGGTTTAAAGGAGATGTACAAGGCAGATTTTTTACACAGAGGGTGGTGGGTGCCTGGAACTCGTTGCCGGGGAAGGTAGTGGAAGTAGATACGGTAGTGATTTTTAAGAGGCGTCTTGACAAATACATGAAATAGGATGGGAATAGAGGGATATGGTCCCAGGAAGGGTAGGGGGTTTGAGAGAAAACCTTTTCAATTGGAGGGTAGTGGGAATCTGGAGTGCACTGCCTGAGAAGGTAGTGGAGGCCGGAATCCTTACAACCTTTGAAAAATATTTGGATGAGCACTTGAAATAACATTAAAGGACATGGGACAAATGCAGGAAAATGCCACTATTTTTGAATATGGATCTACTGGTGCTATTACAATGTCCATTGACTCTTTGATAATGACTGTCAGTGCCCTGTAATCTCAATACTTTTGGATAAAGTTACATTTTTAAAATTCATGGGCGTCACTGGCTGGCCAGCATTTGTTGCCCTAGTTGCCCTTGAGAAGGTGGTGGTGAGCTGCCTTCTTGAATCGCAGCAGTCATGTTCTGTGGATTGACAATTAGGAGTCATTGTTTAAAAATAAGGGGTCGCTCACTTCAGATGAGAATTTATTTCTATAAGATGGTTGTGAGTCTCTGGAACTCTTCCTCAAAAGGCAGTCATAGATTCATAGACTTGTGCAGTGCAAAAAAGGCCCTTCGGCCCATCAAGCCTACACCAAAAATAACTACCAATAAAGGTGCGCTAATCCCATTTTCCTGCACTTGTCCCATAACCATTAATGTTATTTCAATTGCTTGTCCAAATATTTTTTAAAGGTTGTAAGGTTTCCAACCTCCACTACCTTCCCAGGCAGTGCATTCCAGATTCCCACCACCCTCCGAATGAAAAGGTTTTCTCTCAAATCCCTTCTGAATCTCCTTCCCCTTACCCTAAAACTATGCCCCCTTGTGATTGACCCCTCAACCAAGGGGAACAGCTGCTGTCTGCTCACCCTGTCCATACCCTCATAATCCTATATACCGAGTGGAAGCAGAGACTTTGAATATTTATAAGGCAGAGCTAGGTAGAATCTTGATTGAAAGATTAATTGTGGGTTAGGCAGGAATGTGGGGTTTAGGTTATAGAATCAGATCAGCCATAATCTTATTGAATGATGGAACAGGTTTGAGGGGCCAAGTGGCCTACTTCTGCTCCTAATTTGGATGTTCATAATTAAGCTCAAAGCTGGGCAAAAGTCAGGTGCATGTAAAAACATGGCTGAAGGATGAAAAACAAGTGATACAAATTGGAAGGTGTAACATCAGGCTGGTGGAGGAGTTGGGGAAGATAGGCAGATAGTCAAAATCTTTTCCCAAAGGTAGGGGAGTCTAAAACTAGAGGGCGTAGGTTAAGGTGAGAGGGGAGAGATACAAAAGGGTCCAGAGGGGCATTTCTTTTCCACACAGAGGGTAGTGAGTGTCTGGAACAAGCTGCCAGAAGTAGGAGTAGAGGTGGGTACAATTTTGTCTTTTAAAAAGCATTTAGAGAGTTACATGGGTCAGATGGGTATCGAGGGATATAGGCCAAATGCGGAAAATTGGGACGAGCTTAGTGGTAAAAACTGGGTGGCATGGACAAGTTGGGCCGAAGGGCCTGTTTCCATGCTGTAAACCTCTACAACTCTAACTGTAGTTATCTATAACTTGTTTTTTTTGTTAATTTGCTCAATATTCCACCCTGTTCTGTGCAAATATTATAAGCAGATGCTTTGAGTAATATTGTGTGACCCAGGTGCCACCTCCCTACCACTCTCCTCCAGCCTACATCTTTCCATAGGTATAGAACAACTAGTTGTCATAGCCCATCTGGTCTGTGCCTGAAGAACCACCCACACGCAGGCTGCTGCATCCGGCAATGGTGAGAGCCATTTCTGAACTGCTGCCAGGTTGGCATGCTGCCAGAATAGTCGTATAACCAGAATCAGCTGATCTATCACAATCTTTTGAAACAGAAATGTGGCTTGCTTTCTCTCTTCACTAAAATGTCCGTAAGGAATATTTCAGAATAAAGGGTGAGATTTTCCTGAAAATCGGCAAAGGCCAATGGTGGGTAGGAAATCATAGAATCCCTACAATATAGAAGGAGGCCACTCGGCTCATCAAGTTTGCACCGACTATCTGACAGAGCATCTTACCCAGATCCACCCCCTGCTCTATCCTCATAACCCCAGTAAGAAGTCTCACAACACCAGGTTAAAGTCCAACAGGTTTATTTGGTAGCACGAGCTTTCAAAGCATTGCCCCTTCATCAGGTGAGTGAAAAGTTCGGTTCACAAACAGGGCACATATAGACAAACTCAATTACATGATAATGGTTGGAATGCGAGTCTTAACAGGTAATCAAGTCTTTACAGGTGCAGATAATGGGGGGAATTTTACCATTTTGAGTCTAAGTGCCGAATCAGGGCGTCAAATAGATCCGCGCCTGGAATCCTCTTTGCAGCGCGCACATACGCGTTTTGCCGCAGTTCGAAAAAAATCTGACAGAGCGTGCCCAGGCGCGAAAGGAAAAAAAAGCAGAAAGCGGCTCTCTGACACAGACCATCTGAGGTGGGGCGGGGGGGAGAAGGAGGGGGGTGTGACGTTTCATCCTCTGGCGGGGGGGGGGGGGGGGGGCGGTGACGTATCATCCTCTGGAGGCGGGCTTGGGAGAAGGTGGCGGGGGGGTGGGGGTGTGACGTATTATCCTCTGTGGGGGGGGTTCCACTGCCAGTCTGCGGCCGATCTCTCCTCCCCAGCAGAGGAACGATTCCCTCCGCCGGAGTGGCCGCATACTTCAAACACCAAGACTGTCTTCATTCACCTCAGCGTTCCGCTGGTCAACTGAGTGAACTTGAACAAGCAGTGGGAATTATCAATGTAAAGCTGCTTCAGCAATGCAAAAAAAACACACCATCCTCGCCGGGGTACCAAGAGACAACTCAGATCCAAATGAATAACTCAAGATTATTTATCCTTCCACTTACTCCTTCGGGATGAATATGGCTCATATCACAAATGTACTTGGTCTTTGGCATTTACCCTGGTCGTTTCATTCTGCATCAGTGCCCTGAACAGATGGTGCAAAGAAAGTGTGGCACTGTTGCGTTCCGCTGAGGTGAATTTGGTGACAGTCTTGGTGTTTGAAGTATGCGGCCACTCCGGCGGAGGGAATCGTTCCTCCGGTGGGGCGGAGGGATCGGCCGCAGCCTGGCAGCGGAACCCCCCCCCAGAGGATGATACGTCACAACCCCCCCTTCTTCCACACCCCCCAGAGGATGATACGTCACCCTCCCCTTCTCCCATCCCCCCCCCCAAGAGGATGATACGTCACACCCCCCCCCCTTCTCCCACCCCTCCCCCGGTCAGAGGATGATCTGGGTCCCGCCCCCCTCCTCCTCCTCCCCCACCCCCCCCAACCAGAGGATGACCTGCGTCAAAGAGCCGTTGCAGTCTCTGAACCCGCTCTTCGGAAGCTGCAGCGACGACTTCAGACTTTTATTTTGCAGGTCGGTAACAGCGCGGATGCGGATCGGGCCAGAAGACGGTAAAGTGGGATTTGGCGGTAGGGTTGGGCGCGCAGTTCATTAAGTCAATTTAAATGCATGCATTAAATGCACCGGGCTGCCCGATTCGGGCGCGGGTGTCAGTAAAGCCGTGATCTGCTCGGATTCGGGTGCAGATCGCGTTAAAGGCCCGACGCCCAACTTTACCACGATTTAAGTTTTGGTAAAATCGGGCCCAATGTGAGTGGAGAGAGGGTTAAGCACAGGTTAAAGAGGTGTGAATTGTCTTCAGCCAGGACAGTTGCCCCATAACCCCGTAACCCCATCCATTTACCCCACTAATTTCCCTAACCTATCCATCTTGGGACACGAAGGGGCAATTTAGCATGGCAGGGTTGAGCCCACTGACGGCAATGCCGGTTTTTCCTGCCATACAGTGGGTACAGTGCCAAACATTTACATCCATAGGTTCCACACCATGTTGCTGGCAGGGAGGTCTCACCACAACGCTGCAATCATCAGGGCACCACGTTTAAATGCCAGCCCAGTGCATGGCACCCACATTTCATAGGTTGCCAGGAAGTGACGATTGTCCGGAAATCTGCCCCCAAGTTTTCAGATTCCTATCTGGAGAGACACCTGTATGGTGTAGAGGCCTGACCTCTATCCGGACACAGGAAGAAAACCGGCCAGCAAGGTCACCAACCCAGCATTGGAGACAGTGACAGCAGTGGTCAGTGCTAACATCCTGCAGAAGAGGATGAATAATCTTCTCCGTTCTGCCAGGGTAAGTCCCTCTTCTCATCACTCTCAACTCACACGATCACAGACCCATCACACATCCACAGGGATCTCACTCCCTGCCAGCTCAAGGGTCACCACCACTCACTCTCCCACACATTTCATCTCCATCTCCCCTGCTGGTCATGTCATTATCTCCTTGCTGGTCTCACTCACCATCCACACATGCCAGGCATCCATATCATCTGTCCGGACACATTTCCTGCTTACACTCTCTCCATCTGTTTTTAATGCAGGAGAAGTTGGTTCACAAGAGGGGGAGATCCCAGACGGGTGGAGGGATGTCAGAGCTGAAGGCTCTCGTGGACCTCATGGACAGAACCATCCAGCTGGCCGGGGAAGACGTTGGCCCTTCATGTGCTGATGGTGAGGTCAGCAACAATAAACCAAATGAGGATCCAGGGCTGCATCATCCATTAGACAACAATGCTGTGAATCATATGTCCTGTTTCTAAAGACCCCTGCAATGCATTAATGACCACTCCTTTCTGTCGCAGGCACATCTGGGAAGGCGCCATGGAGTCTACCAGCAGGTCCGTGACTCCAGCCCTGAGAGCAGTGCAGAGGAAGGATTCAAAGACCCCAGTATAGGAGAACCATCACAGCATTGACCCACACCCTCCAGCAGCACAGACACACACCTCAGTGTGGCCTAGTTTAGAGCAGCCTTGGGTCACAATCTGGTGAGCACGTCACACTTCCAGATCCACAGCAGGCAGAGGCAGGAACGCTCCAGAGTGTCGGCACTCGGAGGATTGCTGGAGGCCAGAAAGATGAGTCCCAGTCAGATGACGTGCTTCTGGACTCGGTCAGGCCTCAGTTGCTGGAGCTCCAAAGGCAAACTGGGGAAAATCAGGAAGGGATGTCTGGTACACTCTTCCGATTGAAAGGCTGCACGGAGGAGTCTGTACGCCTTTTATCTGAAGTAATGGCGCTGACAATGCAACTCAATGAGATCATCACAGCTCGGATGCAGCCGCCACGGGGACCTTGGTGCAAGACCGTTGTCCTGTACTTCTGCAGGACATGCGCTCCATGGTGCCGGCACTTACTGAGAGGAGGGTGGGTTTCTCGCGCTCACTCCATTTGCCCTCTATCCCAAGGAGAAAGCTAAGGCCCTTGGGCATCTTAGGAAGGAGGATCAGCTGGTGCACACTCCAGGGCCATCCACCCAGCTGACCCGGGGAGTGTCCAACCTATTCGAATGCCCTCTTCCTGTGACTGCTTCAGCTCCAGCTCCACGGGCCGAGGAGGGTGGCACTGCCACACAGCAGGATCTCAAAATCAGGCCGGGGCCCTCCAGGTCTTGGCCATCCAGAGGACACCCTCCAAGATCATCACAGACAACAGGGTGTGACAGACAGCAGGCTCGCTCCACCTCAGCTGTGGAGGTTGAGGGTGCACCAAGACATTGCAGCAGGGTTAGAAAGGTCAAGAAGCTCAGGTTGCACAGAGTGGGTATGGGTGTTAAGCACAACACTCATCACTGTAAATAAACTCTCACTAATTGCACCCTTTCTATTGCTGTTTGTTCTAATGAGCTGTGTTCCTGTAATCCCGATCTGAAAATTGGATTCATGCACCAGGAAAAGGCCAGAGCTTCTTCTATGTGCTTTGTACAAGGTTTCCAGCATATTGGTGGCATCACTTCAGTGACTGAACACATGTCTATTTCTCCTCGGGAATGAGGATGTCTCCCACAATGTACAGCTGGTGTCACTCATTCCAGTTATTGTCAATGTGTGCTCGCTGAATCTTTGAGCCATGGCTGCCTCCCACTCCCCCCCCCCCCCCCCCACACCCCCAATTCCATCTGCTTCAGCCTCCAATGACACTGACCCTCAAGGGGACAGCTCATAAAGGATGGTGTTCGATCAGGAGAGGTGAAACTTTCCCCACTGTGTCACCAGGATATGACCTTGACTCTGAGAGTAAGGGGCAGCAATGGCCCCAGCTTCCATGGGATGGCACATTGACAGTGTTTAGCACTGCTGTCTCATAGCACCAGGGACATGGGTTCCATTCCCTGTTTGGGCCACTGTCTGTGTGGAGTCTGCACGTTCTCCCCATGTCTGCGTGAGTTTCCTCCAGGTGCTCCGGTTTCCTCCCACAGTCCAAAGATGTGTGGGTTATGTGGATTGGCCATGCTAAATTGGCCCTTAGGGTCAGGGGGACCAGTTAGGGTAAATGCATATGGTTATAGGGATAGGGCCTGGGTGGGATTGTGGTCGTGCAGTCTTGTCCCACACAATATGACTGAGTGGCTACAGCTTTGGCCACTTTACTACATCATGAGCTCTCATCTCAGATGCAGGCATTGTCCCTGTCTTCACTCAAAGGCCTTCCATCAATCTGGTCGATGGGGTCATTTTTCAATACACACTTCAGCACACAGCCAGGGATTAGGTGTGCTCTGCCTTGGGCAGCATTGCCAACTGTCTAAGGGAATGCATTTTTTTCCCCGGCTGGCCAATGGTGTAGGCACACCATGGCAGTTACCGAATTTGAAAGTCATTGAGCCAGGGGTTAATTCCTAAGCAGCAATCAGTGACACTCACACACATAAGTGGTGCTTGGGTGGGCATATGTGCATGACTAGTAGAGTCCAGGCATGTCAACTGAGTTACAGCTGAGTGGTCTAAGCTGCAATGAGGTACTGACCACTGCCGTGTCTTTCCATTAGCTTTGCCTTTGTCAACATCCCACCTCCTGAACACCTCCCTCTCAAGATTTGAGTAGCACTGTCAGTCGGTGATGACTGCCCACCCACCCACTGCACTGCTCTGGGCTTTACTTCCTTCCTCTATGAAGCCCTTCCAAGAACCTGTGGCCCAGCAGCAGAAGACAATCTCAGGAATGGTGCTTTTCACATTTGACAGTCCCCTTGAGTCAAAGGCTGGTCTCTCTCTCTCTCGAGTCAGAGCTGGTACACCTGAGTCAGCCTCCTTAATACCCGGAGCTGCTCCGCGGTTGCTGCGCTCACCTCAGAGCTTCTCTCGGAGGAGTGCTCGCCAGGTGCAGGACTTTTGAAGCCAGTTGTGATTCGCACTATTCTGACATCATGCGGTTGTATGGGCCCAATAATGAGATGCAAATATATTATAATGATGTCCCCGACATTGGACAACGGGAAACATGGCCAGCCACTGACAGGGGGAAGAGATGATCGCGGCAAGTTTTCACGCAGATATAAAACCCGACTTTGGCCTTCTCGCAATATATTCCACTCCTGACACTGAACTCACACGACACGAAGAGGAGTGAAAAATCCCAGTGAAAGTCTTAGAAAGGAAAGAGTATGGCCTTAATACTGCATATTGAAGGAATGTACAGATTGCAGTGTGCCATGTTTGTGATAGAAGTAATTTTGGATAGCGAATTATAAAAACAATATAGTGTAGAAGCTGGAAATCTGAAACAGAAAAACAAAAAGACAGTCTTGGGCAGAGCAGGAGCCATACCAAGCTGTGATACAACCAGAAAGAATGCTTTCTATGGTGCATCTGTAAAAGTTGGTGAGAGTCGTAGAGGATATGCCAAATTTCCATAGCCTCCAATCATGCCATTTTACTCACCTTCTTACTGGAGTTCAGCAATCGCAGAAGGAAACAAAGAGTAAAAACTGGTAAGTAAAAGCACTGGTACAAACTGTTCAATTCTTTTTTAACATTAGAACTTACAATTGGCTCCAGGTAAGTTCACTGAAAGCCTCACTCCCACTGAAAATGCTAAAGTTTTGCTGATGGCGTGGAAAAACATTTACACCAATTTCAGCCAAATTGCCCTGAAGAAACCACTGGAACTGAGCAGAAATTCTGTGTCAGACTGGGAGTAAATCGGAAGTTGAAGCCTTTGCAGGAGAACAGAGTGTCCGTCAAGAAAGTATGTTCAGTGTTCCTTGAGAACAGGAAGAGTTGTTCCCAATTTGTGACAAGTGTAGTGGTTAGAAAAAGAACTAACAAATCGGGCTGAATCCCAGCCAGGCAAGCAGTGGCGCTCAGTAGAGACAATGGTCAGAGAACCACAGGTCTGCAGCATCTGCTTTCTATTCATTAACTTAAATGGACATAAAACTACACAGGTCATAGGTTGCGATTTCTCAACCAGACTACTTCTGAGCACCACTCCACCTCAAGAGCGTACGGGGCGTCAGTCCTGGAGGGAGCACTGATGAGAAGTGTCATGTCTCTGAAGCGTCGGAGGCTGAGGGGTGATCTTATAGAGGTCTATAAAATAATGAGGGGCATAGATCAGCTAGATAGTCAATATCTTTTCCCAAAGGTAGGGGAGTCTAAAATTAGAGGGCATAGGTTTAAGGTGAGAGGGGAGTGATACAAAAGGGTCCAGAGGGGCAATTTTTTCACACAGAGGGTGGTGAGTGTCTGGAACAAGCTGCCAGAGGTAGTAGTAGAGGCAGGTACAATTTTGTCTTTTAAAAGCATTTAGACAGTTACATGGGTACGATGGGTATAGAGGGATATGGGCCAAATGCGGGCAATTGGGACTAGCTTAGGGGTTTAAAAAAAAGGGGTGGCCTGGACAAGTTGGTCTGAAGGACCTGTTTCCATACTGTAAACCTCTATGACTCTCGGAATAAATGTTGAATGAGCACAACGGATTTGTGCACTTCAACCTCAGAGTTACTCCCAGTCTAACACTGAATTTCTGCTCAGTTGTATTGGTTTCTTTAGAGCAATTTAGCTGAAATTGGTGTAAAAAGAAATTGCAGAATTTTAAGCACAACTTGCATTGAGTGCAACACAGGTAACCATTGCAGACTCCCCCACAGAAATGACCAAACCCCAGAGTGAGTTAATCAGCATTGAGAGTTTTTGCTGATTGTATTTATTTTCAGACTTAAAAAGATTAAGCTGACTGTTTTGAATGCAAGGGCACTAAATGACATGTTTTAAAAGCCTTTAAAGTTTTAATTTACAAAGAGACTGACCGAGGTATTAAATAAAACAAAAATATTGCTTTATATATTCTTCGAAGTAGATTTCTGTGAATTGAGATAGTGCATTGATGCTGCGATCAAAAATGCTTACATTGTGGTAAATCTATTTTCAGCTGTTTGAATCAAACTTCACTTTCAGAAAAAATCTTCCTAACACAACATTTTTCAAAAATGTATTTTAAAATGCTGTCCAATTATGTTGGTTCACGGCAGATTGTGGGAGCGATTCTCCTATCCCGCTGCACTGCTTTTTTAGCGTAACTGTCGGGGGCATTCCAGCAGTGGTCGTTTCGGGGGCTCCCCGCTAGGTGCCACGTGTGTCTCCCAGCACTGGATTTCCGACGCTGACAACTCCATGCTGGAAATTGACGCGGAGCAGCATAATATATGCAAACGCTCATTTTAATACTATTTGAATCTCATTAGCGGGCCCAGGACTGAGGTCCCCTCCCCCTGCTAGCGATGTTTCACTCCAGCGGGGTTTACAATAGCTCCCCACTGCGGGATACTGCAGCCCGACCCCACTGGAGTGAAGGGGGGTAATCTATCCCCCAAGGGTCAGGTACCAGGGGTGGGCATTGCCTTGGCTGGCATTGGCACCTTGGCTGTGCCAGCCTGTGCCCCCAGCACTGCCCAAGGGGCAAAGTGCCAATGCCCAGTGGCACCTTGGCACTGCTCACCGGGCATGGGGCAATGCCAAGAGGTGGGCCTAATTGGTGCCTGATGGGGGTGGGGGCTCGACCTGTGGGAGTGGGGAATCACATTGCCATTTTGCACTTGGGCTGAGTTTCAGAGGGAGGGAGGCCAGCAATCGGGGCACGGGGGATTGAGAAGATGGGGTCGGGGCTGGACCCGGACATGTCTGGGGGGCCAGCAATTGGACCGTGTTGGGGGGGGGGGGGGGGGGGGGGGGTGGGGGGGGGGGGCATGCACTGATCTTGGCACTGACAGATCGGCGCACGTGCAGTGACTCACTCAGCGCTATGCTGCCGGCCTCTCCAGCGGGAATAGACCCACCCAATGGTTTCTGAAGTGAATCACGTTGAGGCACTCAGCAGTGCACAGAGTGTCGGAGATTCATTTTGAAAATCCCGCTGAGAAAAGCAGCGGGACTTACTCCAAGTTTTACGCAAATTCAACATTTAGAATTGCTTTGGGAGAATCGCCCCCTTTGTGTTTGATGATATGCAGGTGAGTTTGCGTAGAAATCCAGAGGAATGAAGGCACATTTCAAAACGGGAACCATTTTGCACTTTGCAATTTGCGCCAATTGTGCCCAAACAAAAACTGCACCCTCAAGTCCCTCACCTATGCTTTTTTTTCCCCTACAAGCAAATTCCGATTCCTGTACCCGGATTCCGAGAACGGAAAATTAACAGACTCGCATGCAATGGGTGGGTAGTGGTGGTGGGTGAATTGAGTGGGAAGGTGCAGCAGGTAGCGGATCTGGAACCCATTGGTACTGTTTGATTTGATTTATTATTGTCACATGCAAGAGTATACAGTGAAAAGTATTGTTTCTTGCGCGCTATACAGACAAAGCATACCATTCATAGAGAAGGAAAGGAGAAAGTGCAGAATGTTATAGTCATAACTAGGGTGTAGCAAAAGATCAACTTAATATGAGGTAGGTCCATTCAAAAGTCTGATGGCAGCAGGGAAGAAACTTCTTGAGTCGGTTGATATGTGATCTCAGCTGTTTGTGTCTTTTTCCCGATGGAAGAAGGTGGAAGAAAGTATGTCCAGTGTGCGAGGGGTTCTTGATTAAGCTGGCTGCTTTGTGAAACATATAAACATAGAAACTAGAAGCAGAAGTAGACCATTTGGCCCTTCGAGCCTGCTCTGCCATTCATTTTGATCATGGCTGATCATCGAATTCAATATCCTGATTCCCCTCTTCCCCCCATAACCTTGATCCCTTTAGACCCAAGAGTTATATTTAATTTTTTTTTAAAATTAGATTGCGTTTTGGCCTTAACTACATTCTGCGGTAGTGAATTCCACACATTTACCACCCTCTGGGTGAAGAAATTTCTCCTCACCTCAGTTCTAAAAGGTTTACCCCTTATTTTCAAACTATGACCCTTAATTCTGGACTCCCTACCATTGGGAACATTCTTTCTGAATCTACCCTGTCTAAACCTGTTATAATTTTATAACTTTTATAAGTTTCTATGAGATCCCCTCTCACTCTCATTCTAAATTCCAGTGGATAAAATCCGAACCAACTTAGTCTCTCCTCATATGACATCCTGCTATCCCAGGAATCAGCCTGGTAAACCTTCGCTGTACTCTCTCAATAGCAAGAACGTCCTTCCTCGGATAAGGACACCAAAACTGCACATAATACTCCAGGTGTAGCCGCACCAACACCCTATACAATTGCAGCAAAACACCTGTATCCATATACTCAAATCCTCTCGCTTCTCACAGTTTTCCGAGGCAGTGGGAAGTGTAGACAGTGTCAATGGATAGGAGGCTGGTTTCTTGATGGACCCTTTATAGTTTTTTGCGTTCTTGGACAGAGCAAGAGCCATACCAAGTTGTGAAACAACCATAAAGAATGCTTTCTGTGGTGTATCTGTAAAAGTCGGTGAGAGTTATAGTGGACATGCCAAATTTCCTTAGCCTCCTGAGAAAGTAGAGGCATTGGTGGGCTTTTATAACTATAGTGTCCGCATGGAGGGACCAGGATAGGTTGTGGTGATCTGCACACCTAGAAAGTTGAAGCTCTCAAACATTTCCACTTTGTCCCCGTTGATGTAGACAGGGGCATGTCCTCCACTACACTTCCTGAAGTCGATGATCATCGCCTTTGTTTTGTTGACAGCCCTTGCTGTGGCTCTTTAACTCAGCTATACCATTAGCATCCCGCTCCCACGCTTCCCAGACAATTACAGAGTGATAACAACCTGCATTCTATCAATGGAATCTATCCTGGTTGCAGAAAAGTTAACTTCTGAAACAATCTGAAGGCTAGAAGATGGAAGAAAGACACGGGAAGGCTGCAGAACACCCCCCTCCACCCCAACACCAACCCCCTGCCTCCACCCCACCCAACTCCACCCTTGCCCCAACCCCAAAACATCCCTGTGGATTCGAGATAAAGGTCAACCACCCAAACAAAGCAAAGGTGACTAAAGGTAGCAGCGACTATGAGCAGTAGGAGTGTGGTCCCCTGGACCTGGATTCAGTGCCAGAAAAGGTTTAATAATATCATTCGGTTGGGAAAGGTGAGTGACATATTGCATTGAGGTGGCACCCATCATTCTCTGACCTGCTGAACATTCTTCCATACACCCCTCCTCTAACCGACACTCTTTCATTCCCATACTTACTATCGAGCTTCCTCCTCAAATTTCCATTTCTACACACCCCTGACCCTCAGACTGTTGCCCTCTTCCTCCTATCCCTCACAGTCATGTTCCTCAAATGTTCTCATTCCATCCTCAAGCACACATTCCACTTCTCACAGTTATAATTCTCAGCCTTCTCACACTGCAGCAAAGAGCAGACAGCACCAACCCGTGGACCAGCTGCCGTAGCCTCACTGACTGCATTAAAGCAGGGTGTACCAGAGATTGGCAGGGTGGCACAGACACTGGGCATCAGCAATGGGGAGACAGGTGTGACCCAGAAACCTGGTAACATCATTAAATAATGCACTTCCACTTGACACTTAACAGTCACTTATGTAAATTGATGTCATAAGGAAATAAAATGTCATGATTTGCTCTCTGCCAAGTTTGTATCCTTTCTCAATGTCAGCACAACTCATATCTTTCATTTTCCACAGGGAGGAGGTGATGAAGGATCTGGCTGAGGATTCAAAGGAGGGTGAGCACTTGAAGCATGCACCTTCACAATTGCAACCTCCGCCATCACAGATACACCTCAGTAGCTACTACAATAGAGATAACTAGGTTGTCACATGGTGAGGAGCACATCGTATGTGAACATTAACAAGTGCTGGAGACAGGGACAGCAGTGGAGAGTCTCCAGTGGAGGCAGCAGGACATTCCAAACACCACTCAGCTGGACACAGATGCTGGTCTTCAGAGGTCTTCAATAGAAAGAGAATTTGTGGAGCAGCAACAGTAAATGTGTGTATTTCTGTTGACATTTGCAGAAGTAGTGAGCAGCCTTGGAGAGAGATTGGAGGACTTCATTTCTGGCATGATGTCTCAGACATTGGTGTCAACCTCCAACGAAAGATTAGCACCTGCATGAAGAATCAGATGCACAAAGTGCATGCAGGGCTAGACCAATGCCGCAGAAGGTTGTGGAGGCCAGGTCATTGAGTGTCTTTAAGACAGCGATAGATAGGTTCTTGATTAATAAGGGGATCAGGGGCTATGGGGAAAAGGCAGGAGAATGGGGATGAGAAAAGGATCGGCCATGATTGAATGGCGGAGCGGACTCGATGGGCTGAGTGGCCTAATTCTGCTCCTATGTCTTATGGTCTAATGCCCTGCACACTCCAACTACCACTAACTACAGAATGGACTCAACACCTCCTTGAAGTGTGGCAAGAGTTCTTCAACTCTTGGCTAGCAGAGAATGCAGGCAGACAATGAGAGGGAAGATGGAGAAAGGGCACATGGAATTGGGTACTCTTCTTCTAAAGATGCTTCCATTTCTCAACAGACAGAACTGCACTCACTGCTTCCTACCCCAGTGAACAAGTCTGCCCCCAAACAGTTGCTGGTGGCACAGCCTTTGGCAGGGCCCACACAGGCCCATAGATGTTTACCCCAGACATCTCAGGTCAGAGCAGGGAAAGGAGCAACCTGCCTTCAGCTCAGCGAAATACAGGGTTGTACCCTACATTGTAGGAGTAAGAGATGTTGATGAGAAAGACTCAATAGTTGTAAAGAGGAATTGCTTGATATGTATAGCAATGTTCAATCCATCATTTTTATTTCGAAGAATGAAATGCCTCATCAGAAATTCTCATTCTCTTCCTCTCTATTTTGTGCATTCCCCATTCACCCTGAATAGTAAACTTCAGATACGACCAGCTTTTATGAGGAGAAAAGGGCGTGGGTTTGGTAGGTGGCTGTTTGACTTTTAGAAAGAATTGTGTTTGAGCGTGGGACGTGTAGCCACAGGGTTCTTGATGACCCTATCAACTGGCTTCACATGCACAGGTTAAGTAAAGCATGCCCGGACTAGTTTGTTACAGATTTCTTTGGTAGCCAGCTCTGTAGCTGCAACCAACCAACATGGCTCCTCCTGCTCGTCCACCTCCTCAGCTGCTGTTCAGTCCTTTCTGCAGCACCATGTTGTGAAAGGCACAGATGATCACAGCAATTCTGCACAGCCGTAACAGTGTATTTTGAAGGACACCTCCAAATACGTTGAGGCGTCTGAACTGCAACCTGAGCGACACAATGGTTGTCCTCTTTTTGACTTTGTGGTGATGTGCCTCCTGTCACATTATTCTTCCAGTTCTATTGTAGTGTTTCTTACAGAAGCCATCAGCTAGGTCTTCAGCGGCTAGCCCTCCCCTCCCATGAGCTAGCCGCGGAGACTGAGTATTCCTTCAGCTTCCAGGGATGAATGCTGTCTGTCCCAGGGAATTTGCTCATTTTGACTCCTGCTGATTTATCAAACACTCCATCAGTACCGCTTTTAAAATGTTGTAGGATATTGCATATTCTACTGAAATTGAATAGCAGATAGATACTCACTACAATAAACACTTGTAGAAAATATTAATTTCATCTTTCAATTGTTTTATTTCAACTTCGCTTCCGCTTTTATTCGTTCTAGACTTCTAATTTGATGTCTATTTTTTCTGTTACCATGTTGACAGAAGCTTCGCGTATAAACCATATCATTAGCACTGCACGACTTAAGAAAATGAATACATTATATCTTGCACTCTGTCATTCTTCCAGTGTGCAAAATATAAAATATCAATAGCTCATAAACCAAAGAAAACTATTTGCAAGACACAGCAAAAGCGAAATAAAAATGCCAGAAGCCTATTCTGTGAACGTAAATATGTCCAAAAGAAAATAGTTGCCTTTAATTGCATCATTCACTGGGAAAACCTGGTAGTGAGATCCTCGTACATCTTTCTCCCTGCCTAGGTTAACTGGTTTGCTGTGGGTTCTACTGAGATGTGTACAGCAGGGTGCATAGCTATTTAGGGCTTCAGTTATCACTTTATTGAGCAGCACACAGCCAAACAATTGACTTGAAGAAACCTTTAAGAAAAGTGAGAGAAGGAAACTGAAGAATTACAGACTGATTAGCCTAATAGCTGTTGTCAGGAAATTGCTAGAGTCTATAATTAAGGTTAGGGTGACTGAACGCCTTGAAAATGTTCAGCTGATCAGAGAGAGCCAGCAAGGATTTGTAAAGAGACTCTGCAACGCCTGAAGATTCTGCTGGATCTTTTATTTTGGAAAAAGCGACAGAAGCAGTGGACAGGAGAAAATCTATGGATGCTATTTATATGGACCATAGAAGGTGTTTGTTAAAGTCCCTCATATGAGACCATGAGTTGAATTTAAAGCTCATGGAGTTCAAGGCAAATTACTGACCTAGTTAGGAATTGCTGAACTCCAAGAGGCAAAGAGTAGGGATAAAGGCAGGGCCAGGGAGAGAAACCATGGGCCATGGTCGTTCTCCTTATCCCTCGCTCTTTGTGAATCTTGCTAAGTGCAAATTAGGTTTCAGAATTACAACATCGATTATAAAAGTACTTCAGCAGCTGAAAAACACTTTGGTGAAATCGTGAAAGGCAATCTGTAAACCCAAGCTTCTTTCTATTTAAAACATTTGCAAAGCACAATTAGCGATAAAAAAAAGGAAGGTAAGTGTCTTAACAGGTGACACAAGCACAGCATCAACTTTCAATCCAGGAAATCAACTGAGCAAACATACTGCTTCTGGGAAACATAATATGTAAAATAGCTACACACAGGACATGGTTCAAAAAGAATGCCTGTACCTCTAAACTTTTACTCATTACGGCAGCATGATGGTACAGTGGTTAGTACTGCTGCCTCATAGCGCCAGGGACCCGGGTTCAATTCCAGCCTCGGGTCACTGTGTGGAGTTTGCACATTCTCCCCATGTCCGGGTGCTCCGGTTTCCTCCCACAGTCCAAAAGATGTGCGGGTTAGGTTGATCAGCCATGCTAAATTGCCCCTTAGTATCAGGGGGATTAGCAGGGTAAATCCGTGGGGTTAAGGGGATAGGGTCTGGGTAGGAGTGTTGTCGGTGCAGGCTCGATGGGCTGAATGGCCTCCTTCTGCACTGTAGGGATTCTATGATTCTATAATTGTTCAGATTATCTATACTAATTCCTCACAATTAGTCAAGTATCATTGCCAAGAATTGGTTTTACCAATGGAAAGACTTTGGGTGGGATTTTCTGGCCTCACCCGCCCCAAAACTGAAAAATCCCGCCCGAGGTCAATGAACCTTTGCATGGTCCCTGCTCATTACAATTCCCGTGGTGGGAATCAGAAAACGGGAAAGCTCCCCTCCTTCAGTGATTATGTTTCCATTGTATCCAATCGCATATTAAGTTGCAATTTATCTTTGATTTGCAGCACATTTTAAAACACCTGTGTTAATGTTCCTCTCAGCCTGCCCAACTTTGAAGGAAATTTCCAGCAGATTAAAAAGATAGGGAAAGGAAGAAAACAAATGTTTTAAAACAGTATGCATTAATATTAAAACACCAATTACTATTATACTTTATAATGATACAAGGGCACCAATACTCATAAGGGATTGGGTAAACACATTCTGGCTTCATTATCGAGTCCAGTAATGAGACTATAAGCATGAGCTTTAAGACATCAGAGCTGTGCTGTGTTCTGTTCACAAGCCAAAGTGAAACTGAGGCTGGATCACATGGCACATTTCCCTTCCCTTCTAGTGATGGCTTGCTGCTATCCCTTAAAGGCATATTACAACAACTGGTACAACACCCGATTAGCACCAATGAGGTGAACATTGCAGGATACTCAAACCACTTTCCCTTAACCCTAATAGTACATTCTGGGTTTTGTGATAAAATGCCTCGATGCACAGTGTAAGCTTTGAGTTTTGTGTGAGTTTTATCATCAGTAAGATCCACTTGTACATCTTTGAATGTGGTATGACTCTCAGTGGTTCAGAAAGACTTAGCGTCACAGAAATACACCATGCTGGAGCTACATCCTCTGTGCGACGCTGCCTGAGCCACCCAATTGTCCACCACTACCAGTTTTGGTGAAACACACAATGTTCCCACTCATGCCCACTTCCACTGTCCAGCGTGACATAGCAGTTAAGTTAAGGCCTCAACAGACCTAAGTCCAGGCCCAAAACAGACATCTATTTTATAATTGAAATTCTAATATCCATTTTATATTCTGAAAATCTCTAGACAGCCTACTTTAAAACTTGGCTGATGGTGACAATTGTTTTCCTCATGTGTTAAAATCCTGAGTTAAAAATAACTTTTAATCAAAAATGTTTTATTTTCTACTGCTACCTTCACCCCAGGTGCATGTCCCAGTCTTTTGCTGTATGTAAAATCTTTACAAAGTGATTTGATTTTAAGGCATTTCAGTTATTGTGTGGTTATGAAAATTCTTGAATATGATTGGTTACTTGGACAGCTTGATGATGTCACTGCAACTCAATCCTGGTATCCCCATAGAAAACACTGCAATTCACTCCATGGTGAGACTATCTCTCATTGAGACTTTCTTCGAGGTCGGTGGTGAGCATCCTCGACTCACTGCCAACCAAAAAGTCGAGGTTAATGTTAAAAATACATTGCACCTTCAATAATCTGAACCCCCATAAGCCAATGTGTGCAATACAGAACCATGAGCAGAAAACCACTGCACAAACCTTTGAATTCCACCTCTTCTCTTATTTGTATTCTTGATGTGGAGATGTCGGTGTTGGATTGGGGTGGGCACAGTAAAAAGTCTCACAACACCAGGTTAAAGTCCAACAGGTTTATTTGGTTGCACGAGCTTTCAGAGCGCTGCTCCTTCACCAGGTGAGTGCAGGATTTGGATCACAAACAGGGCATATATAGACACAAACTCAATTACAAGATAATGGTTGGAATGTGAGTCTTAACAGGTAATCAAGTCTTTACAGGTTTGTTTTCAGTTCCATACTTAATATAATACTGTATTGTACACATAATTTTCAATATCCTTTAGTTTCATTCTCCATCCACGTGTCAATGGACGTGATTTTCCAGCCGTGTCCACCTATGGGATCTTCTGGTCCCGCCACCGACGACACCCTTCCTCTGGTTCCCCGGCAACAGAGGGAAACCCCATTGATAGCGGCGGGACCAGAAAAATCCCACCCTTGGCCAATGGCAGGCTGCCTCCCACCATCACAAAACATGCCGAGATGGCGGAGGGAGCGGCAAGAGGGGGTGGAAAATTCCACTCATTGGGGATGCTTTTCACCCCACCATCAGCGTAAAAGGTGAGATCATGTTTCCTGATTATCAACGCCCCCTGCCCGTGACAGGGAAACCTCATTTCAATAAATTTTAATAAATGTACATGTTATTATAGGACTCCCCTGCAATATCTTCTCCTCTTGTTGAATATTTATACAATTTGCAACAGGTTTTTAAAAACTTGAATCAGTTGAGTGGAACCCGCTCGGGGCACAAAAATAAGCATAGCCCCTGGAAGTGCCAGGGGTGAGCCCTCTGGGGGGGGGGGGGGGGGGGTCTCATTGGGGCTCCCTTTGTGTGTAGTGGAGGGGGGGTTGCCCCAATGCTTGTCAGGATGCCTGTTGCTTGTATGGGGGAGTGACGGCCCTGATGCTTCTGGTGGGTGGTGGGAGTGGGTGGGAGGCATTGATGCAATGCTGGTGGGGGGGTGATTGACCCAAAATATATGGATGAGTTGCACACGGATGGGTTGCACACGGATGGGTTGCCCTATGCTTGTATGGAGTGGGTTGCTCCAATACCTCTGGGAGTTGCTGGTGGTGGTGGCAGCACTGGGGAAGAAGGAGGGGGGGGGGGGGGGGCGGGGGGGCACGGCGGGATGTGGTCGCCTGCCCTCATCCTTGTGGTGGTACGGGGGAGAGGTGGGGTGTGCCACCTCGATACTTGTAGGACTGCGAAGACACTGTTCCCAGATTGCTTGACTGCAA